>NC_143519.1:53102495-53402495 GCF_031878675.1 Megascapheus bottae | reverse complement strand
ACATTCTTACAAAGCTTAGATGGTATGTCATTCCACATGGCATCCTGATAGAGGACGCTGTAGCTGGTGGAACAGCACACTATTTTACATAAAGGTGTTTCATCTGTAAGAGTGCATTCTCACCTAGGTGCTGGCTGATGGTTCATGCCTGTAATCCTAGCTACTCAGAAAGCTGAAATATGAAGATCAAGGTTCAAAGCCAGCCTAAGCAAGAAAGTCTGTGAGACACTAATTTTCAAGTAACCACAAAAAAAGAAAAGAAAAGAAGAAACTAGAATGAAGCTGTGGTTCAAGTGGAAGTGACAGACTTGAGCTGAAGCCCTCAGGGACAGTGTCTAGACCCAGAGTCCAAGCCCCACAACGAAAGAAAGAAAGAAAGAGAGAGAGAGAGAGAGAGAGAGAGAGAGAGAGAGAGAGAGAGAGAGAGAGAGAGGGAGAGGGAGAGAGAGAGGGAGGGAGGGAGGGAGGGAGGGAGGGAGGGAGGGAGGAAGAAAAGAAAGAAAAGAGAGATAAAGTCTTTTTTTTATTATTTTGCAGGTCTGCAACTCTACAAACTATCATCGACCAGTCAAGTCATAATGTAAACACAGATTTATGCCTTTAATCCCCATTTCTTGAGAGGCAGAAATAGGACTGTGATACAAAGTCAACAAGGACAAATAAACAGCAGGTTAGGCAAGGTGGCAAATGTCTGTGACCCTATCTATGGCAGTTCAAGGTCAACAGTGGGGCCAGACAAAATGTTTAAGACTCTACCTGAAAAATAAAGTAAGAAGTACCTAACTTAAATTCAAATACTGCTAAAAATAAATGCTAGTCAAAAAGATTCTAACACTACGCCACACCCTTGCTCTGATACACATTTTAATTTAAAATGGCCATTAGAGCCCTGCATTAGTGCTCCTGCCTGTAATTCTAGATACTCAAGAGGCTGAGATCTAAAGGTAGCAATTCAAAGGCCGCCATGGCAAGAAAGTCTGGAAAAATCTTATCTCTAATTAATCACAGAAAAAGGCAGAAGTAGTGCTGTGGCTTAAGCAATAGAGTGATAGCCTTGAGACAAAAAAAAAGAAAAAAAAGAAACACCTCATAGAACAGGGTTCCTGCCCAGCATTCACAGCCCAGGGCAGGTAAAAACAAAAGGGCAATAGAGTTACAACTCCATGCATTTGTACTCTCTCTACTTTCTAGGAGTAACTTTCATTTGAAATCAAGCTTTGTCTTTTTTTTTGCCCCACATAAACACTACTCCTCCTCTCCCCCAAAAGTCTAGGGTTTGTTTTTCTTGTTTTTATTTTTGCCTGTCCTGGAGCTTAAACTCAGGGCCTAGGCATTGTCCCCTGAGCATTTTTGCTCAAGGCTAGGGCTCTACCACTTGAACCACAGCAACACTTCCAGCTTTTTCTGTGTATGTGGTACTAAGGAATTGAACGCAGGGCTTGGTGCATGGTAGGGCAGGCACTCTACCACTAAGCCACACTACTGACCCCCAATCTAGGATTTTTTTTAAGGAGACAAAAAGGGTACTGAGAACCGGTCATCTCAAATGGAAGAAAGTTTTCAGAGGCTAGTGATTCCTGGAGATATCCAGAAGTTGGTGATCTGGTGAGGGGTTTGCTTGGTTATCTCAGATCACAGAAGTCTTTGTAGGTTTGGAAACTAACTCAGAAGCAGAACCAAAAAATCCACTCTGTATACAAACCTGCAGTTGAGGCCAGGATTTCCTGACCTGCCTACCTGTGACCTTCAGTTCCTGGATCTAGTTCAAGCCCCACCCACATTCCATTCCATTCAAATAAAAATACAGGCTCAGCCAGATGGAGGACTCACACCCGTGATCCTAGCTACTCAGGAGGCTGAGATATGAGGATCTTGGTTCAAAGCCAGCCCCAGCACTACCGTCTTTGAGACTCTTATCTCCAATTAACCACTAGAAAACTGGAAATGTTGCTGTGGCTCAAGGTGTAAGGCAGTAGCCTTGAGCTAAAGAGCTCAGGGACAGCGTGCAGGCCCAGACTGGGTTCAAGCCCCACAACTGACAAAAACAAAACAAAAAAAAGAAAATATAGACACAAACCCTTAAAAAAAAAACAACTTTTATTTGTTGAGTAAGATTTCAACCCAGGACAAACATTTATAGGCTAGGATTAATGACCCAGAGAACAAAAGAAACATTCAGGGATTTATTAATACAAAAAAAGCTTTCACAAATTTATTGATGTGTTTATTCATGTTTACCAACTTAGGATTCACTTTATTAAAACATGAACAAATAGCAAATATTGAACATTATGTATATATTCAGAACACTAAAACACATGTATTTACTTGTTTAGTAACTCAAAATTTACATTTATAAAAATGTATTTGCAAATATAAAGTTATATCTGCATTGAGAACATTTTAACAAATATAAAAACATTCAAACAAATATAAAAAACATTCAATGTTAACACAACCTATCATACTAACTTGGATTTAAATAGTGAACTTTATATTTTATAGAGTTTTTGAAATTACATTTAGTGGTATAATATGAACTATTATTCCTTATAAATCTCCATAAAATTTAGAAAACTGGTATTAAAAAGTTAATTTTTACTGTATATTCTAAAATATGCCAGCATAGATTAGCCTCCAATTTTCAGAACATGAAATATATACAAATGCAGTCCCCCAAATGTTTAACATAGTTAGAATTTAAAACACAATAGAAATACATTCAACTTTATGGATTTTGAATTCCATAAACAAGCATAAAAAATATTTGTGTTCAGGGGCGTGGGGCATGGCCTTAGTGGTAGAGTGCTTGCCTACCATGCACAAAGTCCTGGGTGCAATTCCTTGGTGCTCACATACACAGAAAAAGCCAGAGTTGGTGCTGTGGCTCAAGTGGCAGAGCACTCACCTTGAGAAAGCCCAACGACTGTGCCCTGGCCCACAGTTCAAGCCCCAGGCAAAGAAAAAGAAAGAGATTTGTGTTCAGCTTATTTTTCAGTTCAACCAATATACCCTGTCAACTTAAAAACACTCAAAAAAAAATTTATATTTTATAATTAAGCAATGCATTTACTTAGTAGAAAAAGAGGAAACTTCCAGAAACAGCAAAAAAATAAAGTCAAACTATCTCCATTGGTAAAATACATTTTCAAATTAAGTGATCTGTGTGGCTTAAAAAGAAATACCTTCCTTGTAAGTACTCTGAACAAAAATTCACTGCCACTAGCAGTGTCAACCTGAACTGACAAAACGTGACGGTTGGCAGGCAAAGTTTATCCCACAGTCCTCATTAAAACCCCATAACGGGTCTCGGGTTTGTTCTCCCAGGTTGCTGGCTGTTGTCCGCATGGTGGCCAGGTGTGCACGGTTAGCATCTGGGATTCTCTATCCCGTGCAGAGGAGGCAGTGGCATGCATCGACGTCAGGGCATCTGGTAGAGAAAGCTGGTGCCGATCAGGAATCGCGGCCGAAGCCAGCATCTTCCCGGACCTTCCAGAGCACCAGCTGCAGGCAGGCGCTGGCGTCCTCTCTGGAGCTGTGCCCGTTCGAATTGGCCTGGATGACTTGTCTGAGGTGGTGGGACATGAGCTTTCTCAAGGAGCACTTGTATGGAAAGCCCAGGGGATGTGGGAAGAGCAGGGCCGTGTCCACCACGGTGCTGTGGATGACCTTGAGGGCCAGCAGATCGCTCTCCAGGCTGTGTCCGATGAGGATGGTGTCGGCGCTGAACAGCTCCAGCAAGAAAGCCTGGACGTCCTGGAGCGTGGTGTCGGTGCACTCCAGATCCTTCTCGGTCACCCCGGAGAACTTGGTGTTGTAATCGACGATCTCGTTGTAGGGCTTGACGAAGGTGTCGTACACCACGCGCATGTCCTCGTCCACCACGGTGACGCGGGTCAGTTCCAGGCCCAGGGTGGTGTAAGACATCTCGCAGTCGAGGGCGAAGATCCCCGGGTGGGCCCCGTTGGCGAGGTCCTTCGAGGCGGTCTTCACAAACCCTCCGAGGTTTTCTTTCCTGCCGTCCTGAACGTGTTGCTTCGCCACCCGGCAGCCGGTGGAGCCCATGATGGCCGAGCAGCAACTGTAATGCATGGCCCAGGTCCCGTTCACCGGGCCGGAGAGGAGCCGTCCCCAGTGGTAGCAGCACTCTTCCTCCCGGACCACCAAGCCGGAGGAGGACGACACCACGTACTCGTGGCCGCAGCGGCAGCACACCCGGCGGGTGGAGGGCTGCTTCTTGGGCTGCTCGGGCGTGAAGAGGATGGCGTCGCCCTGGCGCTCGGGATGGGCGAAGGGGTACCCGTTCACCTTGCGCTGGTCCTCGGTGAGCACGTACTGCCGCAGGCGATGGTACAGGTCGGCCTTGCCCAGGTGTGGCGGCGGGCCGGGCACCAGGCCGACCTCCATGTTCTCGTCCACCTGCACGTCGGTGGTGGTGGTCTTCTGGCTGGCAGCGCAGGCTGGGACCGCCTGGTCCTCGCTCTTTGCCGAGACCTCCTTGGAGAGAGCAGGGGGGAGGCAGGGATTAGAGGGCGTGGGGCGTGGGGCGTGGGGAGGGGGGAAGCCCCCCCCACCCCGCGCCATCCGAGATCCACGGCGGGATCATGGCGGTCGCCGCCCTGTCCCGCCCAGGCCCGACCCCCGCCCAAACCCGATCCTTGGTTTTTTTTCCCCTTTTGGGGGGGGGGGGGTTTGACTCTGCGGTGGTTGCTTTCGTAAGGAAACCCAGGCGTGCCTTGGCCTCGGCTCCCGGCACTCATCTCCATCCTGGCGGTGAATTGGGGGTAGGGGGGCTCGGGGTTGGGGGGAGCTCCCGTCTGGTCTACTTACGCCCTGCAGGAAGGAGCGGCCGCGCACGGGCTGCACGCGGGGCGCCGTCACCACCGCCGCCCCGGAGGTCGTCTTCGACGCCATCCCCGACAAAGCGCGCATCTTGGGCGGCTGGTTGTTCGGCCGAGGGCCATGGACGGGTTGTCTCCAGCTAGTCATGAAGCTCCTCTTAGCGCCCGAGGAGGAGGAGGAGCAGGAGGAGGAGCTGGCGGTGGTGGAGGAGTAGGAGGGGGCGCAGGAGGCGGAGGCAGGGGCGGCCGTGGCGGGGCTGGGGAAACAGAGGACACTCCCCCTCGGGCCGGGGCGGGGGCCTGCAGCCAGCCTCTCCGGGGTCCGACGCGGGTTAGGCGGTCTCCAGACTGCCCACCTCCTCTGTGCCGGCGGGGGGCGCCCGCAGAACCCTTTCAAGGCCGGCCCCACCGTGGGGTTCCATCGTGGAGGTTCCCCCAGAATGCTGGCAAACCCTGGACACTGGCCGATCAGCTGAGGTACCAGGAGGCCGCGGCCCCGGGCGGACGGGTGACACGGGAGAAGTAGATCCGGGATCAGGGGGGCCTTGCGGTGCGGGAAGGAGCCCTGTGGGAACCAGGCAGGTGCGCAGGGCTTCGAACTCATCGCGCCTCAACGTTCTTCGGGGGGCGGGCAGGGGAGGGGGTTCCTCCTCCTCCTCCTCCTCCGCGTTACGGCCGCAGACACCACCGGGCCTTCGCCGCGTACAACACGACGACGTCGACAACTTGCGCTCTGGCTAGTCTGGGCGTAACTGCAAAAGCCTGGACTTGGCCACCGCCTTTTATAGAGCCAGCTGGCGGAAGTGGCAGGCATGGTGATTGGGCCGGCCCTTTAATCCGGCCCCACCCTGCCCGGCTTCCTCCCGCCCCTCCCCCACGCCGCTTCCGGAATCCCCCGGCCCGCCCCACCACCCGGAAGTGTCCTGTCATCCAGGGAATTTCCGAGTCCTGGGCCCGCCCCCTCCCCCCTGCCTCCCCTCCCCCGTTGGGAGGGGGTTCTGCTTCCGCAGTGCTTCCTGTGTCAACCCGCCGTTCCGCCATAGTGGCCCCCAATGGGGGAGGCCCACAGGCCCCATCCAGGAGGGTGTGTGTGTGCTCTCAGTGTGGAGGGTGCATTTGAGCCAAGATTACACAGAACGCGTCCCCAGGGACAAAACTGTGGGCTTTGTCCCCGCTGGAGGCTGGGGAGGTTGGCAGGTGACTTCTGGAACCTTCCCCCCCCCCCACCACCACCATTCATGTGGCTCCTCCATGCTCTGTTGCTGCTCTCCCCCTCCCCACTCGAGGACATCCAAGGACAGAAGAGGAGGAAGGTCCACTTTGGGCAGTGGTTGAATACAAGTTGAATACTAGGAGACCTTTTTTGTTTCTGCAAGGAGGTTGGGCTGGGCCAACAAAGACTTGAGGACTCATACACCACCAAGTCTCCATTACTCTACCTTCTAGCCAAGGCCCAAACCCATAGGACAGACATGTGTGTGTGTGTGTGTAGGTGTCAACCCGAGGGCTTTGCACTCAAGGCCTGGGGGCTCACCTGAGGTATTTTGCTTTTATTTTTGTTTCGCTTCCTTTTTTGTTCCAGACTAACACACTACTACTTGAGCCACTGCTCAAAGCCAAAGCTCCACTGTGGGCCTTTTGTGTGTGTGTGGTTAATTGGAGATAAGAGTTTCATGGACTTCTGCCCAGGGTGGCTTTGAACCACAATCCTCAGATCTCAGCCTCCTGAGTAACTAGCATGGTAGGCATGAGCCACTGGTGTCCAGCTTCAGACATATTTTTATATGACTGGGACATGTGTATGTCATAAAATATTACTATTTATGTCTTTTACAAAAGGTAAGAGGAAAAACAAATCAAACAGATGCCTATGAGAATAACCCTAGGGCCTTTGTAGAAGACCTCCAAAGCTACAACAAACTTCACAAAGAAAGAAAGTCAGTTAGTTCCAAAGGCGTTTGGAGCTGATACTCTCTGCCAGAGCAAACTGAAGTGTATGAGTGATGTCACTGTTGTTGCTGTGACTCTAGCAGGTCTCCGTCAGATCTAGAGTAAGGTAGAAAAGCAACCCAACTTTCCTACTTTTGTAGCACTAGGAGCTGGGGCCCAAAGGGCTTTTTTTTTTTTTTTTTTTGCTAGATAAGCACCTGGTGCTGAAAGCCTAGATCCTGCTTGAAATGCTGACCATTTAGGGAATGAACGTGGAGATCAAATGTACCCAAGTAGATGACAGATGAGCAACTTACATTTCAACAAATGAAAAGTCTGGACAGGCAACGAAAAGCCAGTGGTGATTGCTGTACAGTGCCTTCATGTGAACTTAAAACTAAAGTTACTGTGGGGTTTGTTGTTTGGGTTTTATCCACATCTTTATTAACATCTATTAATTGTTCAGGGACTTTAAGTTTGACATGCCCATAAATGTAGATAACTTGATCATACTCATCCCTCATCCCTTCCCAAACCAAATTCAACAAATGCTGTTTTCCATTTTCAGACTTAGATTTAAATTATTTATTCACCCTCCAACTTCTCCATTCCTCTTCTCCACTAGTCTCCTACCCCACCCTCTTGCCTCACCCTCCTGCCCCACCTTCTTGCCCTACCCTCCTACCCCACCCTCCTGCCCCACCCTCATCATTGGGAGAACCTGTTTTACATTTCAATCACTCATTTTCAGGTGTATGTTAATTCCATTTGACCAGAATGTACCAGAATGTTTGCTATGCCCTGATGACTGAAATAAGGGATTCATATAAGTTATCTATGATGTACCACCTTTTACAGTGGTATGAAAATGATGTACTCACTTCATGAGCATTTATGACATTCATCTACTCTCTGTTAAATTGATATGTCATAATTTTATTTCAAATTTAACCTTAAATGCTCCTTAATTAGAAATAGATTCCTTGGTGCATATCTATAATCCCTGCTACTCAGGAGATAGAAATGGAAAGATTAAGTTCAAGGTGAGATTAGGGTGAAGGTAGCTGCAAGACAGTTTCAAAACAAAAAAATACAGAAAATGTGGTGTATATAGACAATGGAATTCTATACTTCCATCACAAAGAGTGATGTCTCATTCGTAAGGAAATGGAAAGACTTGGAAAAAGTCATAAGCCAGACCCAAAGAAACATAGATTGCATGGTTTCCTTGATTTGTAATAATGAGAATGTGCATATAATAGATGAGATAAATATTTGCTCTTTGACATGATTAATTAAACAAGACTCTGAAAATTCACACAGTGAAACCAAAGGAGGATATTCTTAGGAGATGATCACAAGGGCTCAATAGCTACGTGCATATGATCATATAAAATGATGTTTATGGAAATGAACTCTAAGAAATGGAAACAAGGGCTTTTTTATTGCTTTTCTGTTTTTGTTTTCCCTTTTAATTCTTTTCATGATTTCTGTACAATGTCTTGTATATAAGTAGTTGGACAAAGGTGAATAACTCAGCAGTTGTGCTAACTAGACACTTGGAAATGAGCTCTGCAATGTGAAGGGAGGGGATTGGGAGGGGAAAAACTGGGAGAGAGTGACGGGGGGGGTACAACTGTTCAAAAAGAAATGTATTCAATACCTGACATGTAACTGTAACCTCTCTGTACATCAGCTTTACCATAAAAAAAAGGCTGAGCCAGGCGCAGTGACTCCCGCCTATAATCCTAGCTACTCAGGAGGCTGAGATACGAGGATCGAGTTTCAAAGTCAGCCTGGGCACTAAAGAACATGAGACCCTTATCTCCAATTAATCACTAGAAAAATGGGAAGAGGGGCTATGGCTCCAGGGGTAGGGTGGTAGCCTTGAGCTGAAGAGCCTAGGGACAGTGCCCAGGCCCAAGACCAGCAACAACAACAATAAAAGCTGAATGCGTAGTTCAAATGGTAGAGCCCTTAACTAACACGCTCAAAGCCCTAGTTTCAATCTCACTCTAGGAAGGAAGAAAGAAAAGGAAGGAGATAGGAAGGGAGAGGAGGAGAGAGAGGGAGGGAAGGCAAACAATTATAAAATCACTAATAAAAACTACTAAATGGATATTAATCTTACAGAATATGAATATAAAAACTATTACAACTTAAAACTTTCTTCAAATGAAGAAATAATAATTTTCCAATAATTTCAAAATCACAAATCAATTAATATCTACCAATGATACTGACTGTCAAGAGGAAGGACATTTCTAGCATTCTAGAATTTGGTTTCTGAACTATAAAGCTAAAATTTTGACTTCCAGAATCCTGGTGTGCCATTGCTGTTGTGTGAGTCTGAATAACTTTCTTACACTTTCTAAGTATGTATGTGTTTCTATAAAAGGCCATACACCTTAGAATTATTTAAGGAATTTCTTTCTTTCTTTCTTTCTTTCTTCCTTTCTTATATTTTTGAGCTGGAGATTGAATTCAGGTTGGTGACTACTGTACCACCTGAGCCACACCTCCAGTCCTTTTGCTTTTATTTTGTTTTTCAGAGGGAGTCTCAAACTTTTTCTCTGCCAGCCTTGAACTTCAGTCCTCCTGCTCTGCTAGGATCACAGGTGCGTGCCACTATACTTAGCTAAAAAGTGGGAGATTTTTTCCATATATTTTTATTGTAATTAATAGAAGGGTTATATTATATTCACCAGATAGAGGGTACATTACTTCACATATATTGATACCCTTTCTCATACTATGGTCCCAATTTTCCTCCCCCCACCCCCGCCCCTCAATTTGTTTTCCCCCCTTCCCTATTCGATTTCAAATAACCAAATACGCATATATCCAATATATCAGATAACAAGGTGAAATACTGTAACAATATGAGATAACCAAGGGACAGCAAAAGAGATGAGAGATAACATAGTACATTAAAGACAACAATCACTCGTTATATGGCTTTTGTTTCTATATCCTGGAGGTCCTTTCATTTAGCATCATACTATATGGCCTTATGTATCTAGGTTTTGCTCTATTGTAAATCTCTGCTAGGAGAGCCCAAGGTTTCTACAGATTATGGCAAATGAGGGAAACCATTGAGCCTATGTTCCTTTGAGATTGGCTTACTTCACTTGATATGACTTTTTCTAAGTCTTTCCATTTCCTTACAAACGGGGTGATGTCATTCTTTCTGACAGGAGCATAGAATTCCATTGGGTATAAATACCACATCTTGTTGATCAACTCACCAACTAAGGGACATCTAGGTTGGTTCCATATCTTTGCTATGGTAAATAGTGCTACAATGAACATTGTTGTGCTAGTGGATTTAGTATGCCCTTGTTTCTGGATGAGTAGGTAAATGCCAAGTAGTGGAATCGCTGGGTCATAGGGGAGCTCTATGTTTAATCTTTTGCGGAACTGCCATACTGCTTTCCATATTGGTTGAACGAGTTTGCACTCCTACCCACAGTGTAGTAGTGGTCCTTCCTGGCCGCATCCTCTCCAGTATCTGTTGTTATTAGATTTCTTGATCCTGGCCATTCTAACTGGAGTGAGGTGGAATCTTAGAGTTGTTTTGATTTGCATTTCTTTTATGGCCAGAGATGTCGAGCATTTCTTCATGTGTCCATAGGCCATTTTTGTTTCTTCTTCAGAGAAGACTCTCTTTAAGTCTTTGGCCCATCTTTTAATGGGATGGTTGTTTCTTTGGAGATTAGGTTTAGAGTGATTCAATGTTTTGAGCTGTTGATATATTTTAGATATAAGGCCTTTCTCTGTTGTATGGTTAGTGAAGACCTTCTCCCACTCTGTAAGCTTTCTAGTTAATTTGCTATCTATGTCCTTTGCCATACAGAAGCTCTGCAGTTTAATGCAGTCCCACTTATCCAGACATTCTCTGATTTGTTGTGTTTCTTGGTCCTTATTAAGAAAGCTTTGACCTGTGCCAAGGAGACCTGGTGTATCTCCTATTATTTCTTGTAAAATTTTCACTGTATTTACTTTGAAGGTGGGAGATTTTTTAATAGTTTTTTTAGCAATTTTTTCCGAATACCTAAAATATATTAGCCACTGATTATAGATACTAAGAATAGAAAATTAAACTATTGAACACTGTCCTCGATGAATTCAACCTTGTAGCAGAAACAGTGAGATAATAAAGAGGTATAAAGTCATGTCATATTTTCAGTAAAGGAAGTTGCAAGGGAAAAAAATAAAAAACGCAGTAAGCAATATAGATTATACATGTAATCCAAGCTATTCAGGAGGCAGAGGATTATGAGTTCCAGACCAGCACAGGCACTGTTAATGAGACTGTACTTCAAAAATAAAGTATAGCTAGGCACAATGGATCAAGACTATAATGCTAGCTTCTTGTGAGGTAGAGATTGGTGATGTATAGTGAGAATGGTGGAACACTTAATTAGCACACTCAAAGCAATGGGTTCAATCTTGAGCTGGGAAGAAAGAAAACTATGAAGGAGAAAGGGCTGAGATCTGAGGATCACAGTTTGAAGCCAACCAAGGCAAGATGAGACAATCATCTCAAATTAACCAGCAAAAAGCTGGAAGGGGAACTGTGGCTCAAGTGGTAGAACATTAGCCTTAAGTGTGAAAGCTCAGGGACAGCCCCTAAACCTGAGTTCAAGCCTCAAAACTAGCACACACACACACACACACACACACACACACACCTGAAAAAGATTCAGCAATCTTGATGTGTAAATTAATCAGGAAGTTTTGGTATAGAGAATAAATGTAATTTAAGTTTTATTCAAAAATTGCACAATTGATGATAAGGTCGAAATTGAGCCACTAATATTCAACTAAACCATTGAACTATAAAAGAGTATGGTACTGCCAATGTGTCTTATAATATTAGGAAAATAGGGCTAGTTAACACCTGTAATTCGAGCTACTTAGGCAAAATGTTAGCTATAGCACAT
Source organism: Megascapheus bottae (assembly GCF_031878675.1). NCBI lineage: Eukaryota > Metazoa > Chordata > Mammalia > Rodentia > Geomyidae > Megascapheus > Megascapheus bottae. The sequence goes on along the minus strand of NC_143519.1, from coordinate 53,390,779 downwards.
GTCAACAAACAAGCCAGGCAAGGTGGTTCATGTCTGTGATCCTATCTAAGAGGCAATATAGATAGGTGGATCATGGCCTGAGGCCAACTGGAGGAAAAAAACAAGAGTCTATCTGAAAAAATGAAACAAAACAAGACTGGGGACATGGCTCATGTATATTGGCAAATGTCAGTACCAAAGCTGAATTTGGACCACAGCTCCATTTCCAACCTTTAGGTAGTTAATTCTAGGTAAGCATCTCAAGGTCTTAGCTGGCTTTAAACCATAAACCTCAGATCCCAAACCCCTGAGTATTTAGGATTACAGGCATAGGCCACCAGCACAGGATAAAATGTATTTTTATTTGAAAGTGAATGCTTATTCTGTTCCCCTTAGAGAATTCCTTCTTTGAGATACATTCTCTATATCAACTTTGGTATTATTTTATCTTGTTTTTATTGTAGTCATTATGCTCATTCTTTATTATACTCTCATTCATCTTTGAATGTGGTCAGCTATTTACTAAAGAGAACAAAAATTAGTAGAGATGCTTTGATAGGGGTTTATGAAAACAAAGTATGCAATTTTGGGGGGCCTAAAATTTTCAACATTACAAAAGTTAATATGACTTACAACAAAACCCTAAAGTTCCAACACTGTGGCCGATGTTTCACTGCCTTCCCACCCTTATTTGGCCTTTCTTCCTTTGGCCTTTCTAAACTAGACAACAATAGCTCATCATCATTTAACTTCCAGGAAAAAGGCAGCCTCCACAGTAGTGCAGTGCCCTCTTCCACTGTCAATTCATTGTATGGGCATATTAGTCAAATACTTATTTTGTGTGTGTGTGAGGGGGCTGGACTTCAGGGCCTCAGAGCTCTTTAAGCTAGTTCAGTCATTACTGGCCCTCTATGACTAGAGCCATGCCTGTAGCCCAACATTTTGCTCCTTCCTTAAAGATAAAATTCTGAGGACTTTTCTGCCCCATTGACTTTCAGCTGTGATCTTCTGAGCTCAGCCTCCAGAGTAGCTCAGATTATAAGAATGAGCTACCACTGTCCAGATGTCCATTGTTTATTGATTGACCCACATGCCTCTTCTTTAGATCTCTTTTTGTTATTGACCTTTCCATCTCATACCTCCCAGATCTCTTACCAAGCAGCCTTTGCTTTGATATACAGTTTCTTCTGTGGCAGAAGCTTATTGTGTTTCAGATGAAAGAGTTTCTGAAACACCAATGTGGCAGGTTTTCTCATCTTTGTAGGATTTATCTTGTGCACTGCAGAATATGTCTTACCAAAGCATCCAGAGAACTCTAGAGTAGTCATGTCTTCCTTATCAAAGTTCATTAACCTGATGTTACCTAATGGTAAACAAGCATAAGTTTTAGGCAGAATGGCCAAATAGTCAAATTACCTTTTTACTGCAACATAATGAGTAGTAGACTAGGTGATATAACTGTCAGCAACAAGCAAACATAGAGAAAATAATTTAAATATCAATATTTATTTTGTGGGTACAATAAACAATGGAGGAGATACGAGTCAAGGAAAGAATATAGACATTGTACTAAACAGCACATTGGATAATGAGTTGAATCCATTGTGAAACATCTAGGAAATGATATAAAATATATATCATATTTATATATATATATAGTAGGATATATATCCTATCTGAGGAACAAAGAACTACAGTGTTTGCACACAACTTCTCTGTTATTGGTTGAGAATATATCCCAGAGGCTATGGGTGCTCCAATATGCTCAGTCAACCGTACTTACAAGGAAAAGGCCTTCTACAAAGTAAAAAGCCATCATTCCATTTTGGACCAGAAGGCACTGGGAATCTGTGAACAGCCTACAACATCGGCTTTCTATTCCTGATCCCAAAAGAAAATTGTGCATCTTGAACCATGGTGCTCACTAAACATCAAAGTTAGTCTCCTTGTGAGTTTAGAATTAGGGAAATCTCTAGACAGCAAGGCTTTTAAGGAAGGAGGAGTATTAAATCCTGAACTGCATTCCACTAGAATTTTTATGTTAATTCTTAACCCCAATCTCTCACAATGAATAAATTAAAAGATCCCATGACTGTGAGCCCTCATCTGACTGGTGTGTTTATAAGAATAAGAAATTTAGACATACTGAGAGACATGACAGTATATTGACAAGAAAGATGTTTATGAGAGGATATGATATTTTTAAAAATTGTCCGACACCCAGTAAGAAAGGCCTCGGTTACCTGCTGACATTCTTCTTCTTTTATATTTTGTTATTAAGTAGCTGTACAAAGAATTTACAATTCAATAAATCAGGTTAAGTTTGCTTGTTGAACAGTGTCACCCCTTCCATCCTTCTCCCCCTTATTACCCCTCTCATCTATTTATATTTTTTTAATCACCCAACTGAATCAATGCCAGGGAATGGGTACACCCCAATGGAGGGATACAAAGGATAAGGGTAGACAAATGAAGAGGGGGAATGCTGTCAGGAATTTGTTATATATATCACAAAATTAAGAAGAGGGAAGGGGTGTGACACTGATCAAGAGGCCTTGGATTCTGCTTTGTAATATGGCACCTCCTTTGGTCACTTCTGATCTTGGACTTTAACATCTAGAACTATGATAAAATAAATTTTTGTTGTTTAAATATTGGGACTCTGGTACTCTGGGTGCTGCTCTTGTCCTGATAAAATTGGAATAGCTCAACAATCCTGAAACCTCAGGCTTATGAGAGCAGAATCCTTCCATCAAGCCAGTTCTAACATGATCCTGCAATTCACCACAGAGGGCAATGTAGAACTTGTCCTTGTTCTCAGCGTACTGCCAGGATCTCAGGACACAGCAGAACTTGTAAATTTCACTATGCCTTCTCAGGATAACACAAAAGTTGTCAATGTTCAGAAATGGAATCCGGGGGAAAAAAATGGTTCCACAGCCAGCCACTCCCATCTCCCTCAGACTCAATTTGCCCAAACTCATTGTTCATTGTGTGCTTCAGTTAAAAGTCAGATGCTGCAGAGGGCATCCTGTTTCAGAGGGGCAGTCCATGGTCACTACATCCCAGGATGAAGCAGAATTTAATACCAGATGAAGCATGTGGGAGAAGAGCTCTTAAGTTTATGAAAAGTAAGAAGCAGAGATACAGCCAGAGAGGGTCCCAGAACAAGATACATTCCCAAGGTCACACCCCCGTTGACCTTTCTACTACAAGGTCCCTGTTCCTAAGGGTTCCAGAGTCTCATGAAAATGCCACCAGCCTGAAACCTAAACTTAAATGAGAATGTTTGCATGTCAGCCATATACCTTTTTATAAGTGGTTTTCCTTTTGTGCGTTTAATTAGAGTCCAGTTTCAAAGGTTGGATGATGTTGAATTAGTATTTTGTTGTGGCCATGTGGTAATTCTCCTTTACCAATACAGGGTCTTTTAGTTTCATGGCTAACAACAAGTAATTATGTAATTGAACAAATGCTTGGTAGAACTATGGTTCTTAAAATAGTCTTTCATAACAATGGAAGTTATATGTTGGATATGTAAGAGTGATGTGAATTAAATATTGCTTCATTTTTTCCCTTCTATTTATGGAAGTGGTAGTATAGTATTTCGAAAGTTAAATACTTTTCTGCACTTGGTAATACAAAACACCACAAACTAGATGACTTAAGATAATAAATTTATTATCACACAGTTTTGGATGCCAGAAGTCCAAAATCAAAAGTATTAACTGATTAATACTCCCTCTGGAGGTTCTAGCGAGAATCTTTTCTATACTTTCCTCTTCCTCTGGTAGCAACCAGCCAGCATTCCTTAGCTTCCTGAGTTTGTAACTACATCTCTCCTTCTGTTTTCCATTTGCTATATCCTCTAGATGTCTTTATCATCAAAAGAAATCATCATATATAGGCCACACACACACCAGAAGTTATCCCAGATGAGCTCTGCATCTGAAAATTGTTAATTACAGCTGCAAAGACATAAGAGAGTGGAGAGATAGACAGAGAAAGAAATAATTGACAGGTTGCAGGTATGAAAATACAGTGGACATTGGGAGACACCATTCAGCCAACTACCATGTTTCACAAATCTTCCATAACACAAAAGAAACAAGTAGTCTCATGAGAGGTAATAGTTTGAAATCCAAAGTGTATTTCTATATGCCAAAATCTTTATTTTCACTGGGTGTCAGAATAGTATGTTTACCTTCAAATAAGCAGTCTTTTTTTTTTGCCAGTCCTGGGCTTGAGCTCAGGGCCTGAGCACTGTCCTTGGACTTTCTCAAGGCTAGAGCTCAACCACTTGAGCCTCAGCACCACTTCCAGCTTTTTTTCTATGTATGTGGTACCAAGAAATTGAACTGTGGTCTTCGTGCATGCTAGGCAAGCACTTACCACTAGGCCAAACTCCAGGCCCATAAGCAGTCATTTTTAAAGAAACAAACCCTGTAGTATAATGTTTATAAAATAAAAATATAATTAAGCTGGAAGTCCTAATAAGTTCATTTTGTGTGTGTGTGTATGTGTGTGTGTGTGTTTGTGTGTGTGCGCGCCTGCATGAGTGCACACTAAAGTTTAAGTAAAATGTAAACCGTGATATGGAAGAAGGATAGAACTGTGGGGTGTTGGATCTTGTCAAATGCCTTTTCCGCGTCTATTGAGACAATCATGTGATTTTTCTCCTTGCTCCTGTTGATGTGTTGAATTATATTAATTGATTTGCGTATGTTGAACCAGGTTTGCCTCCCTGTGATGAATCCAGTTTGATCATAGTGTATAATTTTTTTGATGAGTTGTTGCAGACGGTTGGCCAGTATTTTGTTGAGAAGTTTTGCATCAATGTTCATCAAAGATATAGGTCTATAGTTCTCTTTCTTTGATGAATCTCTGTCTGGTTTGGGGATGAGGGTTATACTGGCTTCATAGAATGAGTTTGGTAAGGAACCTTCATTTTCAATTTCGTTGAAGAGCTTGAGGAGTATTGGTGTGAGCTCTGCTTTGAAGACCTTATAGAATTCAGCTGTGAATCCATCTGGCCCTGGGCTTTTCTTAGGTGGAAGATCTCTAATTGCCATTTCTATTTCAGAGCTTGAAATAGGCCTGTTGAGTTGGGTTAGTTCTTATTGGTTCACTGTGGGTATGTTAATATTGGGTAGGAATTCATCTGTTTCTTCTAGATTCTCAAATTTGTTGGCATAAAGGTTTGAGAAGTATTCCCTCGTGATACTCTGGATCTTGGTAATTTCTGTCATGATATTACCATTTTCGTCTTCGATTTTGTTTATTTCGGTATGCTCTCTTCTTTTTTTGGTAAGATTTGCTAAAGGTTTGTCAATTTTGTTAATTCTTTCAAAGAACCAACTCCTTGTTTTGTTGATTCTTTCTATAGTTTTTTTGGATTCCAAATCATTTAATTCTGCTTTGATTTTAATAATTTGCTTCCTTCTACTGGGATTAGGGTTGGTTTGTTGCTCTTTTTCCAGGAGCTTAAGATGACACATTAACTTGTTGGTTTGTGATTTTTCCAACTTGTTGTTATAGGCACTCAGCACTATAAATTTTTCTCTGAGTACTGCCTTTGCCGTGTCCCAAAGGAGCTGATATTTTGTGCATTCCTCTTTGTGTGTATCACTCTTTCTTTTTGTGCACTTACAGACCAGTCTAATACAACCACTGATAAATGATTTATGACCAAAACAATAAGCATCTCAATCCAATCTCTATTGTATTTAAGTCCCTCTGGGCCTAGAGTATAATTGAACACCTAGATATACAGTATTCCTCAACAGCCATCAAGTGTAGATCCATGCATTGTAAGGGTTAAAAGATGTACAGAGGACCAGAGATAGAAAAATAGTATGCGAGAGAACAGGGGAAGTATAAGAGGAATAATGTAGGAGTGTAAGATTATTATAGTAATGAAGAAAAGGTATAGCGTAAGGATAATTGACCTAAGTTGGTAAGCAGGTAGCATATTTGAGTACAAAGTTTGGAAAGTATTAGATAAAACTTATGTTCCACTACTTGGCATTTACCCAACCATCCAGAAACTAGGGCATACTAAATCTACTAGCACAACAATGTTCATTGTAGCATTATTCACCATAGCAAAGATATGGAACCAACCTAGATGTCCCTCAGTTGATGAGTGGATAACAAGATGTGGTATTTGTACACAATGGAATTCTATGCTGCTGTCAGAAAAAACGACATTGACTCATTTGTTAGGAATTGGAAAGACTTAGAAAAAATCATATTAAGTGAAATAAGCCATACTCAAAGGAACTTAGGCTCAATGGTTTCCCTCATTTGTCATAATCTGTAGAAACCTTGGGCTCTACTAGCAGAGATTTGCAATAGAGCAAAACCTTGATACATAAGGCCATATAGTATGAAGCTAATTGAAAGGACCTCCAAGATATTGAAACAAAAGCCATATAATGAATGATTGTTGTCCTTAATATACTATGTTATCTCTCATCTCTTTTGCTGTCCCTTGGTTATCTCATATTGTTACAGTTTCTCGCTTCGTTATCTGATATATTGGATATATTTGTATTTGGTTATTTGAAATTGGATAGGGAAGGGGGGGAAAAAGATGAGGGGTGGGGGTGGGTGGAGGGTAATGGGGACCAAGACATGTGAAAGGATATCAATGTATGTGAATTAATGCACCTTCTATCTGGCAAATATCGTGTAACCCTTTTATTAACTACAATAAAAATATTTTAAAAAAACAAAGAAAGACTGAAATTGTACAAAAAAAGAACTCTGGGGTAAGAAAGTATGAAAAGAATTTTATAGCTTTTTTCACACAAATTTTCATGTTATAAAAATAAGCACACATGATACACATGGAGAGAGGGAGAAGAGAGCATGGGGAAGGAGGAAGGAAGGGAGAAAAGGACAAAGGGAAGAAGAAAGGAAAAGAGGATGGGAGGGAGGGAGGGAGAGAGGGAGGGAGGGAGAGAGAGAGAGAAGGACAAAGGTAGGAAGAGAGTGAGAGAAGAAGGAAGGATAGGAAGGAGGGAGGGAGAAAAAAAAGGAAGGAAGTAGAAAGAAAGAAGGAAGGAAAGAAAGAAAAAGAAAAAAGAAAAGAAAGAAAGAAAAAGAAAAAAGAAAAGAAAGAAAGAAAAAGGTTTCCTAGATGAAGAAAATTAGGATAGCAATTTAGGAGATGGTTCAGAACTCAGTCTCTAAAACATGAGTGCTCCAGGGCAGGTTCTTTCTGTGTGGCCCAACTTTATCCAGAGGCTTTAGCTTTAGACAGAAGCAAAATTTCAGAGTAGCAAAACACCAGCAGCTAGAAAGTGTTGGACTGGGAGACATAGTTGAATGAATATAAATTTCACCTGCTTCACAACTTGTCCCAGAGCTGGAATTAAACTATGTGGGCATTCACAAAGTTCATGAACCTAGACTCTGAACATAAACATCTGGGAATGAATTCCCAGTAAAATGCATGAAGTATAAAGACTTGATTCACCCACTCCAGTCACACGCACACATGCACACACACCTCATGCACGCACACATACGTGCACAATATTGCAATAATTCATGTCAAATCGTCCTATGCAGAGGATAATTATAGACAACACAATTTCACACCAAGCCATTAGTTATGATTATTTAGGACATGGATATAAATTAAAGATGCATTTTGTTTTTTCAGTACTTTTTCTCTACATCTTCCAAACGTTTCTGGTATTATCTCACACAAATATGAAAATGATGAAAAAGTATCCTATGACCACTTAAAATATCTTCTAGAGTCTAGATTGTCTTCTGATGTATCAAAGTTTGAAAAAAGATGAATCTGCTGATAAGACTTTTCCTTTTCTTTTAATAATGTCCTTTATGGTCACATGTTTTTCCAATTCATGCCTTGAGCAAGCATTCCTGAAATTTCTTTTCTCAGAAAAGAATCCATTAAAAGCTTTTCTAAGCTTGGTGTGGTGGCTCACACCTGAGATCCTAGCTACTCAGGAGGCTGAGATCTGAGGATTGAGGTTCAAAACTACCCCAAGCACTAAAGTCCAAGAGACTCTTATCTCCAATTAACCACTAGAAGTGGCACTGAGGCTCCAGGGGTAGGGCAGTAGCCTTGAGCTGAAGAGCTCAGAGACAGCACCCAGGCCCAGAGTACAAGCCCCACAAGCAGCAACAACAACAAAAAAAAGTTTTTCTAAGACAAAAGTCCAGTCTACATCTTAAGTTATATAAATCAAATTTTCATGACTATAGATTCTGAATCCTGCCAACTGAGAAATTATGATGACCAATATTATGTTTTCTGGAAAAAATTTCAATGTGAGGCTCTGTATGTCTTACTTGAACATATTTTTTTCCTTCATAATAGATGTTTATCCTAGTTCCATTCATTGCCAGAACTTTTTGAAGCCAGCCAGTAAATTATAGAGGCCAGTTAATTTCCCTAGAGATATGATTGCATTAGTCAGTCTTGAATTAATTTTGTTCCAAAGTTTTCTAAGGAACTCATTAGATAAGCTCTGGATCTGGGGAAGTTAGTTACAAGGACTAAAGGAATTCAACTTCACTCAACCAAAAGGGGAAAAAATTCAGTAGCAGCAAATAGACTGAAAATATCTGAACAATAAGTCTTTCAGCATTTACAAACTTGCAATATATATTCATCTATATTATATTCATGATATATTGAATATTTCTACTACAGAACAAATTCTTTTGAAATTGAATGCGGGTGACTCATATCTATATTTCTAGCTACTCAGGAGGCTGAGATCTGAGAATCACGGTCTGAAGCCAGTTAGCACAGAAAAGTCCCTGGGGCTCTTGTTGCCAGTAAACTATGCAGAAAATGATTGGAATGGCTTAAGTAGTATAGCGCTAGCCTTGAACACAAAGAGACTCAGGGTTAGTGCCTAGGCCTAGAGTTCAAGACCAGGACCAGCAAAAAAAAATGTATTTATAGCATCATATGCTAGATGGTCCTAAACTATCAAGATTCGGGATTGATCAGTGATTTTTCCTGGAGTGACAGAGCTCTAGGTAGGTAGCCATTACAGTGAGTCTTCAAAAAGAAATAATTTAATCTCAGAAACATGAGTCAGTGTTCTAATATGTCACTAATAAATCTCAATGCTTCTGGGAATATCTTTCAAGTAAATGGCCAAATTATAGTTCTCTTCTCACTGAGAACTTTTCTTTCATTATCATTTAAGCAAAATAAAACAAAATTAGAAATGGTGAGGAGGTAGAGCAGAATCATTGAATATTCACAAATACCATTCCAACCAGCTCTCTTACTGGCACACCAATTTCTGGATGACTCATCCCAGAGAAAATAGGAGAACAGCAAAAATAATAGTTAGACTCTAATCTCATAGAAATATGTGCTCCTTTTCCACCACCTTACCCCAAAGCAAATGGGGAAAATTCATTTAGCTCCACACAAAATGATTCTGAATCATTTTGCCCATTACACTTTTTAAACACAAAATTTTCAAGATGGCATTAGAAAGTTAGTGTCTTAACTACTTTTGTCCAAAGATGAATTCTAAACTCAATTTTTAAAGCATTAATCTGGAAAAATTGGTGCATCAAGGTGGTGCAAATGAGAATAGAGAGGCTAACCAAGCTGGGATTCAGTGGAGCTACCTCCCATATTCCAATCATCCCCTGATGACAGAATTGTATTTCTTTTCTTTTTTTCTTTTCTTTTCTTTTTCCAGCCTTGGGGCTTGAATTCAGGACCTACGTAGGAACTGTCATTGAGCTTCTTTCTCTTAAGGCTAGCACTCTACCATTTGAGCTACAGTGCCACTTCTGGCTTTTTTTTTTGTTTATGTGGTACTGAGGATCGAACCCAGGGCTTTATGCATGGTAGGGCAAGCACTCTCCCACTAAACCACATTTCCAGCCTGTTACAGCATTGTATTTCTGTGGGATTTTCTGAATGACTTGATGAACCAAATGCTGTTCACCCATTCGACTGCAACACAAAGCCTTTATAGCTACCATTTTCATTTATATTTACTTTGTACCTCTATGGAACATGAAAATGAGGAGACTCTATCTGGTTAAGACAAAGCCATTGGTTTCCAGCTTGATTACTAGTAAAAATATGTTGTGTGAAAAGCATTTCCACGCTAACTTGGCAAATGTTCATGAACAGTTGGCCTGTTGGTTTTTGGTATGACTTTAGAGTGGCTTCCTTCTCTTTGTAGTAAGGAGTGACGACACCCTGTGTTACTTTCAAAGTAGACATGACAGGATGGAAAACATTCCTGGTGAATCACAAAGTCCTCCACAAGCCAACCTCCCGTGGATGGCAGCTGAGGGATCACACTGAGTGAACTTAACTTGGTGACCGAGCAATGGAGAAAAGTGAGAACCGGGATTCTACCTGAATTTTGGAACATCTAAGGGAGGAAATGGCAGGTGAAAACTCAAGAGGGTAGGTGACAAATGGAATAGTCATACTTTATTATCTGTGTATATAATTGTCATTTACTCTCAAAGTTAATCGGAAAGTTATATAGACATTCACCATTAACTCATTGGTTACTGAGATTATTAGTTACTACTAGTAGTTCAGAGGGTTTCTTTCTAGTCTTTGTTACATGTAAAAAAAAAAAACTAATCTGAGCCAAGTGCAGTGGCTCATACTTGTAATTCTAGCTAGTCAGGAGGCTGAGATCTGAAGAGCTCGGTACAAAGCCAGGCTGGGAAGTAAAGAACGTGAGACTCTTACCTCTAATTAACCACTAGAAAACTGGAAAAGGCACTGTGGCTCAAGAAGTAGGGTGGTAGCCTTAAGCTGAAGGGCTCAGGGACAGCACGCAAGCCTAGAGCCCAAGCTCCATCACAGACAAAAAAAAATTAATCTGCTTTATAAAGAAACAAAACTAGCCTTTCCATAGGTTGTGTCTTTGTTAGCAAGTTTAAAAATAAGAATTATCAAGCACTCTAGAGGCTAAAGCAAGAGGACTACAAGTTCAAAGGCAGCCTCTATTACTTACCAAGATCCTTCTTTACAAAAAGGTGGAACCATATGAACTTATATAAACAAGTCAAATGTAGTATTATAATACTTTTTACATTATCAAATAGCACTCATCTGACTAATTTAGCAGTGAATAGTTAATGGAACTCAGAAAATTCTTGAACCCCTTTTGCTTTTCATCTTCAACACAAAATAGGAAGGATATGTCTGTTTTTGTTGAAGTCTGGCTCCACTAAAATGTGTTTAATTTCTTTCTAGCAGTGGCAAATGACAATCAACATCCAAACCCTTCCTCCATGATCTTTAGCCATCACTTTCCACTGAAATATTAAATCTTACAAAATAAAATGTGCTATGTAAATATTCCAGCTGGCTTTAATCACCTTAAGAAATCAGAACAGCTGTGCAAACTCTTTCATAAATTTCTCCTCCTTTGGTGAAAAGCGAGGCTACAGACCACAGGGAGCAGTGCAGAAGAGCTGGTGTTGCTGAGAGACCCTGTTCCCCAGACAGATGCCCAGCTACCCAGAACACAGGCAGCACCCACCTAATCCATATTCTTTAACAAACCTTGGGTAGAGCACTCTATCTTCACCCTGAATACAAATGGAGGGAGGGAAAAAGAGGAGAGGAAAAAGAGTGGGGGAGGGGAGAAGCAGAACAACAACAAGGATCTCTCCAGATTGAATCTTTAATAATTCAGATCAATTTGCTCTAAAAGAGTTAAATATCCTTGCACTTATGCTATGGGATACTATGTTCAGATGGTTAGGAAACAAATACATTGCTGAGAGTCTGTGGCAGGATAGCAAGAGATTGTCTGTTTTGTTAGCCTATGGGTTGCCCTTTCTCCTATCTGTTCAAAAATTTTGCTTACAGGGAGTTTTCTTTAAGGAATTACTTATCTGAGCAAACCCATCTGAGTTTCATTATCAAGATCAGCCCCAAGCCAGGAGAGCCAGCCCTGATATCATCTAGTTGCAATGAAAGAAAAGCATAACATTCACCTTGACCCACAAAATCATCGTACACATCCAGATATATTGTTTAAATTGGGCAATGCAAGATAAAATGAAGGAGAAACATTTTGCACTGAATATATGCAAGTTGGCTCATGTGTGTGTATGTATCATATCTACTCAAATATGTAATTTACAAGGAACTTAACAGAACCAAATACCTAATGAATAAAAACATTTATTCCCTTTATTCATTCCCCCCCAAAATGGCTTTTGTTTATTAAAAAAACTCTCTTCTTGATTGTTGTGGGTATATAAATTAGCATTTATTTTCAGTTCTTTCTGAGCCTCTGTAGTTTGTCAGATAATTTGTGAATCCATTTACTCAGACTTCAAGCTCTGTCTGCACCAACAGTAGAATCACACTACCAATTGCCTCATAGAATCCTTCTTTTACCAATAACACAAACTATACTCTCTGCACTTTTATTGGAAATAAATAAAGCTTTATTGGAATACAACATGCCTATTCATTGACTTATTTTCTACAGCTGCTTTCAAACAGAATGTAATTGTGGCCAACAATGTCTAAAATACTTTCTCTTTAGCACTTTCCCAAAATGTTTGTCTAATTCATTTTCAATACTCATCTATCCATCTTCCCCAATTTTCTCTCTGGAGTGCCTATTTCCTTTGGAGTATATTACCAATTCCTTGGTCATTCTACTTTACTGTCTGTATTTAGTATTTAATACTTAGCAGATATCAGTCTTCCACAGAGTATGAATTACTCTTAGCTTTCCATGTAAGCATTCATTCTTCACTTGTGCATATTTTACATTTATCTAAATTGCATTTTTCCAGTGCCTCCACCACATGTTATCATATAATTTGTTGGTGCCCAAGTACCCACTGCAAAAAGGTTAAGCTGAGACTGAATCCAGTCCTTTCATCACTTGGCAAGACTAAAGCCTTGTCATACAGCCAGATCCCTCCAAAAAGACAAAGCACTGTGTTTGAAATGGCATGATAGTGTCCCTGTCATTAAGCATTGTTCCCTATTTGGCTTCTTGTGGCCATGTGCACAAAGGAATCATCTGGGCTAGCATCAACCTTCTGTTCCCTTAAAGGTTATGGGTAAACTATCACTCTGACCTGTTGCTAGGCTTTACAAGTTTCGCCATTGGCCTCTACCAAAGCTACCTTCCTATATAACATCAGCTCCTGCTGTTTCACTTGCCTACTGAGCTCTGAGTTTCTATGATTTAGATAAGCCAACATCAGCACTGTATCACATCAGGAAGAAATAAAAGTTATGTTGTTTTGCTTTATTTAGTTGTCTTAGTGTTATTCAGCTGCACAAATTACTGCAAAGTTAGCAACTTAAAACAACATCCTTTATTAGCTCTCAGTTCTGTAGGTCTGGCAAAGGGTGGCTGGCTTCTCTCTCACATCATAAGGCAGATGACAGTTGAGCTGAGTTTTCTTCTGGAGACTCTTGTCCCCAAGAGTTTCAGAATTCACTTCCAAGCTCAGTTCAGTTATCAGCTCAGTTCAAATTTATTTCCTAGAGCTTGTGTGGCTGGGGCTTCTGTTTCCTTGCAGGCCTCTTGCTATTGCAAGAATTTGCCAAGAGCCTTCTTTATTTGTTTTTAAGGCGAGCAGGAGTTATATCTCTCAGGCCTTCAGACTCTGACTTCTTCAGCAGTGAGACAGAGAAAACACTCATCTCTTGCAGAGCTTACATATTTTTGTCAGTAATCCCTCTGCCAAACACAATCTCCCTTTGCCATACAGTATGGAATGGGTATCAAGGAAGCTGTATTCACAGGTTACACTATGCTTAAGAGGGCAGAAGACTAGGGGAAGAAGAGAGAGAGTTACTGGAAATCAATTTAGAATTACCTCTCCCACAGATTTATTTTGCCTTTATTCATACTTAGAAGCACTAGAGATGCTGTAAAATGGCCTGTATGCAGCCCTCTCAATCCTCTCAATCTTCTTTCAGTCACCACAGAAATCTCCCTGAGAATCACAATAGTTAGCATGGCAACAGTACGAGGTCAACATCTTTCAGAAGAAAGGAGAGAGAAGCAGTAATGAAGAAGTCATTAACAGACATTAACCATTCTTTCATAGGACATTTCAATTCCCAAAATATCAGTCAGTATTAAATATTGTTTGAATAAATAAAAAATTGTCCTCAGCTGTGTGTTAGAGGCTCAGGCCTGTAATCCTAGCTAATCAGGAGGCTTAGATCTAAAGTTCAAAGCTAGCCCAGGCAAGAAAGTCCATAAGAATCTTATCTCCAAATAACCACCAGAAAACCAGAAGTGGGGCTTTGGCTCAAAGTGGTCAAGCACTAACCTTGAACACAAAACCTCAGGGACATATCCATACCCTGAGTTCAAGCCCAGTAGGAAAAAAAAATTGTCCTTGCTCATCTACTTCACTCACTCAGGAAATATAACTGTAGATATCATAATTTGTAACTTTATAAAACTTGCAAATGTTCATCCATTTGAGTTACACATAAAATTTCTTTATACAAATTACAGGTTATCTCATATAGACTTTTAAGTCTACTGTCTGTGGTCCTTGCATTTCTTCATTTATCTTCACAATTACAATCCTCTTGTTAATAGACTTCTTTTTCTGGACCCAATCATTGATCTGGACGACATCTAGATCACTGTGTTATCTCAGTGACTATATCTTCAGTTGCTGAAAGATGGAACAAACGGAAGAATTCATGAATAAATAAGTGAATGAATGAAGGAAAAATGATAAAATATTAAGGAGACATTGTGTTAAAACTCTTTACTCTTTCCCAAATCTAAGAGAAAAGAAAAATAATTACATTGTTTGATTTTAAAGGACTGAATTGCATAAAAAAAAAGACCACAGGTTAAGAGCATGGCCTAGAGGTAGAGTGCTTGCCTACCATGCACAAAACCCTGGGTTTGATTCCTCAGTACCACATACACAGAACAAGCCAGAAGGGGTGCTGTAGCTCAAGTGGTAGACCTCTATCCTTGAGAAAGCCCAAAGAGAGTGCCCAGGCCCTGAGTTCAAGCCCCAGGTCAGACAAAAAATATATAATTTTTTTTCTCAATCATGGGCTTGAACTCTGAGCCTGGGCACTATCTCTGAGCTCTTCAGTTAAATGCTAGTGCTCTACCACTTAAGACACATCACCACTTCCAGTTTTCTGGTGGTTAATTGGAGATAAGAGTCTCACGAACCTCCTCATGTCTAGGCTGGCTTTGAACTGTGATCCTCAGATCTCAGCCGCCTGAGTAGCTAGGATTAGAGGTATGAACCACCAACGCCTAGAACAATTCTTCAATTCATTATTTTGTCAGTTGTGGGGCTTGAACTTAGGGTTCTGACCCTGAGCTCTTTTTTTTTTTTTTTGCTAGTTCTGGGCTTGAGCTCAGGACCTGAACACTGTCCTTAGACTTTCTCAAGGCTACAGCTCTTCCACTTGAGTCTCAGCACCACTTCCGGCTTTTTTCTATGTATGTGGTACTGAGGAATTGAACCCAGGTCTTCGAGCATGCTAGGCAAGCACTCTACCACTAGGTCAAACTCCTGGCCCCACTGAGCTCTTTTTTTGCTCAAGGCTGGAGCTCCCCCTGGGGAGCCACAGCACCACTTCTTGTTTCCTGGGCACTGTCCTTGAGCCTTTGTGCCCAAGGATAGCATTCTACCACTTGAGCCACAGCACTACTTCCAGCTTTTTCTGAGTAGTTTATTGCAAATAAGACTTTCCTGTCCCAGTTGGCTTGGAACTGTAATCCTCAGATCTCAGCCTCCTTGGTAGCTAGCATGACAGGCAAGAACCACCAGCACCCAGTTTAAGACTATAAAATTTTAATTTGGAGGCATCTTGATGTTAATTTTTATTTTTCTCAAATCCCATGTAACAGAGATGATAACTTTTCAGATATAAGTAAAGGAGTATTACAGTGGTTAATTATATGAATCTGCCTGAACTATCGTGCACAGATATTTATTCTAAACATTACTCTGATGTTTCAGGATGAAGATTACATTTAAGTAAACAGTCCAAGTACAGCACATTGTGTTCAATGATGCAAATGGAACTTAGGCATAACTAGCTGAAGTGTAAACAAAACAAAAGACTGACTTCCCCAGAGCAAAAACAAAAAACAAAAAAATTTCTGAAAGCAAGAAAACTTTGTAGGACTTGATCTATATCATCTACTTTTTTGTGTCTCCTGGCTACATGCCCACTCTACAGATTTTCGACTTTAGATTTTAGATTTCGAATTTAGATTATTTAGAATTTCTCTCCATAATGGCATAAGCCAAGTCCTTAATATAAATTTATGTCTGTATAGACAAAGGTCCATGATAAGTATACACTTACTTACAGATATGTTTAGTTGCTTGATTCTCTTGTTCTCCAGCATCCTAACTAGTGTAGGAAGGCTCAAAGCACCTCCATATGCTCAGATGACAGCCCATCAATGCTAGCAAACACCTTTTCCTCACAACAGCCAAAGCATTGCTGCTAAACAAGAGTAATAATGTATATTAGATTATCCCTTCGTCAGTTTAACTCACTGCCATCCTCTTTAAGAGACATGCAATCAGCTCCAGGGTTAGAGTTTGCTATTAGATACATTTGCATGAGATTAGAAGACAGAAGAAAATGATAGTTGGTTTCCGTAGGCAGAAATAGCCAATGACAGTTGTCAACACGAAGAATGACATAATTTCCACTTTAGTGTCCTTGATAATACCAAATCACTGCTGCAGGTTGAGATGTTAGTGCAGTATTTTTTCCCTGTGTGGCTGTGGCTCTTCACACATTTTTATAAGCCTCAGTTTCCCTGTATTGACATACAATATCTTCTGTTTCTTCTTGAATGGACCCTGAGTACATATTGCTAATAGTTTCTTTGAGAAAAAAAATATTTCATTCTTCCTTATTACATAGTCTCCATGAAGTTTATCCATTCAGATATGGTGTACTAATTCCCAGCTCTATAGGTGATCATTTATAATCTTCCTATGAAAAGTCTCAAGACTCATATAAAAGTGAGACCTGCTAGGCCAGGAGGGTAGCTTAGTGGTAGAGTGCTTGCCTACCATGCATGAAGCCCTGCATTCAATTTCTCAGTACCATATACACAGAAAAAGCCAGACGTGTGTTGTGGCTCAAGTAATAGAGTGCTAGCCTTGAGAAAGCCCAAGGACAGTGCTTAGGCCTTGAGTTCAAGACCCAGGAAAAAAAAAACAAAAATGTGAGCCAACTTCTTTGTCTCCAGCCTTAAATTTCTACAGACCTGTTGTCATTGAATAACAGCAGAGCTCTCTGTAAAACAAGAACAAGATGATTCCCCAGCAAAATTAGCATATTTCTCCCCAAAACAGGTGTTAATGTGGCTTATATGATCATCATAGGGATTTTAAAACAGTGACTTCACTGACTATAAAATGATGTTTATGTGTCTATAAATAAAATTACTAATAAGATTCAGACAATAATTTATCTGTCTTAAGTACGCGTGCTTTCTTTCATCTCATTTCATAGGTGCCCAAATGTAATATCTTAACCCTAAACTCACCTATAGGACAAACCTTAAATTCAACCTACACAGCTCATCTAGCCTCTAGTTAACAACTTTTGGTATACCCTTTTTACCCTGCGTCTAGGCTTCATTAGACTGTTGTTTAGATCAATTCCAACCCTCTATACCTTCAGTACAGGATTTTGTACACAGTATTTCTTCAGCATGAGAAAGCTCCCAGGAACTCTGCCCTAAACGTTCACACCTTTTGTCTCAGAAATTCTCCCTCACTTTCTAGGTCTACCTTTAAATATCATTTCCACAGGCAGTGTAGTTCTTCCTGTTAAACCCATTTGTCTTATATTTCTCCTTTGTAGCATATTTGCTAAACGGAACTACATCTGGCCTAAAGTTGCCTCGAAGTTAAACCCATAGAGTTCACATACACAAAATAGTTCATAGTGAACTATAATCGAACTTGATATGCGAATAGACTACAACACACTCATAAGTAGCTGAGTTACAGCCAATCATAAGTAGTCAGTTGTTCAAAACCATCTTCAAATAAAAACAGGAATACCCAATCAGACTGTCTCTAATATCTCCCTTTCTTTCTATCTTTTTTTTTGCCAGTCCTGGGCTTAACTTTCTCAAGGCTAGAGCTCTACCACTTGAGCCTCAGCACCATTTTTGGTGGTACCGAGGAATTGAACCCGGGTCTTTGTGCATGCTAGGCAAGCACACTATCACTAGGCCAAACTCCTGGCCCCTGTTAGCTCCCTTTCTTTTCTCTGTTTAAATTTGTAACCTGCTCAAATTAGGGGGGGAAAAAAGGAGGGATTCTAAACTATTTTTAGTCCAGACTTCTAGCAAAATCTAGAATATAAAGCCAAATAAGGTATGGAAAACTAGGTGTACAATATAATATTGTCTTTATTTTCCTCATGCCAGTACTGAGTTTGAGCCTTATATTCCTGTTTAACTTTCTTACTTACAGCTGTGCATTCTACCAATTGAGCCATACCTCTACTTCCAGTGTTTTGCTGGTTAATTGGAGATGAGAGTCTCAAAGATTTGTCTGCCTGGGTCAGCTTCCAACTGCCATACTCAGATCTCAGCCTTCTGAAGAGCAAGAAATATACAAGTAAGCCACACGTGCCTGGCTACCTTTGTCTTTTAAAGTATTGCAACTATAATTTGATAATGTCTTTCCTTCCTTCAAAATCATAGATTCCTGTTGTTACATTTCCTTTGCTGTGTCCTTGGTAGTTGTAATGGTGTTCACCAAATAGAGCTTCAATATACTGAATAAAAGAAAGGAAAGGAGAACAGAACAGAATATGATATGTGATAGTTAAATTTAAATTCACTCTAGACCAGCAAATTCCAGGAAAGACTAAAAGAAAGGGAATCTGTTATTGACTAAAGAAAAGTAAATGACCTTCTCAGAACATTTCAAAGGCTTGAGAATGATTCTTCCTGGTAGAAAGCATTCTTAGGTTTCCAAAGCAACCTCATCTTTTTAGAGATGGTGAGAATGAAAGAATATTTTTTTTGAGACAGTGATTATGAAAGACTTCATTTCAGCTGCAGTCTTGAGGACATACATTTTTGAGTCAGCCTATTTGGTGGGCTGGGGGAAGCCACATCATGTCCATGTTGGAAAGTATTGTCTGTCCCTACTTTCCAAATGACCACATGGACAGTGTCGGTAAACAATAGCTCCAGACTTTTCTGGTTCTTGTCAACAAAATACCCTGATCATAGAACCAGAAACAGAAGAAACAAAGTGGCCTGTAGTCTCCCTTCTGCTTATACAAGTTGCCATTAGCTACACGAATGGGAAAGGAACAAAAATACATTATGTCACCCACTGAGAAGATAATGAGAATAACTCTCCCATTAAATCAAGCAATTTTCCCTGAAGGTCTACTGAATTTTTATCCTTCCTCTTTGTATGTCATTATATCTTTACAGCCATCTTCCAAGAAGGTCATCAGAATAACATTCCCCGAGGATTTCAGTAGATGTCTAGATTAAAGAAAGGGGAGTTGTTGGTGTCTTTTTACTAACTTGTCTCAAAGTCAAAATCAGCCTCATATACTAGTCCACTCAGATAAATCAAGACAGGTCAAAGAGGAAGGTCAGGTCAAGAAGAAATAAGAGACATACCCTAGAGGTACATTTCTTTAGAACTAGATATACAAATGGGCATTTGTCAGCAATATACAACTGCTTATTGTGGAAAAGCCCAAATGTGACTGCAAGAAATTTCTACAAATAAGAAAACAGAAGAATCTTAGTAGCAAAGTTTGCTTTACTGAAAGGAAGAATCAAGAAAGAATCAATTTCATAGTTTTAAATGATAGGTAATTTGTCAAGTAGAAAGGAGAAATATAGCTTTAAATGTATGTGTGCTGGGCACGGTGGCTCACACCTGTAATCCTAGTTACTCAGGAGGCTGAGATCTGAGGATGGTGGTTCAAAGCCAACCCCAGGACTAATGAATGTAAGACTCATCTCCAATTAACCACTAGAAAACTGGAAGTGGCACTGTGGCTCAGGGGGTAGGGGCAGTAGCCTTGAGCTGAAGAGCTCAAGAACAACACCTAGGCCCAGGGGTATGGTGGTAACTTTGAGCTGAAGAGCTCAGGGTTAACACCCAGACTGAGAGTTCAAGCCCCACTACCAACCAAAATAAATGCATGTGTCCTGGGGCCAGGAGTTTGGCCTAGAGGTAGAGTGTTTGCCTAGTATGCACGAAGACCTGAGTTTGATTCCTTGATGCCACATACATAGAAAAAGCCAGAAGTGGTGCTGTAGCTCAAGTGGTAGAGCTCTAGCTTTGAGAAAGCCCAAGGACACTGCTCAGGCTCTGAGTTCAGTCTCCAGGACTGTCAAAAAAATATGTATGTGTACTCAGGAAAAACACCCAAGATAGTTAAAAATACTGAAGTGCAACCATTGCAATAAATACCAACAAAATCTAAAGGATCATAATGGAATATATTGAAAGCCTTTATTTAAATAGACTAGAATATCTTGAAATAAAATGGCTTTCTGGACAGAGTTGACCTACCAAACTGAACCAAGAGGATATAAATCACTTAGACAGATCTGTATCAAGCAATGAGCTTGAAGCAGCAGGAATCTCCCTTCCCCTAACCCCTGAAAAAGCTCAGAACAAATGGATTCATTGCCAAATTCTATCAGACCCCCAAGGCAGAATTATTACCAATACTCTTCAAACACATCCATGAAATAAAAAAAGCAGACTCTCCAATAACTTTTTTCATGCTGTGACTCAGATCTATTTAGAACCCCACCCTCAGTCCAGATTGAGCACATATTTGTTTGATCTGCTCTGCAAGTGCTTTTCTTTTCTTTTTTTTTTATTGTCGGGGTAATGTATAGATGGGTTACAGTTGCTTCACCAGATAGTAGGTACATTATTTCTCACACATTGATACCCCTTCTCATGTTTTTGTCCCCATGCAAGTGCTTTTCTGCCATGTGGACTCTCACTGTGCTGCTTTCTTTCCCCACCCAGTAATACCTTCAGGTAAGCATCCTTTCTTCCAGGTGCTGACTCTGCCTTCCTAGAGAATTACTAAACGTCAATCACTGTCTTTTTCATTGGTCTATAGCTTGTTTTTCAATTATCTGATAGAACAGCGCTAGACCCAGAGGACCGCTATCAGGCACTATTTGGATTGCATGTTCGGTTCGCTTCAAAACCTTTCAGGTTTTGTCCCTTGTTATAAAGACAGTTCTAAGCACAGACCTTGGAAGGAAAAGAAATGCCACAAGAGAGCGTGAGGTCTCCTAGTTATACAAAAATTATTTGAGAATGATCCTGTAGGTTTAGCTAACATCCTTGAGCAAGGCTCAAGGAACTGGACTGTTTATCCACAGGATTATATTCTTCCCCATACAATGGGGAAATCTCTTCTTTTTTCCAAGCATCATGTCATCTGTCCCTGAATTGGGTTATTCATAATGTGGCATGGCCAGCTGACAATCTTCCAGATCAAAAAGTCAGACCCAAGCATAGCCCCATTACTTAATATTTTCTGCTGAAATTCTGCTAAGGGGTCCAAGATCTGTTTTCATGTCTTTATGAACCTTCTTGTAGTATCTGGAATTGAGCGAGCGATGCTAGGTGTGTCAGCCTGGTCCGAAAATTCTAGATCATCTTTAGCTTTTTATGTTCCACTCTACCATCTTATAGAGTCCATTGGACATTTCCCGCCCTCCCCCCCCCCAATTGCTAGTTTAAAATGTTGTTGGGAAGAAAACCAGCCCCCTTTTTCCTGTGTGATATGTAGAGAAGTGTTATTTTTTATTTTTATTTATTTATTAATTAATTTTTTTTTTGCCATTCCCAGGCTTGAGCTTAGGGCCTGAGCACTTTCCTTGGGCTTTTGCTTTCTCAAGGCTAGAGCTCTACCACTTGAGCCACAGCACCACTTGTGGCTTTTTCTGTTCCATTTTAACATATGTATATTGAGCACACTGTGACTATATTTGCTCACCATTCCTCTTTCCATTCATCTATCCTACCTCAATCTGCTCCTTAAGCTTCATGGTCTCAGATAAAACATGCTTCAGCTTGCTATTCATTTTGTTAAATTGTTAAGTGTTCAAAGGAGTTACACCATTGGAATCCACCCCTGTGTATACCATACTTCAGTCAGTTTGATGGTGTGTATACACATATGGCCCTATATGTATATGTATGCTTTTTATTTAGGTTTATATTTTAGATTTCACCTTCATATAAGAGAAAATATGTGCCCTAGGTTCTCTCTGAGTTTTCAACTTAGCACATTTTTTCAGGTCCATCCATTTCCCTGCAAATGACATATTATTCTTCCTGGTAAATGACTAATATATGTAATATATGTAATATATATGTAACACACATACATGTGTACAAACACACATTTTCTTGATTCATTTTTAGGACAATTAGTTTAAATGTTACAGAAAAGATGCACAAATTGGATTCCTCTACCATTCCTTTTAAATATCAGATTATTTTGACTCTAAGTTTCTCATATTGTAAATATCCAAGTCTACATAATTAATATTTTTTACTTATAAAGTACTTACTTCATAAATTATATATATATATTGTCTTATAAAAGCCTTACAATAATGGTGACCAAGGCATGTGAAAGGGTATCAATATATGTGAATTAATGCACCTTCTATCTGGCAAATATCATGTAACCCTTTTATTAATTACAATAAAAAAAAGCCTTACAAAACAACAGAGGAAGTAGATAAGTTTATTAGGCCCATTTTACACATGATAAATTAAGGTTCAAAAGTCATATTTATTAAGTAAAGGAGTAGTTTTTTCACCAGTATTCTTGTTTCTTACTCTATACCACATTTCCTTTCATTGTATCAATTATGTGAAAGTTCTGTGGGTTTCTATAGTATATCTATATGAGCATATATATATGAGCATATGTATGAGTATATATATATGAGCAAAATTTTAAATTCTTGTTAAAGTTTTAATTTTTTACCATCATGAGTATTTTTTTAAATCAGTAAAAATGAAGCTGTATTTCCATTGCTAGGACTCAGTAATTTCATCCAAGAATTTTGATGGTATCTTTGAAATTTATGGATCGTTTATTATTTCATTTGATTCCATATGAGAGTCTGTCTTATTGTACAGAAATGTGCTATGATATATACCTGGAATTTTACATTTCATAGCTTCCAGACTTTTAGGACCAAAGCCAGAGATCTCAGATGAAGTTCTGCATGGTAATAAGAATATTCCAAAAGCAGACGAGAGAAGCTTTACACAACATGGTTCTGAAATTAAAAAGTTAGCAGGTAGACTCTATTCTAGCAACTGCCAAGATAGACAAGGCAAAACTAAGTCTTTAGATTATTGGAACATGAGATTCTGTGTTAAGGGGGAAAAAATAAAATGCCACACAAATGTCCTGCATTCTTCATCAATGACATCAGAGTCTCAAAATATACCCTGAAGAGCACTGAAATATACCCTGAAGAGAAAGGAAGAGAGACAAAGCAACTTTCCTTAGCTCCTCATCGTGCCTGTTGATCCCACAGTGTCATCCAAACTGTGACAAGAACAAAATCGAATCTAGTTGAATCTATTAGCATTCCCATCAATGAAGTCTAAATCTTCCAACAACCTGCTTTGCTGTCAGACACAATTTTCATCCTGTAAGTAGGCATAATGGTTGCATGCACAATTCTGTGGTAATCCCTTCGGGGAGTGTCACAAGGATAGGAAAGGGTGGCCATGGTGAATGAGGTAGAGAAATATACTTACTGTTGTTTCAGTTATATATTCTTATAACTTTTATTTAGATGTGTTATCCATATAACAGGGGAAAGGTAACTCGTAATAATACATTAAGAAAAACCCTGCAATCTTATGACTAGAGCAACTGTAAAATATGACTAGTAGGACAGCAATGTCACCTCTGCCTCCTTCTCAGGATAATGGACAATGACAAAAAGTGAAGCTTGTGTTTCCTAGGCTTCTCTGTGGCAAGACTGTTGTTCAAGTATCAAACTCTAGTAGCTGAGCTTTTAACTCCATACTGCCATCTCAAAGCCCTTCAAAATGAAAACTTTTCCATTTCGAGACACCCATCTGAAAGCCTCATCCATCTGAAAGCCATTCAAATCTGCGGGATGGTGTTGCATTTGAATCACTGATTTTGGTGGCAAGAGCTATAGTTGCCCAGCTCAGTGTGGGAGCATAATACCTCCACTCCATAGATAGCAACCTGGGTGACAGAATGGAAGGAAGATTCTGGTAGGAACTCTGCTCTGATCATGGGGATTACCTTCTCCACACATAGAGTCAAAAATGATAACTCTGACATAATTTTGAGTTTTCTTGAAAAGCAATAGATGATGGATATTTTTTTAAAGAATCGAGTATTATAAAATGGAAAATAGGGGAATAATCAAAATGCAGTTTCTAGGATCCAGGCCAACTGGAGTCCAGATGCCTAGAGGAGAAGCAAGAAAAGCCTCAGTAACATAAATGACTCTAAATAAACTGAATGCAAGTAATTTTTCAAATAAAGTGAAAACCATCTAAATGTGAATAGCTTACAACCTCTTGGGGAAACCATGCAGAAAAAGCCATAACAACTTTCCCAGAAAGAAATCAAAAGTTTACCGATGACATAGCTGAAATGTGGGACAGAGGAAAAAGGTTAAAGGAAAGACAAAGAATAAAATGGTTTCTGTCCATAGCCAGAGTTATTGTAAATAAGTTTGACACCCAGAATTTAAAGACTGGTATGGAAACACAAGCTTAAAAATATCACATGCTGTGCAGGGAGCTAAGGTTTCAAATGAAGCGGTTGAAAGCTCTATGTAATGTGAAGTATTACAAAGTACAATCTAAAAGGACAAAGAATGATCACACAATTATCTCTTCCATTTTCTCAAGCTATTACACCTTGGTTGCATGCTACTTGGCAAATAGTGCTGCAATTGTAGACAATGTTCAGGGCACCAATTCTCAGTGATTTCCATGTATCACAGGAAAACATGATCTGATATTAAGAAATACAGGAAAGAACAATACTGGTACTTAGAGGAAAAGACAAGCCCTGGTTATTAGGGCACTAAAGCTATTTTCATGACACTAAGACAAAGGGTATGTATACCTCAATACAGTCCTATCTAAACTCGTAGAATGTATAGTGTCAAGCGTGGAAGCTATACTGGGATGTGTCTCAGTGCTAGAATGTTTGCCTGGAAATTACAAGATCCTGAAGAAGGAAGGGGAAGAGAAATAGGAAGGGTATGGAGATGGAGCTGAGGAAGAGAAGGAGAAAGATGAGGAAAAAGAGGAGAAGAAAGAGAAAGTAAAGAAAGAAAAAGGAAGAGGAGAAGGAGGAGGTGGAACTGTGAACTGTACTGGGCACTGTGGACTTTGGTGATAATGATGTGTCTGTGTGAATTCATTAACTGTAACCAAAGTACCACACAGCTGGAGGATTGTTCATCATGGAGGAGGCTGTGAACATGTGAGAGTAGGAAAACATTGTTTTTCTGTTCCATTTTACTGTGAACCTAACCCTGTTCTAAAAAAAAAATGGAAAAGGCTTCCTGGATGCTGATGATTTCCACTTGTTGTAATCCTAGCTATGCAGAAGGCAGTAAGGATAGTAATTGGAAGCTAGCCATGGCAGAAAAGTCTATGAGACTCGTATCTCCAATCAACCAGCAAAAAGCCAGAACTGGAGTTATGGTTCAAGTGGTAGAATGTCAGCCTTGAGCAAAAATAAACCAAGAGACAGGGCCCAGGTCCTGAGTTCAAATCTCAGTAGGGGTACACACAAAAAAAGAAAAACTGCCCCATACATCACCTGATAGATACTGACAGACCACATAGGTTAGAAGACAACATGTTAAATACAAAAACAAAGCAAACTACAGCTCTCCGCTCTGTTGCATTTTCTAATTACTTGCTGCTTTCTGCCAAAATGGCCACAGAATATTTATATATACTTACCTGTGTTGTCTGAAAAGAGCAGTCTACTTTTGAAAACATGAGTGTGTCTGTTTTAAAAATAAAAGATCCATTATGGAAGACAGCTGTCATTGATGTTCATCTTATACAAAGTATTTCTGTTTTCTTATGAAGATTAGCACAGGAGTGGTACATGAGTGGCCCTTATGTTAGTATCTATTTCAGGATCTATTTTAAATTCTCCTTAGTACAAAGGCTTTAAAAAAATTAAATCTCAACTAAAATGTGATTGTCCAATTGTTCCTTTGAATCTCTGGGAAACTGATTTCAGAAGTTGTAGATGAGAAGATCCTTCGATGGTCAAATTCCTCATACAAAATGGCATTGCATTTGTGTGTAATTTTTACACAACCTCCCACATACTTCATTTGTATATAATTTACACACAACTTCCCATATATTTATGATATCCAACCCACTGCTAATGCTGTATAAATAGAAGTAGAATTGTGTTGTTTACAAAAGCCATATAATGAATGATTGCTGTCCTTAATGTACTATGTTATCTCTCATCTCTTTTGCTGTCCCTTGGTTATCTCATATTGTTACAGTATCTCACTTTGTTATCTGATATATTGGATTTATTTGTATTTGGTTATTTGAAATTGGATAGGGAAGGGGGGAAAACCAAGACGAAGCGGGGGGGGGGGGGAGGGGAGGGTAATGGGGACCAAGACATGTGAAAGGGTATCAATATATGTGAATTAATGCACCTTCTATCTGGAAAATATCATGTAACCCTTTTATTAATTACAATAAAAAATATTTTAAAAAGAATTGTGTTGTTTAGGGAACAATGACAAGGAAATCCTGTATATGCTCAGTACTGATACAACTTTTTCTCCCAATGATTCCCCATAAAGTAAAATAACATATTCCATAGCACCATAGAGTAAAAATATAAACTAGTACTTATGAACATGAGTTTAGTAATCATACTTCCTCGGGTTATATTATACTTACCTCTACATTGGAAAGGTTGTTTCTTCTAGTTAACCTCCAATCTTCCCACCCATAAATGTGAATGACATTACAATAATACGATCAGGAAAGTTTGATGTTGTAAAATATGTAAAATCATAGTACCAAATCTGGCTCATAGTAAGTTCTCAATAGTTACTTTTATTAATAGTCCCAAATTATTTATTAATCCCCTGAAGTGGAAAGAAATAGGAAAATCAATAGCAAGAGCTAATCTATAGACAAAATGATTGCGGAGAGAGACAATTCACAGATGAAAAATCATTTCACTATTAAATTATATTTCAAAATTAAATATTTATTTGTTTATTTTTGCCAGTCCTAGGACTTGAACTCAGGTCCTCAGCACTGTCCTTGGGCTTTCTCAAGACCTAGTGCTCTACCACTTGAGCCACAGCACCACTTCAGGCTTTTTTCTATGTGTGTGGTACGGAGGAATTGAATCCGGGTCTTTGTGCATGCTAGGCAAGCACTCTACCACTTGGCCAAACTCCTGGCCCCCAAAATTAAATATTTAGAATTCAGAAAGAGCTGACAAAAAAAATCAAAGAAATTACAAAACTCTCCTGTTGTCTTATCTAACCCTACTTACACCTAACTTCTAACCCTATTTATATTTAAAGCAAGTTTTGCCATTTGGAACAAAGAGTTTTTTAGATTAAACTTGGCTTTTACTTCCTACTGGGTCTTCAGCGTCTCGACACAGTTGGTCTGACCCTGTACTTAGTCAGGGAGAATTTCCAGTCTCTCCTGCATGGGTTGCTTACCAAGGTACTCTACAGGATATCCAGACCCTTATGTTAAATTTCAGGCTAGGGTACTGATTTATCATTTGCCTAGACCAGGACTACAACTTCAAGCTTAGTAAAGTCACTGGTCTTCCCCATTCATTTGCCATCAAGATAGATATTCTCACAAGATAGACAGTGTTCTCCAAGTCAAATGAACTCTTTCTGGCAAGGAAACTGCTAGCTTTCCTTTTTACAATGCCCTAGAAATCTGAACAAATCCAGCTTGAGAATTGGGGGCAGGATAGTAGAAGCCACCCAAAACAATGTCCTTACCAAAAGTCATATTTTTTTCATTAATTGTTTCTCAGCTTACCTTTGATCAATTTCAGGAACCCCAAAATGTAGTTTTGATCCTTTTATCCAGTATCATTGTATAATATTTTATTAGAAAACATAATCAAATCTAGTGTCCGTAATCTCAGCACTCAGGAAGTTGAGGCAAAAGAATCATAATTTCAATGGCAGTCTGAGCTACAAAGTAAGAGCCATTGTAAGTGGAGGACAAGGAGAAAGACAAAGAAGTAGGAAGGAGGGACAGGGCAAAGAAAAGAACACATAAGTAGAACATATAACATTTTATGACCAAAAATTAAATAATAAGACATATCCTGAAGTGTATCTAACTGGTACCATCATTCATGCAATATACTTCTGATCTCTTAATCTACCTACATCCATGAAACCAGCAACCCACCCAATTCAGATCCCTCTTCTCCCAGTAATCATCTAATTTCAACAAAACACTGATCTTTTCCTATGTGGTGTTTATATAAGAAGTTACATTCACTAACATTCAAATTATTCTAGCTTTACAACAAGAATTTCTTCTGAAAGCTGTCATAAAGCAATAGTTTTTGATTCAGAGACTTATCTCAAAAACATTTCTTCCTAAAGGACACAGTATCATTTTTAAAGCAAGATTTTTGAAATGGACTTTAAATGATACTTATGATAGAGAAATAAAAATTCTCTATGAATGTAATTATAAGAAAATAGGTTGAGATTCCAAAATTCCAGACATTGCAGAACACAAAATTATTTCTTTTTAAATCTGCTCTGCTGGAGCTGCTCTTGCTCAGACAAAAGAGTTAAAAATGAACTCACTGAGATTAAACATAGGACTGTAGATAGCCATTTTCAGGGTGAACTAAACTGTAACTCAGATAATCCTTTTATTGTCTGTGCTCTTAAATCTCCTCTTCACAGTCCATGTAATCATAGGATTGTCAACAAAAATTCACTAGGAAAGAGTTCAAGATCAAAAAAGAAAACCAGAGGCTAGTTGGATGCTGGTGACTCATTTCTATAATCCCACCTTTTCAGGAGGCTGAGATTTGAAGATAGCATGTCGGACCAAACTCACAATGGAGACTCTGATCTCCATTTAAACACCCAAAAGCCAGACAGTGAGCTGTGGCTCAATGGATAAGAGTGCTAGCCTTGAGCAAAACAGCTCAAGGAAAATACCCAAGCCCCAAGTTCAAGTTCCAAGATGGCACAAAAATTAGTTTTTTTCTTTTTAAAAAAGTAGTTTGAATTGTAAGACTCTCATAGTTTCCCAGACAGTTAACTAGTCCAACTCCCATCGTTTTCACTGATCACAGCAAGATCCTAGGGCCCTTCTCCAATGGATATTGTCACCTGTCATAAAGACCTCATAAAGACAATGGCAAAGACTAGCTTTCCTAAAACGAGATAAGTGCCATTCTTGGTGCACTTAAATATTAATGAAGTGTAGAAAGATATTCACATCAATATTATATACATATAAATATCTATGTTTCATTAAGTCCAGGAGACCCCTTCAATAAATACATTTTAAATACCTAAAAAAAAGTAGTTTGACATTTGACAAAGGAGTCAAAGAACAGTAGAACAAACACAGCCTATTCAATTATTGGTGCTGGTAGAACTGGGCAGCCACATGCAGAAAACTAAAAATTGACCCTAGCCTTTCACCATGCAGAAGCATTAACTCAAAATGGTCAAAGACCTCAATATCAGACCAGAAACCTTGAAACTGCTACATGATAGTGTTGGAGAGACACTGGAACTCATAGTCACAGGCAAAGACTTCCTGAACAGAGTCCCAGGGTCACAACATATTGGAGAGAGACTCGATAAATGGGACTACCTAAAAATAAAGTTTCTTCACAGATAAAAGCATAGCTACTAAAGTAGAAAGACAGTCAACCAACTTGGAAAAGATATTTACCAATAATACATCAGACAAATCCTTAATATCCAGTATCTACAGGGAACTCAAGAAACTAATCCCCCTCAGGAAAACCAAGACGGGTGGGGGGTGTGGGGGGGGAGGGAAACGGGTACCAAGACATGTGAAAGGGTATCAATGTATGTGAATTAAAGCACCTTCTATCTGGCAAATATCATGTAACCCTTTTACTAATTACAATAAAAAAAAGAAACGAATCCCCCTCAAACCCAATAAACCAATCACTAAATGGACAAGGAAATTAAAGAGAGTCTTATCAAAAGAAGAGGTTAAAATAGCAGAAAAGCATATGAGAAAATGCTCATCATCCATGGTCATAAAGGAAATGCAAATAAAAACAACCCTAAGATACCACCTTACCCCAACAAGAATGGCCAAGATTTTGAACTCAGATAATGACAGATCCTGGCGAGGTTGTGGAGAAAAAGGAACCCTACTACACTGCTGGTGGGATTGTAAGCAAGTTCAGCTACTCAGGAAAGCAATGTGGAGGTTTCTTAAAGAACTGAAAATAGACCTCCCTACGATCCCACCATACCACTCCTGGGGCAATTATCCTGAACATCATAACCCAGGATATGATAAGGACACCTGCTCAGCTATGTTTATCTCTGCACTATTCACAATAGCCAGGCGATAGAAACAATCCAGATGCCCTACTGCAGATGAATGGATACAGAAAATGTGATATATATATACACACACACACACACACACACACACACACACACACACACACACACACACAATGGAATTCTACATAGCCAACAGACAAGATAAAATAATGGCATTCACGGGGAAGTGGATGTAGAGAGAATCATGTTGAGTGAGACAAGTCAAGACCAAAGAAACAAAAGGCACATGGTATCCTTAATATATAGCTATTAGATCCAAACAGTACAAAGTGAGGACTCAATATTGCCATACCCAATGCTATGGACATGGTATTAGAAATATAAACACAATTACACAATTACTATGACATACAAACCCTCCGCCTAATTATGTTCTAAAATGTAAGTGCCAGTGATTGTATATAGAGATTCCCTTCTTGTTGTTTATTAAACAGATCATTTGAAATATGATGTAAAATTAATGTTAATAAATTCTTTAATAAAAAAGAAAAGAAAAAGTAGTTTGAAAACTTGGTAGGTCCTACAAACCTGAAGTGTGTTAAGAAGAGACAAAAACTGACCAGTTTAAACAGAGAAAGGTCCCCATCCACGTTACTCTCCACACCACTATATAAACAATGGTGCAATCATGCATCGATCCTGATTGGTTACCTGTAGATTCTAGTTCATTCGTCAGATTGGGACAACATTTCCGGAGATCAGTTATCTTGACAGTTGAAACAATAGCATATCTGGGAAAGAACCACAGTGTTCAGTGGGTAGTTCTTCCAGGAAGAAAAAGGAGGGTGTGACTGACTCACACTCAGAAAATGGCTCACAAACAGGGCACTAGTGGCTCATGCCTATAATCCTAGTTACTCAGAAAACAGGGATCTGGAGAGTTAGCTACAAATCAACACAGGCAGAAGTTTTCCATCTCCAGTTAACCAGCTGGGCTGGAGGCTTCACTCAAAGGCCCTGAGTTAAGTTCCAGGATGAGGAAAAAAAAAAAGAGAGAAACAAAGAAAAGAAGGAAAAGGGGAAAGAAAAAAGAGGAAAGGAAGGCTGGGAGTTTGGTCTAGTGCTTGCCTAGCATGCACAAAGAACCAGGTTCAATTCCTTGGTACCACATACATAGAAAAGCTGGAAGTGGCAGTGTAGTTCAAGTGGTAGAACACTAGACTTGAGGAAAGTCCAAGGACAGTGCTCAGGCCCTGAGTTCAAGCCCCAGGACCCTCCCTCCCCCCCAAAAAAGGAAAGGAGAGAACAAAAGAGACAGAAAGAAAGGGTAGAGAAGGAGGGAGGGACGCAGGGAGGAAAGGAGGGAGGGAAGAGAGAAAGAAGGGAGGGAGGGAGAAAAAGAACAGGAAGGAAGGAAGGAAGGAAGGAAAGAAAGAAAGAAAGAAAGAAAGAAAGAAAGAAAGAAAGAAAGAAAGAAAGAGAAAGAAAGAAAGAAAGAAAATGGCCATTTTTTTTAGCTTAAGACCAGCTAACCATGGAATTCTTCCTGAAGATTTAGCCTTTCTTAAAAGTTCGGACTAACCCAAAGAATAATTAAACCAGCCTAAATTAATGGGTCAATTGTATTCAGCCTCATTTGATTTGAATATCAGATTTGTAACTTACAATTATTCTCTCTTTTTACTGTAGTAGATAATTGTGTTAGAACTTCAGCACAAGTACCTGAAGGTCAACTAGAAAATGTAATAAGGGTGATATATGTAAAAATGAACTTCTGTGTAATTTGTTCCGATATTTTGAGTCATGTATCATATAGTTTGCCTGATTATGTTATAATAATCTTCCAGAAAATTGGATCCTCTTAATAAAGTGACAGTCTGCGAGGACAAGCAAAACACACTGTGGTTAGTTCCTCATTAATGTAGAAGGAAGTAAATAAACTGTCAAAATTGTAATACCTTCCCAAGAATCAAAAAAGGAAAAAAAACAGTTTTAAGACTACAATTACATACAACATTCTCAATACATTGAAAGTGGCATTTAAAAGTGTGTGTGTGTGTGTGTGTGTGTGTGTGTGTGTGTGTGTGTGTGTGTAACCTATGCAAGTCTCAAAATTGGTAAACAGATGCCAGGCAAAGGAAAGAGAATGTTGTTTGGGGAAGGAAAATAATCCAGCGCATTACAATGGGGCCCTCTGCTGTAACCCTTTCATATTACACCAAAGCATTCTCTTCCACTGGTTTGCAGACCAATAATGTCAACAAAACTTGGAGGGTAAAAAATGATTTAAACCCCTCTACGAAGTTTAGTCATTTCCAAAGTGTTTTAAAATTGAAGTGATTGAATCTGGGAAATGTTCTGAACATAATGCTTGAGCCACATAAACCAGTAAATCCCTAAGTGACAGCATTATTTATTTAAGAACAGATTTTTTTCGTTGTTTATTTTGTATCCTATTTAAATACTGCCAAAGGGAGATTATAATTATGCCAAATGGTTTCTACAGTGTTGATAGTTCACCCAGTTATATGCCCATTTTTTGAGGCATGATCTACACTATATAAGACTTTGTCTCTCCAGTGCTGAGATGATAAGATTAGAGCATGCTCACTCACCAATTTATTTTCTTACTTTCTTAAGCAGTCATATAAAGAGAGTACAGTTCCATAAATCGGGTTATGAGTTAAATTCATCTGGACAAGGCTCAGCTCTCCCACCATTCTCCCACATCTTTCCCTCCCATCTTCAGCCTCAAGTGATGTAGTGCAATTTTTACATAATGTATGTTGAATATAATCATTGCATTTGTTCACCATCTCAGATTATTTTCAGTTTAGAAGCTCTTGTGTCTCTGAAGACCATTCATAGTGAATCTTTTTTATGTCTCAAGAAAAGTAAGCAAGAAAAATAGAGAATTAACTCCGGCACTCATGAGAGTAAGACTGATGCCATTTGGCCATTGGTTTTAAAGTCCCAGAAACAGAAATAGATGTTACTAAGACCTCTTTTGTAGATTACTCTGTAAATACTGGGAAAGGTGAGGAGTAGTAAAGAATTTTAATTGGAGAGAAATCAGGTTGAGATAAGGAAACTTTCCTATATGAGAATTTAGAGAAAGTAACTCAAGTGAGTTTAAGAAAGAGTATTGGATTCTCTGTTGCTCAAGTAAATTTTAGTGCTTTCTTTTCTCATACAAATTATGCCAGGGTTATTTTTCACACTTTTCAGATGTTGTTTTTCTTAAAGAGGAGTTCAGAAATCTGGGCAATATTGTCTCATGCCTGTAATACTAGCTACTTAAGAGGCTGAGATCAGAGAGAGGATTGTGGATCAAAGCCAGCCCCAGGAGAAATATCTGTGAGAGTCTTATCTCATATCAAACAGAGAAAAAGGTAGAAGTGGAGTTGTAGGCTCAAGTAATAGAGCATCAGAAAGCTAAGAGGTAATGCCCACATCCTGAGTACTGGCACAATTTTTTTTTTAAAAAAAAGGACCACAAAAAAATTCTGCAATCAAGACTCATAAAAGCTGAATTCTCTTATTGAAAAGACAGTAGTACTAGTCAGAAAATGTTATTTGGGACTGGAATGATAACCCACAATAGCAGCTCTGATGACTATGCCCTGGATTCCTTTTCCAGCAGAGCACAAATCACTATCTCACTTTGTTCAGGGTCATCTTGTATTCATGGAGACAAATTGTAATGGCCATTTTTAAATTAAGACTAAATCGAGATCTTAAAAGATATTGGAGCCAGGCACCAATGACTCATGCCTATAATATTAAAGATTATAAAAATATAACAATTTTTATAAAAATGTGGATACTAGAAAGATGCAGTTCATTGAGGCTGCAGTTATAAA
This sequence comes from Megascapheus bottae, assembly GCF_031878675.1. Classification (NCBI taxonomy): domain Eukaryota; kingdom Metazoa; phylum Chordata; class Mammalia; order Rodentia; family Geomyidae; genus Megascapheus; species Megascapheus bottae. Next base: position 53,356,308 of record NC_143519.1, on the reverse strand, counting down.
TCAGATAAAGAGTACATTTCTTTTTAGACAATGTCACCCCTTCACTTGCTGTCTCCCCATTTTTCCCTCCTGCCCCTACCCACAAGTTATGTAGCTCATTTTCAACATAGGCAATTTATGCCTATAATCCTGGCTACTCGGGAGGTAGAGATCAAGAAAGTTAAAGTTGGAGGTTAGCCCAGAAAAAATGTTCTCAGAATACCAGCTCAATCAATAAAAACCTAGATGTGGTGGCCCATGCCACAAGCATGTCATCTCAGCTACGTAGACAGGCCCAGGCATAAATGTGAAATCCTATTCAAAAACCAACAAATGCAGAAGGGGGCTAGAGTTGTGGCTCAAATGGTAGAGCACTTCAGTAGCAAGCACAAGGGCCTGAGTTCATGCCTCAGTACTGCCCCAAACAAGAAATAAAAAGTGGATACGCATGTGATTGACCTGGAGACAAAACTCACTGAAACAAAAACACTCGAGCTCTGAAACATTATCAGAATTAAACTAGGGTGCTGAGGATGGTAAAGCAGGCTAATTGCTGGAAAAACACACCAAGACCCGGAAATGAGAAAGTGTGGGGAGGAAATGTTCTGGAACACATTTCCCAGCAGTCCCTGAATTGAAGCATACATTGTTTATTGCAGACTAGACCAAAAGCCATTCATGGTTCTATCAGCATATCAGCTAGTGATGCAAAACATACTCATAAAACTCAATTAGTACAAGGTCACACAAACATCATAACAACGTACATGTAACTTTTTTTTGTTAACAATTCCTTTAATTGGTAGGAAGAAATATGAGCTGTTGAATCTGGGTGTGGTGACTCACCTGTAATCCTAGCAACTCAGGAAGCTGAGATCTGAGGATCACGGTTCAAACCCAGTCCATGCACCAAAGAACGTGAGACTCTTATCTTCAATTAATCACTAGAAAAGGGGAATTGGGGCTGTGACTCAAGGGGTAGGGCAGTAGACTTGAGCTGAAGAGCTCAGGGACAGCACCCATGCCCAGAGTTCAAGCCCCATGACCGACAAAAAAAGAAAGAAAACAAAAAGAAATATGAGCTGTGAAATAGATTTTAATAAACTATAATTAAGCTATTTTAGTTTCTGACTTCAAAGAGGATATGTTTTAATTCTAGCTTTTATCCAAGAACAAATGATTTGTAACTTATTTTTTAGTACTTTCCTCTTTCACACAGAGATCAACCTGTCTCAAGGTTTATGTGGAAGCCATTGACTGGAGGGTTACAGAAGAAGGGGACATCACAAGCCTGAGTTAACCATATGACTTTTCTGGTATGTCACTGGGAAGGAAACTGTTCTCCAGGCAAATGTCAACAATGATGGATGAGTAAATGAACAAAATGCCATTCTTAATTTGATACAAAAAGTAATGGCCTGGGTCACTTTTGACATTCAGATTGGCCTCTGTCACTCGTCAGTAGTGTGACTCGAGGTCACAATACTGACGAGTGAGTCATCTAACCTTTCCATGTCTTGGATTTGCTTCCATAAAAGGAGGACCATTGTAATAATAAAACTTGCCAGTACATTACTATCTGTCTATAGGACAATTTCCGCCCCCCACCCGATCCACCCCCAAGTTTTCTAAGCCACCATGACATACACAATACGACCTGTCTTAAGATTCAAAATCATTAATGGGCCATGCCTGTAATCCTAGTTACTGAGGACAGGAGAGAAAAGGAAGGAAGAGGTAAAGGAAGAGACAGAGAAAATATTCTCACCTAGCTTTTTTTGCCTGTAACTGGTGCTCTACCACTTAAGCCAAGCCTTGAAATCTAGCTTCTTGATGGATAATTGGAGATAAAAGTCTAATGGGTCTTTCTGCCCAGACTGGCTTTCAACCATGATCCTCAGATCTCAGGTTCCTGAGTAGCTAGAATTATAGGCATGAGCCACTGATACAGGACACCATTAAATTCCTTACATTGTCTCAGCACCACTCTTCAGCAACATATATGCAAGCACTTTGTCTCTATGCATGGAGCCTCCTCTCCAGTACAAAGGGACCAGTAACCTAACACACAAAGACAAAAAAATCCATAAAATACGTTATTTTAAAACAAATAATTCAAAACAGAAAAGTGTTCACACACAATATGTAGAAATTTTTTTCCTACTAAATTGCAGTTTCTCACTGGTCTTACACACACACACACACACACACACACACACACACACACACACACACAAAGACACATACCCTCCCTCTCTCATGCACACACAAGCACGCACACATTTTCCAAATGTGCCACATCATCAGTTCTGTATTTCTCTGACCTCCAAATTTGAATTCCCCAGGAACTACAGAAAAGAGAGACCCCACCCATCAAGAGGTCACATTAAGTGAATCCAAGGAACAGTAGAAAATTGGTAGAGAATCTAGGCTTTTGACTGCCAGGTTTTTAACTCCTGGCTTCAATCTCCAATGTATGACATCGTTTAGAAACTTAGGTTAGGCACAGGAGAATCATAGTACTTAAAACACTATGTTCCTGAACACATAAAATATTCATGGGGATAAAAAAGCAAATCATACATTTTAAAGAAATTAAAAGAGTAAAAAAGAAAAGAAGAAAATTGGCAGCTATATCCTTTCATGCCTACAGGGGAAAAGAAGAAGGAATAACTTGTCAGGTGAGGCTTAAGGATGAGAATTTTCAACGTGTTTTTCATACCTCCCAGTCTTCCTCCTCTAGCCCATTCATCAATTACTCACCAAAGCCAGGTATCCTACAAGTGTTCAGAGCAATCCAATATGGTACCACTTTTACCATCAGAGATGCTCATTGAAACTTAGACATAAGCTTTTTCACTCTAACAGTGAACCCATGCCACCAACCACAACAAATTACCATTTAAAAAAAAAAAAGGACATGGAGCATGGCCTAGTAGTACAGTGCTTGCCTAGCATGCATGAAGCCCTGGGTTCGATTCTCCAGTACCATATACACAGAAAAAGCCGGAAGTGATGCTTTGGCTCAAGTGGCACTAGCCTCAGAGTAAAACGTGTCCAAGGACAAGGCCCTGAGTTCAAGCCCCAGGACTGGCAACAACAACGACAGCAAAATACTCCAACATATTTTCACGGCATTTCATGGAAGTGGGTGGGTACAGTTTGAGATAAGGTCTCACTGTAAAACCCAAGTTCAAGATTAGCCACACCCAGCCCTTGCATTTAACAGAAATTGGACTCAAAAATTCTAGAGAGGGCCAGGCCTGATTGTACATGCCTGTAATCTCAGCCACTGGGAAGATAGACCCAGAGGGATCGTTACTAGGGAACTAACCTGGGCAAAACTGAAACCCTATACCAAGAGTAAATCTAGATGTAATCATATACACCTATAACCCCAGCTTCTGGAAAGTTAGAGTTCAAGGCCAGCCTGGGAAAACATAGCTCAAGACCTATCTGAAAAGTCAATGGCAAAACAAAAACAAAAACAAAAAAGAAAGAAAAAAAAAACTAAACTGAGAATTTGGTTTGAGAGAGGTCCTGAGTTCAATCCCCAGTTATTGTTTTTTTTTAAAGGGGGCAAGTCTAAATGAAATTGTTACTTTTAAATCTTATATTTACCTTTAAAACTCCATGTGTTCAATCTCAGTCATTACATGTTTTATCAAGTCATATTTGGACATGTGAAACCATGTGAGAAAGAAGCCATGTTCATGTTTCAGCACAGCTCATTCATTCTCATCACATTTATTCCTTTACTTATTGAGAGACTACCACATGCTGGTAACTACCATAAAGGACAGTTACTGGTATAGTATTAGCCAGCAAAGGAGATGGAAGTCTCAACAAGAAATGAGATTTTCACATCTGGGCTCCATTGTTCATCTTAAGAGGTCTGTTCAGTCTCCTTTACCCCTCAACCCATCTCAAATACTACTCCCATCTATGATCCAAGATTTCCTCCTTGCTTTTCTTAGATAGATACTCTGCAATATTATAAAAACTATGGCATGATTAGGAGCAAGTAGGCCATTTTTAAAAGGACTAGTAGGTTTCTACAGGGACTTTTAAACTAGATGATATAGTTCCTTTGTACAACTACTTAAAGATAAATAATGTAGAGAGAGAAAAAATTAAAACTTAGAGGTGATCATTCTGAGTGTAGATAGAGATTTATTCTCAAAGATGCACAATGTATAACCTACCAACAGTAGTATATGTACTAAACAGGAGGAGTGAAAACACATACATGCAGATAGAATTCTTTAATACTGTTATACCATCACAGCAAGAGAAAAAATATTGGACTTTGAAGATCATATTCAAAAACAGTTTTTGAGAGCCAGGCACAGTGGCTCATGCTTGTAATCCTAGCTACTCAGGAAGCTGAGATCTGAGGATCTCAGTTCAAAGCCAGCCCAGGCACTAAAGTCTGTGAGACTCTTATCTCCAATTAACCTCTAGAAAACCAGAAGTAGCGCTGTGGCTCAAGGAGAAGGGCTGTAGCCTTGAGCTGAAAAGCTCAAGGACAATGCCCAGGCCCAAAGACAGAGCAGTAGCCTTGAGCTCAAAAGCTCAGGGACAGCACCCAGGCCCAGAGTGCAAGCCCCCCAGCCAACAAAAAGAAAAATTAATCTTTGAGTAAGTACATTGAGAAAACAGCTGAAGCTGAAACATTGCTACTGCAAAGATCACTAGTTAGTGAGCAGCATCCGCATACTTGGTGTTGTAAAGTCAAATTTTCCCCTGTTTTTGTCACTAAACGAATGCATTTTGGCTGCTGTATCTTGTGGTTTACAAATTATCAGGAGCTTGGAACACTCACTATCATGGGAAGAGCCAAGAAAGATGTCATTCTCCACATTACAAATGGAGCTTATTAAGAACAAACATAAATATCACGAGGTGGGGAAACAAACCAAGTCACTAAGCCTAACTTTGCCTGTAGATCTGTCTGGTTTTTACCTCGAACAGTTTCCAACAAGGAACAAAGGAAGGACATCTTTCTCTGAAGTAGATGACAATGTGGTATGTGTATGGTTAAGACTTTGCCCTAATTTTCAGTACCCAAAGACCCAGGGTAAACTCGCTTCCTGGCAGTGGTGTATATTCTAGATATGTGGATTCAGTTGATAGAAGTTTTGGGTCACCATCTCTGGCAAAAACCTAGCTTCCCATACTCTTAAGCATCCCTCGACAAATGAGGAGCTATATCTGAGTTCCAAGTACATTCCTTAACTGAGTTTTTCCTTTTGTTTGAGTAAACTCCCATTGGAACAAGATTATGTAGTCTTTCCATTCTGCAGTTCGACTGCCTAATTTATAGAATATTGCATTAGAGAATAACACCGCAGGTTTTTTTTTAATTATTAGACTCACGTCTGAAAAGGAAAACTTTGGAGTCTAGACAATTTGTTGCGGATTCCCAGACTCTTTTTTTCTTCAGACAGCCTCACTATATGTGGGTAATGAGTCAATGTCTCTATCTCAACTTAAAATTAATGAGAATTTTAGTCACTATTTCAACAGTCCTATCGCAGGGGACAGTGACTAAGAGTTCAGTCTCTGGTCAGAACTCCTTTCTTTGGGGCCGGGGGTTTGGCCTAATGGTAGAGTACTTGCCTAGCATGCGTGAAGACCTGGGTTCGATTCCTCGGTACCATATACGTAGCAAAAGTTGGAAATGGTGCTGTGGCTCAAGCGGTAGAGCTCTAGCCCTGAGAAAGCCCAAGGACAGTGATCAGGCCCTGAGCTCAAGGACCAGGACTGGCAAACAAAACAAAACACACTCCATTCTTAATAACAAGCCTATTTCTGGCTTTTGAGGAGGAATGACATGGGTCCCAAATTTACTTCTATAAAATTAAGTGAGCAATAAGGCTTACCCATTTGCTGTTGTATGGATTTAATGACAAATGGTATTTGATTTTGTGACTAGAAAAACATAAGTACTGAAGGGTTGGGAGCATGGCCTAGTGGTAGAGTGCTTGCCTAACATGCACAAAGGCCTGGGTTTGATTCCTTGGTATCATGTACACAGGGGAAAAAAAGCCGGACGTGGCTTTGTGCCTCAAGTGGTGAAGTACTAGCCTTGAGAAAGCCCAAGGACAGTGCCTCGAGCTGAATTCAAGCTTCATGACTGGCAAAAAAAAATAAAAGTACTAAAAAAAGAGACCCATCCCTAATATTTTTAGACCCTGGATGAGGAGTACAAATAAAAGCTTAAATAGCACTGGTCTAAACAAAGGGAGGAAGTCAAATTCAATAAACTATTCATTAGAATGCTGTTTATTATCCAATTGTAAATTATCTTCTAGACAGTTTCCTAAAAATCTAGGATCACTCCAGTTCCAAACCAGAATGTAGTATGTAGGAAAGAGCTAGTATTCTTCTCTTTACGACGCAACTACTGCCAGATTCTGGTGTCTTGCACTTGTAAACCTAGCTACTTAAGAAGCTGAGACTTGAGGATCACAATTCAAAGCTAGCCTGGGCAGGAATATGAGATTCTTGTCTCCAGGTAACCACTCAAAAAATAGAAATGGAGCAGTGGCTCAAAGTGGTAGACCACTAGTCTTGAGCAAAAGTGCTCAAGGACAGTTCCCAGGCTCTGAGTTCAAGCCCCAAGACCAAGCTGAAAGAAGAAGGAGAAGGAAGAAGGAAGGAGAAGGAGAAGGAGAAGAAGAAGCAACTACTCTTATCTATGGTTGAATGTAGGGATCTGCTCCCCAAGGTGAAGACTCAGAAGTAATAAGAAGAGGGCAAACAATCACACTGGAGGAGATGTTTGAGTTTAAAATCCCAAAAATCTCAAGTACTTACAACTCTTCTTTCCCCTCATAAGTCAGAAAAGAAGAATCAAACAGAACTCTCAGTGTGATGCCCAGACAATAGCTTCTCTAGATAAGGTCTATAAGTTTTAAATATTTGAGGTGAGGATACTATCCTCTGTTATGGAATAATAAGCTTGTTTTAAAAGATAAACAGGGCTAGGAGCATGGCCTAGTGGTAGAGTGCTTGCCTAGCATGCATGAAGCCCTGGGTTCAATTCCTTGGTACCACATACACACAAAAAGCTGGAAGTGGTGCTGTGGCTCAAGTGGAAGAGTGGTACCCTTGAGAAAGCCCAAGGACAGTGCTTAGGCCCTGAGTTCAAGACCCAGAACTGGCAAAAAAAAAATGAAACGGGGCTGGGAGTTTGGCTCAAGCCCAGGACTGGCAAAAAAAAAAAGGATAAAACAAAATACTACTCTATCCATAATAGAAAGATAACCACTGTTGCCAGTCTGTTGGGCAGTCATCATAATGGCAGTTGAAGAATTACTTATGCAACAATATTCATCACACTACAATGTCTATAAACACATATGCTCTAGAAGAAGCAAGTTAAGGTAAAGAACCACAAGCAGTCCTAGAAGGCAAATAAAGAGTCTAGGGAGGTTGTTTTAAAGGGGTGGCGTTTGATCACAGAACATTGAACACAAGGCTGTATGATCCTTTGGGATAGTTGGATATTGTCAGCAGAAAGAAGAACATGTACAAGGGCAAAGCAGTGGATGGTGACTGAGTGCCCTAAGTATTGGAGAGTGTAGCAAGAGTGAAATTACAAGGTGTAATAAGACTATCCAGGCCTATCAGATCAAAGAGAACGCGACCTTCAGAGAAGACTTCTGAGAAGTCTTTGGCCCATCTTTTAATGAGATGGTTGTTTCTTTGGAGATTAGTTTTGGAGTGATTCAATTTTTTGAGCTGTTGATATATTTTAAATGAGGCCTTTGTCTGAGGGATGGTTAGTGAACACCTTCTCCCACTCTGTAGGCTTTCTGATTAATTTGCTGGCTATGTCCTTTTGGCAGCAAAATTTTGATCACCAATTAACCACCAAAAAAATGGAACTGTGGCTCAAGTGGTAGAGTGCTACCCTCAAGAGAAAAAAACAATATCACACACACACACACACACACACACACACACACACACACACTTGGACCCATGCATCTTATCTTCTTTCATGACTACCAGGTATCATGCTGCAGTGAAAGCAAGTCCTCAAGTGATAGCAGCCAATGCTGGGCATCAAAGGATCTATTTACCATATTCTTTCCAGATTCCAAATTGTTCAAGCTAGATGGAGGTGGCACTAGGAGAATAGTGTGGTGGTAGAACAGTTGTCCAGCTTGAAGGAAGGGCTTAGCCCAAGCACCCTCCAAAAACAATTAAAAATGAAATAAGTGTAGTCCCTGTATTGGGGAAAAATTAGATTGGATGAATGAGATTTAGTATGTTATTTTAACATACAACCACCAAAAAGAAAAACTAGGCTAAATGTGAGATAGTTCCCTATCTATAGAGTATTTACAAACCAGCCAGGCTCGGTGGTTCACGCCTATAATCCTAGCTACTCAGGAGGCTGAGATCTGAGGATCGCAGTTCAAAGCCAGCCCCGTCACTGAAAAGCCAGAGAGACACTCCAGTTAATCACCAGAAAACCAGAAATGGCACCGTGGTTCAAGGGGTAGGGCAGTAGCTTTGAACAGAAGAGCTCAGGGACAAGGCCCTGGCCCAGAGCTCAAGTCCAACAACTGACAAAAAAATTTACAAAACATAAATGCAGAGGTCAATTTTAATAAGAACCAAGGAAATCACACTCATATGTTAATAATCACAAGGTTGGTGAGCAAATTCAATTTCCAAAATTTATAACATTATTTTATAAAGTTTGTAACTTTATTTTACGAAATTTATAACTTCCCTGAGCCAACACAATGTCCTACAACAAACATATGAATAAGCCTACAGGCTAATGAAATCTCCATTTTATAGGATTTAGCATCAGAGATTAAAAATGAAACTACGTTTTAAAAAAAATTTTCCTTACCTGAGGTGGTCTTGCAAAAACCAGCCATGCACTCTGAAATGTTCAAGAACTTGTAATGACAGTGGTTATTCTAACTCTGTACTTCTGTAGCTTTACGCCAAGTGGGACTTATTGCTCAATTCAAACAAAAGAGTTGGAGTATTCCAGATTTGATCCCCAAGAGTAGGATCTGATCACCATGGTATGCTTAACATGAAGAAGAAAAGGCTACAGAAAACCTACGGATAGAGAGATCTCAAAGGACAGAGGGAGAATCTAGAAAGTGGCCAGGAAGGTGACTGAATCTTAAACTCAAAATGGTAAGAAATATGGATTTGGGGAGGAGACTAATTCCCATTAAAAGAAAGAAGTGTGAGAGAGACTATCTTTTTTTTCACTATGTGAGAACATATGGAAGGGAGCCTCTACGAGGAACAGACGTTTACCAGACAACAAATCTACTGGCACCTTGCTCTTGTAATTCCCAGGTCCTAAAAGTGAGACAAATACATTTCTAGTATTTATAATTAATCACTCTCAGGTATCTTGTTACAGTCTATGAATAGACTAAAGCATCTCAGACTCTAGTTCTTCCTGTTTGTTTCTCCTCAGCCACAACTTCCAAACTGTATTCTCTTCATTGATCCTATTTAAAGCTGTGTTTTAAAAGTCAACTGAGTGATTCTCCTTTAGGCATCTATTCTGTCAATTTTCTCATTTTAATTTTCTAAATTAGTATCCATTAGTTGTAGACGGGGTTCATTTCAATGTGTCTTTACATATAATCCATCTTGATCAGTCACTGATCAGTTTATTTTGTATTTAACAAATAAACTAAATGTATATTACAATCTCTAGGAGCAATTTTAGCATAAAAGCAGGAGAAAGAAAACAAAGATTTGATATTTAAACTTATTAGAATACTTTCTAGGTTTTGTTTCCCCATTTATTAGTTAAATAATGAACTAAGTGCTTCCATATGACTGTGACCTCACTTTTCAGAACAAATAAATTGACCTAAGCACATGCTAAGAGAGATTACTCAACTTAATCTGAGAATGCTGGATGAAAGAACATGATTAAACTCCAGCCAAGAAGGATAGATACAGTTCAGCTCAAAGGCCACAATTTTATAAATCCTCTTCAAACACAAAAGATAGAAAATCAGCAGTGCACTACAAGTCAATCAACTCATGGGTTCTTTCTACATTTAGAAGCTAATTATTTTTCCAAGATTGCTCTAAACAGTTAGTTGATGTGAAAGAGGAAAGCCAGTAAAACCCTTGCTAGAACCTAGGGTGAACAAATGCAGCAATGATACTCAGTAGAAACTATACTGAAAATGACTGATACGATTTGTGGAAAGGAAGAGGAGGAAAAAAAACTGGATGAAGGGATAAAGTTATCCAAAAAGAGAGGTACTCATTACCTGACGTACAACAGGGTGATCTCTGTGTGCATCACCTTTATAACAATAGTTTCTTCAAGAATTCAATAGATACAGAAATTCTGTGATTAAAAAACTACTGCCAGAATTCTTACCAAGATACAATTAAAATGCATCAACTACACAATATGTTTGAATCCATCAAATGCTAACAACTATAGTTTTTAGATGGGCCCAATAGCTTACACCTGTAATTCTAGCTATTCAAAAGGCTGAGATCTGAAAATGGAGGTTCAAAGCCAGCTCAGAAAGACAGAGAGGCTCTTATCTCCAATTAACCAGCAAAAATGCTGGAACAGCACCAGCCTTGAGTTGAAAAAAAACTAAGGAAAAGTGAGGGGCCCTGAGTTCATGCCCCAGTGCTGTCACAAACATACACACAAAACTACATATATGCAGTTGTAGAAAAACACAGAAATGCAGAGATCCTGATTCTCCTGATTTATGGTCTTCCTACAACATTTATACTAACACAACATCTCCCCATGGAAACTAACTGAACTACAAAGATTAACACTCAGGCCACAACCAGTTTTCAAGGTCATCAATTGATTGAGTAGGTTGATTAATAGGCAAATACTTTGGCTTCTTTGTCTATGAAATTCAGATTATATAGGTTCACCCTATCAATGAAAACCTTCTCTGAATTTCTTGTCTTTATCCAGTAATTGTGTAATATCATCAGGATATACTACACTAAGCACTGCAGTAACTATGAGAAATTCTGAATCCAAAATGATCTGTCCACAAGAACTCTTGATAAAGTATGGAGATTGTGCCAATATTTTTATTGGAAATGTTGATCTTATTTCCTCACTGAATGGAGGTTTTATGAACTAAATTTAACATTAATGTACTGAACAGGAAATTGCACAGGTGGTCAGAGCAGCCATTTTCTCACCTCCTTCCTCATCAACTTCTATTTATTATTGACCAGCTACTCTAATTAAAGCAGTCTGCTAGACATAAGGTAGTGACAAAGAATAAAATAGTCCTGTAGTTTGCATAGGCCAACTTCTTCATGCGTTCTTTACAATTTTCAAGGAAAGAATAATCATTCAAGTCTTTGAGCTCCCAAAGGGCTCTGTGAAGGAAATGAAGCCTGTGCTGGACTTAGAAACATATACAAGATTTGCACAGAAAAGAGGAAAGTAATTTTTTTATTAAAGAATTTATTAACGTTGATTTTTACATCATATTTTAAATGACAAGTTTAACAAACAAGTGTTCAAGGAGGGAATCTCTATTTACAATCACTGGGACTTAGTATTTAGAACTTAATCAAAATGAGGCCAAGGGTTTGTATGTCATAGAAACATATTAATTTATGAAATAAAACATTATGTCTGTAGAGTCATTGGTTTTTATGTCTATATAGTTATGTTTATATTTCCATTACCGGGAAAGTAACCTTTAAAATAAGGAAAATGGCATACATACAAAACATGGGAATGTGGTAAGTTAGGGTAAGTTCTTAGAACAATATGATGAGCTATTTAGTTGGAACTGAAAAAGTAAGAAATCCATTGTGGAATGCCTACTTCTTTTCAGCAATATACTGGAAGTTGAAAATGTAACTGAATAATATAAGAACTTTCTTACCCTCAGAAAACTAAAATTGAATAAAGAGAGATAGACACAAAAAGAATTGGCCTCAAATGTTATCAATATACATATATGAAAATGAACTAGATAATTTCAGGTACTGACTGTTACTGGAAGAGATGAAGAGAGAATGAAGAAGAGAGGGCATTGGGCAAGATGCATTGTACTCATAAATTGAAGGCCTATCATGCATGAAGGTCTGAGCTCCATTCCTTAGTACCACATAAGCAGAAAAATGCCAAAAATGGCACTGTGGCTCAAGTGGTAGAGTGCTAGCCTTGAGCAAAAGAAACTCAGGGACAGTGCCCAAGCCCTAAGTTTAAACCCCAAGACAGGGCGGGGAGGAGGGGGGAGGGAGAGGGGGGAGGGCCAAGTCTGCAGGAATGTGAAAAGCCTTCTTTTGAGTAGTATTTAAGTGAGGCACTGGTGGCTCACTCCTACAATCCTAACTACTCAAAAGGCTCAGATCCAAGGAACTCAATCCAAAGCCAGCACAGGCAGGAAAGTCCCTTATCTGCAATTAACCACCAAAAACTGAAAGTAAAAGTGTGGCTCAAGTGGAAGAATCTTGAACAGAAAAAAGAACCAACAACAACCAAAAACAAACCCTAAAAGATAGAGCCCAGGCCCTGAATTAAAGCCCCATTATTGGCACAAATTTTTTTAAAATAAAAGTGTTTGTTAAAAAACAATCATGATTAAGTTGGATTGTAGGAAGTAAATTAGGATAACCACTTGTGCAAAGCCAGAAATTACCTCAAATGGGCTGATGTTATGAGTTTAGATTTTTTACAAACTTCTTTTTACTTATCATGCTAACTCGTTTCTCCTTACACAATGAGCCATGGCGTATTTTATGACCTCCTATCTTATATCCATTTTTATTTTAACACTTTGTGCGAGACTTAGTATGTTGTTTAGATTCCAACACTGGTTTAATTCAGAAACTCCGATGCAAAGAAAACAAAACAAAACAAAAATACCTGATTCCGCCTCAGTGTTGGTGATCTGTCTTTATTTGGCTTCCTTGGGTTGCTCTGCTAATATGGAGAAGATTACTGCTTAGGGGAACAAAATTAACTAAATTCTAGATGCTTAAAATAGCCCCCAGTCTAAATACGAATATGCCAATCACTACAAGTACTTCTTGACAGGCTCTTTTACTTACAATTTAGCTTACTCTGTGTAATATCCTCTCTCTCTTTTTACCATACTTTAAGAATCTTATTAAATGGTAGCAAAGATTTTTCTGTTCTGTTGATGAAATTTCTCTCTTGCCATTGACAAAACAAACATTTTCAAATGTCCTAGATTTTAAGATAATCTTGGTATCAAAATGTCGATCACTCCCAAACTTCTTAGCACACTTTGTTGAATGCATAACCCAGGGAGACAGTAGTGTTTCCACTCCCAGTTTTCATGCACTCACAGGAAGGACTTCCCATATTTTCCAAGGCAAATGTCTGTTTTTTATGTCTTTTTTAGTCAATCATGGGGCTTGAACTCAAGGCCTGATTGCTGTCTCTGAACTTTTCCACTTAAGGCTGCGCTCTATTACTTTGAGCCACAGCCTACTTCCTGATTTCTGGTAACTAACTAGAGATAAGAGACTATTGGACTGGCTTCCAACAGTGAGCCTTAGATCTAAGCCTCCTGAGGATTACAGGCTTGAGCCACCAGTGCCTGACCAAATGGTCCTTTTTTATTCTCGTTACCCTACATAATAGACCCATTCTACTAAATAAAGAATTACATCATAATTGATCCTTCAAGACAGAACCCTATTTTTTCCTTTTTAAGTTTTCAGTACTCCACAGTACTGTCTAAATAATTGTTGGCTAAACAAATTACAAAAAATAAAATTAATGGATTTGTCTCACAATGTTTAATAATGTCATAAGCTAATTTACTAATACTAATTTTTTACATTAGATGAGTGCTCGTGGCATATATCTATAATCCTAGCTTCTCAGGAGGCTGAGAACTGAGGATTGCAGTTCCACCTTTGTCTGGGTAGGAAAGTCCATGAGACTTTTATTGCCAGTTAAGCACAAAGCTAGAAGAAGAGCTATAGCTTAAGTTGTAGAGCACCAGCCTTGAGCAAAAATGCTGAGGAACAGTGTCCAGACCCTGAATTCAAGCCCCGGTAACAGCATATACACACACACAAATTTAAGTTACAAATTTCATATTATTGCTAACGAAGCTCACAGATTTTTGAGCTTTTTGTAAAAATTACTAGAAAGAGAAATATTCATTGAACTTAGTTTTTTGGAAACTAAGGGCCCAGTAAACAGAGGAAGAAATCTTTTACTCCTCATACATTAAATTTTCCAGCATTTAAGGAAGCTGAGGTTTGAAGGATCATGAGTTCCAAGCTAGCCTGAGCTACATAGAGAGACCCTGTCCCAAAAAGGAAAGAGGAGGGGGAGGAAAGGAGGGAGGGAGGGAAACATAGGGAGGGAGGGAAGGAAGAAAGGGAGAGAAGGGGGAAAGGAAGGAAGAGAAAGAAAAAGATAAAAAGAAAATGTGGTTATATATAGTAGAGGTGGAGCTCAATGAGAAGATATATTTTTAAAAGCACAGCTGCTTTCTCAAGTTATAAACTCCATTCAATTCTAGTTCCAAAGGCCCTAATGTTTAAAAGGGCATCAACACAGCTTTATGCCCTAACTAGTCCTTCCCATGTCTAGAAACCAATTCCAGAAATGGTATTCACTTCCTGGACTTCACAACATTTTTACTATGTGTATATCTCCAGGCTCAGGCTTCTAGATGTCAGGAATAGAGATTGTTTCTGCACTAGATTTGGCTGCATCTGTTCCCCAGTTCTGATCAATGTAGACCTTCTCCCTAGCTGAAACTCACTTTGGCGAGTAGAATGTAAGTTAGCACTCAGCATAGTGGATTACTTCTAGCACCAAAGACAACTTCCTACCAACATATTTTCTGATAGTGAACATATTTTCTTACCACATGCATTATCTTATTTCCTCCCTCTATCACATGATGTGGAAATAATGTCCACAATGATGATGGCAGTTCTCCTGTTTATATAAGCAATTAAAGGCATACTCACACAGTAAAGGGAAAGATCATATAATTGATAAGGACAGAAATACAGAACTCAAATCAAGGTTTTTTTCTGAAAGTTCTGTTGGGTTTTTTCCCTTACCAGTTGTAAATGTTCTGTTCATTTAGCATAGTAGTTGCCCTCTACTGCAAAAAAAAAATAATAAACTACATATTGTTCATTGTAGTTCTTTTAGTTTGGTTGGTTATTTTGTTTTCTGAGACAGGAACTTCCTGTGTAGTTCAGGCTGACCTGGAACTCTAGAACTTCCTGCCTCAGCCTCCCACATGATAAAGATCGCGAATACACCTCAGTATACTCATCTCAGAAACACTACTGTAGGGCCAGGAGTTTGGCCTAGTGGTAGAGTGCTTGCCTAGCATGCACGAAGACCCGGGTTTGATTCCTTGGTACCACATGCTTAGAAAAAGCCAGAAGTGGTACTGAGGCTCAAATGGTAGAGTTCTAGCCTTGAGAAAAATCCAAGGACAGTACTCAGGCCCTGAGCTTAAGCCCAAAACTGGCAATATTGAATCACTTTACTTCATAAATTGTCTCCTCATTTCCCATCACTAGGACTCAGCATTTCTATTTTATATATATATAAATATATATAATGTATATATATATATATATAATGTATTCTATACAGTGTAAACTAACTCAGGTCACAATTTTTTTAACTCTGCTAACTTTCTCTAGAATACACTTTTGTGAACCATATTTTTCATAATACAAGAGATCTCTAAATCCTCTATGCAAAGCTTATAGAATATTCTTTTGTGAGCATTTGATCAAGGCATTGCCAATCTGAACTGATGTTTAAATATCAGTGACTTCATAGAAGTCATCACTACTCAGAAGGCCCACACATAAACAAACACAGCAAATGTTCTTATCCAGCATAACAAGGGTCAGCAACTGGTTGCTAAGTGGAAAAAAGGAGGAAAGTCTTACCATTCCTATTTTACCACTTTAGCCATGCTTGTTGTAGTGTTGTTTTGTATCCTTTGAGGCATTATCTCATTATGTAGCCCCTACTTAGTTTAAACTACCTAGCATCCTCCTACTTCTACCTCCAAGCAACTGGAGTTAGAGTTGGATTCACACACACAGCTAACCAAGTTATTTTACACATGTAAAACAACAAACCAACTGAAATGTTTGGGGACATCAGACGAATTGTTTTTCAGTGCTGTAGATGGAACACAGCCTTACACATTACTGGGCAAGTCTTCTACCACTAAGCTACATTTTAAATACCAGAGCATTTAAATATAACACATGTAGTTTCGTTATAGTGATAATGGTCCACTGTAGAAAACTTATCCTAGGGAGAAAAAAAGTTCATTTGCTGTTTAAAACAACAGATAATTGTATGTTTAAGAACCAAACTTTTTTTTGTCCAGAAGTTCCTAGTGATGACAACTCGTTTTAAAGGGCTTTTATACCCCTAAAGTCAAAAATTAAGCCCACATTCTCCATGAAGGCCAGCATGAGTTTATTTTTGATGGACGTCTGACCTCTAGTGGCTAAAAGACACTCCATCAATAAATTCACCTACCGAATCATTGTCATGTCACAAGACAACCGACCATTATGTTTCTAATATAAAGCAATAACCTAAAATTCACTTCCATTTATGAAATAGTCATAGAAACTGTCAAACATATAGACAACTCTGCTCCAAGGAAATAGACAAAGTAGCTTACTTTGATTATTCATGACCCAGGAACACAGATTTATGTTATCTGAATGACATGTTCCATGATTAATATGAGTTTTACAGACCAAAAAATATTTTTTAAAGTCGGGAATCAAAGCATGTGGATGGCATAGTGGTGTGTCTTGCCTGTCAGGTATGTATTGTATATGGTGTATGGAGCAGGGAACACTGATAGATGCAGATGTGTTTATCATATGCAAGGCCTCAGGGTGCTAGAGGCTACTTGTGGCAGTATGGCAATGCATTCCAAGGATTTTAGGTAAAGGTCACTTAGGTTTAATACTGAGCTAGGTAATAAATGATTTTTTTAAGAGACTGCAGCCAGGGCCAGGAGTGTAAAATAGTGGTAGAGTACTCACCTAGCATGCACAAAGCCCTGGGTTCGATTCCTCCTTAACACATACTCAGAAAAGGCTGGAAGTAGTGCTAGCATTGTGCAAGTGTCCAAGGGGGCCAGGAATTTGGCCTAGTGGTAGAGTGATTTCCTAGCATGCACAAAGACCCAGGTTCGATTCCTCAGTATCACATACTAGAAAAATCTGGAAGTGGTGTTGTGGCTCAAGTGGTAGAGCTCTAGCCTTGAGAAAACCCAAGGAGAGTGCTCAGGCCCTGAGTTCAAGACCAGGTCTGGCAAAAAGAAAATAAGTGTTCAAGGACAGTGCCTAGGTCCTGAGCTCAAGCCCCAGGACTAGTAAAAAAAAGGGGGGGGGAACGAGGGGAGGAGGACTGCAGCAGCCAAAGTCACAGCAGTCTGTAGGACCTTTTTTATTTTGTTTTGTCTCAGTTCGTAGACCAGGTTAACCTAGAACTCTTGATTCCCCTGCCTCGGGTTTCCATGTTCTGGGATTACACAGATCTGTGTCCTTCGGTATCTTTAATACAGATGCAGTTTCTTTGCAAATCTAACTTCAAGAATCTAAATTTTATTTAGACTCCCAGGTCTACTACTCAGTTTAGAAGAAATAAGGAAGCTGATAAATGCATTAAGGCAAAAATCAGTCTCTGGTGTGAGATGTGGCATGCACATAGATGTAGAGTTTTTGTTTTGTTTCTTTGTTATAGGGCCTCAGTATGTAGCTCAGACTGCCCTGAAACTCATGATCCTACTGCATCAACCTCCCAAGTACTGGGTTTACTGGTATATAGTACTTTGTCCAGCATTTTTTCTGAACACACATAAGTGTGAGAGAGAAGTGTTATAGATTGATATCATTACTATTATATAGCAAAAGTGGCAAATAGTGTCTGGACTTTGATGATTTGAATAGCTTTTGTAATTGATAAAAGTTAGGAAAGCAAATTCTTACTAGATATGTTATGATCTGCAAGATTTTTTCCCCAATATTGGGTTTGAACTCATGACCTTGCACTTTTGTCTAGTGTGTGTGTGTGTTTTGTGTGTGTGTGTGTGTGTGTGTGTGTATGTTGGGGCCTAGGCTTAAATTCAGGGCTTGGAAGCTATCCTTGAGATTGCTTTTTTGCTCAAAGCTAGTACTTTAGCACTTGAGTTAAAAATTCTACCTCTGGCTCTTTGGTGATTAAATTGGAGATCAGTCTCGTGAACTTTTCCTGTCTCACTTGGCTTTGAACTGAGATCTTCAGATCTCAGCCTCTTGAGTTCCTCAGATTAGAGGCGTGAGACACCAGCATCCAGTGTAGGACTGTGCCCTTTTCTTCATTCTTTGCTAGCCCTGGGCACTGTTCCTGAGCTTCTTTATTTGCTCAAGGCTAGCACTCTACCGCTTGAGCCACAGCACCACTTTTGGCTTTTTCTGTTTATGTAAAATGAGGAATCCAACCCAGGGCTTCATGTATGCTAGGCAAACACTTTATACTATGCCACATTCCCAGCCACGAAACTTGTATCTTTGAGGCAAGTGTTCTACTGCTGGGCCATGCCTCCAGACATTTTTTACCAGTCCTGGGGCTTGAATTCGGGGCCTGGGCACTGTCCTTAGACACTTTTAGCTCAAGGCTAGCATTCTGTCGCTTAAGCCAGAACACACTTCTGGGTTTTTCTGTGTATGTTTCTGAGGAATTGAACACAGGGCTTCATACATATTAGGCAAGCAAGCTACCACTAGGCCCCATTCCAGGCCCCAGACATTTTAATGCTAGTTACTTTTAAGAAAGGATATTTCTTTTTTTTTTTTTCTGCCAGTCCTGGGCTTGGGCTCAGGGTCTGAGCACTGTCCTTGGGCTTTCTTAAGGCTAGAGCTCTACCACTTGAGCCTCAGCACCACTCCCGGCTTTTTTCTATATATGTGGTACTGAGGAATCGAACCCGGGTCTTTGTGCATGCTAGACAAGCACTCTACCACTAGGCCAAACTCCCAGCCCCAAGAAAGGATATTTCTTTCTGCCCGAGCCACTATACTGCCATCCTCCTACTTTTCAACTCTCACCATAGTGAGGATGACAGGTGTGCACCACTCTACCCAAGTTCTTTCCTTAAGATGACGTCTCTCTGACTGTTCTGCTCCAGATAGCTATTCCAGAACCAAGTTCCTCCTCAGATCTTAGTCTTCCACATAACTAAGATGATAGGCAGGTGCCCCTGGCACCAAGCACACACTTTTTTTTTTTTGCCAGTCCTGGGACTTGAATTCAGGGCCTGGGCACTGTCCTTGGGCTTTCTCAAGGTTAGAGCTCTATAGCTTGAGCCACAGCACCATTCCTGGTGTTTTCTGTGTATGTGGTACCAAAGAATCAGCCCCAGAGCTTCATGCATGCTAGGCAAGCAGTCTACCACTAGGCCACACTCCCAGCCCATTATGATATGATACTGATACAATTTACTTCTTAAAGTGATCTCTTAGAGATACATACTAATGTGCTCATCATTGGAGTTTGTTTATTTTTGCCAGTGCTGGGGCTTTGTCAAGAGTAGCATTCTACCATTTGAGCCACAGCCCCACTTCCGTCTTTTTCTGTGTACATAGATACCAAGGAATTGAACTTAAGGCTTTGTGCATGCTAGTCAAGCACTCTTCCATTAGGCCATACCCCCAGCCCCTGGAAGTTTTGCTGTTATTAGTTTGTTCTTGTTTTTGTTTTTGTGGGGATAATGTAGATGGAGTTTTTTTTTAATATTAGAGAAACTAATTGCAAATGCAAAGGCCCAGAGGCACAAGTAGACTTGGCGTTTTCAGTTAACAGGAAAGAAGCTAATGTGAAGGTAAGGAAGGATAGAGTAGAAGTGAGTAAAAACTAGAAGGGAAATGGGGAAATTAAGGTTGTATAGGATTTTTAATGAGATGAGAAACTATTAGCCTTAATACTGAGTAGGTGACTGGGATGAATTTCTAATATCACCCCTCAGTCTTGTTAATCTTTAAGGACAGGGTGCTTGAAGTCTAAAAATACCTTTTTAGATGAGCTGACCAAAACTTGCTGCTTCTAAGATGGCTACCAGAGTGAATACCAAAGAAGCTCAAAACTTCTTTATGATGCCACCTACAAGGTAAATGACACACCTTCCTGTGCCATGAGAGCAGCTGATAAAAACCATAAAAAAAACTAAAAGAAGTAGTACCAAGTTCTCAGAAAATATATGAATAGTCTTCACTTTTATTAGCCTACCCCTTGTTTCTATATCTATAAATGTCTGACTCTTCTATACCCCAAGGGTGAGGAAGTTGAGAAATCGATTTGGAACTTTATCTCCCACTTCCATTCTTGGCCCCCAAACAGAATCTCCTCCAGTGTTCAACTGGAGCTCTGTCATTATTAATTCCACAATTCTGACTCAGAAAGGTGTCTCATATGGGGACAAACACTACTAACAGGAGCTCCCAGATTATAATGGAATGGACAGAAGGATGGGGCAAGATGCATGCAGAATCAATCTTAGTCAAATCAGTATCTCAGGATTGGTCAGATGAAAGCTCTGAGAAGTGATTTGGAGGAGGAGTTCTCTTATTGTTAGTGGAAGGACATAAGACATGCTCCCTCTCCCCCAGAAGCTTGATCTTAAGGTCTTGAGCTGGTTTGCTCACTGCTACCATTTTACCACTTTGCCACTTGAGACTCACCTTCACCTTCTAGCTTTTTGCTGATTAATTGGAGATAAGAGTCTGCTGGATTTGTCTGTACAGACTGACTCAAAACTGTTGATTCTCCCATCTCAGGGTTCTGGGTCACTCCAAATGGTTTGAACTGGAGCTAGGTAGCAGTTTAGGCAGTCTTTACATTCTTTTTTTTTTCCCTATAACTAGACAGCATGAATAATTTTTTTTGTAGCTGATTGTTTTAGTCCTCTATGTCTAGGTAAGAACCAAATACTTCCTTACTTTCCTTAGCTCACTATTATATTTACCGATTATCTAATAATTTCCTCCCACTCAAGGACTAGAGTATTTGAAGAATCCTCGATTTTAAGTTTCTTTTGCAAATCCTCTCTGCTTATGTATAATCACTACCTGTTGCTCCTAGAATTTGAGGTGGACTAGAAGAGAATGGCTCAGAGCATAGGAGACATACAAAATGGAGGCAAAATGGCAAACTCATCCTGACCTATTTAAGAATTGGCAGGCCCAAGTGAAAATTCACAATGTTTTTAATCAAAAAGCTGTATTTGTTACACTATAATGTGTCCAATGTGAGCCAGCCAAACACTATGCTATGTAGAAGAAGACACACACAAGAAGATGCATATCCACATATAGAAAATATTTGCGATACATAAGCCCGTAGTCAGAAAGCTGTTTTTCCAGGGGCTGGGAGAGAGAGGGATGGGAACTAACTACCTAGTGAGTTCTGGTTTAGTTCTGAAGTTATAAAAGTGCTTCAGGACTAGAGATGGTAGTTGCCTAACCTTATGAATGGATTAAATGCCACTGTGGACCATTTGCACAAGGCTACTGTGAATTTCACCTCAATTTATATAAAGCATTTACTCAGTGATCAAAACTGTTTCAAGGCACAGAATTACAACCAGATCCTACCATGTGCACAGATGATGCTTGCTTGCTCGTTTACTTTCATGTTTTGGAGAGTAGGTTTGAATTCAGGGTCTTGTGCTTCCTAAGTAAGCTTTCTATCACAGTTTCTGGATGTTTTAGAACGGATGTCTGGGGTGATTAAATTTTAAAAAATTAGCATTTGATCTGCCATGGAAAGATGTATGGACTGACTAGTCAACGTAGGTAGTGATATCACGCAAGGAAAAGTTTCAACTTTTCTTCCATCTACCCTGCAGTCTCCAGCACCGCAAGAAACAAACCTCACCCTCACCCTTTCTCTAGCCAGTCTTCCAGGCGCCCGAGGCCAGTTTTTACGTCCGATCTCCCATCCGGACCCGGACGCGAGTAGTTAGGCGCGAATCTGCCAGATTCTACAACCCATCCTTAGTACGAACCTTCTGGCCCCGCCTTCCAAGTTCTGCCCCACCCTCCCCGCCATCCAAGCTCCGCCCCTTCCGTGCCGGCCCCCCGAGGCCCCGCCCATTCCGGCAGTCAGTAGGAAATGCGGTCTCCGGAACAGGTGATTGGCTGAATGTAGCCGGAACAGGTGATTGGCAGCTTTCGCCCCACCGCGCCGCTGAAGGAGCGGGTGGGCGTTGCGGCCGGGACGGAGGGAGCGTCCGGAGGCCCGGCGGGGGCGGCAGCCCGCACAGGTGCTTGGGGGCCGGGAGGTGGGTTAGGGAATGTCCGCGGCTCGGAGGATCGACCCGGTGAGGGGTGAGGAAGCTGCCTCTCGAACCTTCCGTGAGGGGTCGGGCCGGCGGGCAGGTTGGGACGCGGGGAGGAGGGGGAGCGGGCCACTCCGCCTCCGGGCCCTGCAGGCCTGACCGGGACCTTTGGGCCGAGGTCCTGTGTGCCTCGGCCTTTTTCGCCGAGGCGCCGCGCTTAGCATTTTCATGAAGACGTCTGGTCTTCCCGACCGCTGGTCAGAGGTATTTCCGGGAACTGACGGGAATTTTGCTTGGCGCTTCTTGGGGAGGGGGCGGGGGAGGAGGAGGAGGAGAGGAGGGTGGGGGAAGACAGGTTCCGTGGCGTGGCGTCCATGTTGAATAAAGGCGGGTCGTAGCCCTGCGCGGTGCGCCGCGGTGGTGGTGGTTCACCACCGTGGAAGTCATTGATAGTGACTTTCAGCACCCCCTGAAGAGCCGGGCCGGGCCACGGTTGGCCCAGCGTTGAAGGCCTGAACCTGGAGAACACCTGTGCCTAAGAAGCATCTCGGGTTGTCACCGCGCGGGTGGCGCAGGAGAGAGGGTGGTCTTCAGATTTCCTAGTTGAAATGCAGTCAGGGACTAAGATTTCTGGGGTTCGACCGAGAGAAAGGCCCCTATGATGGGTCAAATGTTTGATCGAGATGAATTGATGAAACTGAAAATTGGTTACAACCCAACCTCCCCCACCCCCACAATCAATTTAGTAAAAAGTTAATTTCACTGTCACTGCGTTTTACCTGTAAGTACTTACATCTTCATCTAGATTTAATGGTCAGCTTAGCCTAATTCAACTCAGACCTCCTATAAAGCAATGTCAAGATGGAATTAATGTCATTAGTTTTTTTGTTTTTCTTCCAGTCCTTGAACTCGGGGCCTGACCACTGCCCTTGGCCTTTCTTCAAGGCGCTCTACCACTTGAACCACAGCACCACTTCCAGCTTTTTTCTGTGTATATGGTATTGAGGACTCGAACCCGGGTCTTGGTGCATGCTAGGCAAGCACTCTACCACCAGGCCAAACTCCCGGCCCAGTGGCCTTAGTTTTTAATGGTTAACTGTGGAAACTACATAGTGCTCCTTGTATATTCTCAGATTAGCTTCCTACACCACCTCCCTGTTTTTGTAGCTTTTGGGAGATTTTGTTGTTGTTTTTTCAGTTTGTTTGTTTGTTTTTACTGGACCTGACAAAAACCTAAACTTTGTGTTTTACCAAAAGTGGAAAAATATGGTTTTACATGGTAAATCTTATTTTCTGTTGACAGAAGTTGTGCTTGACTGTGTGCGCAGCAGTGGATGCAGCCAGTTAGATGAAGGATTAGGTGCAAGTAAGCCCAATTCTCATTCTTCCAGTACACATATATCATCTGGTGGGAAGAGAGGATAGGACAGAGGGCCTCTTTTAACATCATCTGGAGAACTCCAAAAATACTGGACCCCATTCCAGATCAATTAATTACAATCATGTAGGTTTGCAGAAGCATCCCATAAAGTTAAAGCTCCTGGTGTTGCAGCCAGGATATGAACCGATGTTCCAATGTATTCCAGGGAAGAGATTTTTCAGTAGTTGTCTTGTTTCTTAAGGAAAAGAAGGGCTGCTGTTTGGAAAATGTAGCCTGGAACATTGAGGGAAAATACCTTTTGAGATTTTTTTTTTTAATTTCAGCAGGCATGAGTTCTACCTTTTGTGAAAAGAACTGTACAAAGCCAGTGAGCAGGCTCTTATGAGAGCTACAGTACTGAGGATAGTAGTCAACATGTTTCTTTTTTTCCCCTACCTCATCCCTTTTATCTAATAGTGTTAAATATTTTTGAGGAAAAGTAATGGTTTTTTAACTTGAAATCCCTAGTTGTAACTGCATTTAAGCAGTGAGTATGCAGAGATGAATTTTATTGGAAAATTATTAAAAACATGTTAAGAATGTATGTAACTCAAGTAATTTTTCTTATTTATTGCATTGTTTCTTCTGTAGTCTTACATTAACATGAGGGGTTTGTTGTTTTTATTTTTACAGTGTATATATAAGCTTGATATTAAACACATGGTTTTTACCTCATTTCACCAGTATGTGTAAGTTCTCTTCTTTTTGGATTCCTATGTGATGCCATAATGGTAAGCTATGCTCAAATTTATATTCATTTTATCTCCATAAAAGTATATTAAAATCCTGCTAGCAGTTATGCTATCCTAATTAGGAAATTACTTGGTCATGGGCAAAATCTCCCTAAAATATGTGGCTCTGAGTCAGTTATTAAATCATCCAAGTTATGCCAATAATCCTTGTATTAAATTTTTACTTCTCATGTTTCCTGAATCATTGGCAGGGAGGATGGGTATAAATGCAACTGATTTTCAGTTGGGTTTAATTTTTTTAATGTAACATTTTAAGCAATAGTATATTTCTGTTCACAGTGACAAATACCCTTAGGAGTAGGCATTTAATGTGTGTCTGTTTGTGTGCATGTGTGTGCTGGAACTTCAACTCGGGGGCTCACAATATCATTTGGCTCTTTATTTCTTAAGGCTGGCATTCTACCGCTGGAACCACACACCTCCACTTCCAGGTTTTTGCTTGTTAATTGAAGAAAAGAGTCTTAGGGACTTTTCTTCCCTGAGCTGATTTCAAACTTTGATCCTTAGATCACAACTTTCAGAGTAACTAGGATTACAAGTGTGAACCACTAATGCACAAATGAGATTTAACTTTTACCATTAAATCATTAAAACCTAAACGCTTGGTGGTATAGCTTACTGAAAAAGCACATGCCTAGAATACAAGCTCTTTCCTAGACTAGTTAAACCCCCAGTACCACAAAAAAAGCAAAGAAAATGAATGCATTAAAGCCTAGGGCGAGGTATAATTACACATAACTGTAAACTCAACTGCGTGGAAGGAGGAGGTAAGAGAGTCAAGGTTAAGGAAAGCTAGAACACAAGTGCTGATGGACCTATCTGAAAAGTAACCAAAGAAAAAAAAACAAAACACCCTGAGTTCAATCTCAGTACTACAACAGAAAGAAAACCCTGTTAAAGGTGTAAAGGTGGAATGCTTTCTGATATCTTAAATATTATCAAATTAAATTTTATTTTGAATTAGATTTTAAAGTTGATATCTTTTTTTAAGTATTTGACAAGCCAGTCTCCTGTGGCCCATGCCTATAATCTTAGCTACTCATGAGGTTGAGATCTGGAGGATTTCAGTTCAAGCAGAAAAATTCCGTAGATTCCCCTCTCCAAATGACCAGCAAATAGCAAATTTGGAGGAGTTGTTCAAGTGGTAGAGTACCCACCTACAAGGCACAAGCCCTTAATTCAAACCCCAGTACTGCAAAATAAATAAGGTGTCTAACAGTAAATGAAGACTGATTACAATGATGAATTAATAAACCCTATTCTGTAATACAAATCAGGAAGTATTTATCATCCTAGGATCTTGTCAATCTATCCATTCCCCAATTTTTAGAGAAAAAATGAAATTGTCACAGCAGATTCTGATCTCACCTGTATTTTGTATATATAATATCTATGATATCTCTCCTTAGATGTTTGAAGGTGATAGTAACCAAATGTTGATGGCATATCTGCCTCAATCAAACTAACTAGGGACACCATATTTTTTATATCTAGTTTGTTGTGACCTGTTGCCCCAAGCAGTCATTTTTTTTTGCTTGTTATATGCCTTGATTGTACAGTGTGTTGGAGAAGAGAAAAAAGGAGAATATCTTGAACTTACTTCAAGAAATGAGACATTTAAGCATTTTTAGAACGACAGTTTTTGGGAGATTTTTTTTTTTGTGGAAATAACTAACATTACCAAAAACACTTTATGTTTTTACAGCAACAAGCTTTAGAACTAGCTTTGGATCGTGCAGAGGTGAGGCATGGCTAAGTTATACAGTGAAATACTGTTGTTAGAAAATAAGAAAAACTATGATTGTTGTATGTTATCTTCAAAGGAATATATTAATATTTCAATTTTGTAGTGATGGAAATACTCACTTTGATTACAGTGTTAGTTACATTAGAATGTCTGTGCTTGTGTGAAAGCTTTTTCAGCAGTATACATAAACTTGTTTTTCTGCTTTGAGGAATTCTCCAAAATAAGAAATATAGAGTCCTTGCAATGGAATATGCAGTTTTTAATGCATTAAGTACATTTTAATACGAGTAAAGCCTTGAGTATATTTGTCTTGTGAAATAACAGTTTATAACAATATTGTGTTAAACCTTAGTATAGTTTGTTTTTCACTTGTTTATAATTTTTTTCTTGCAAGGTATAGTTTAGCACGTGTCAGATACGTGAGTGACTTAAGTGACTATTTTAGCTGTATAATATTTAATATAGTTCTCCATGTGCAAAACAAAAGGCAAACTTTTTATAAACTTTTTTTTTTTTAGTATATCATTGAAAGTGCTCGACAGAGGCCTCCTAAAAGGAAATACCTATCTAGTGGAAGGTATGAATGTTTAATTGATAATATCTTGAATTAGTTTATATACTATTTTGGATTCATTAAGATATTTCTTTTTTTTTTTTTTTTGGCCGTCATAGGGGTTGAACTGTGTGCCTGGGTACTGTCCCTGAGCTCTTCAGCTCAAGGCTACCGCCCAACTCCTTGAGCCACAGCACCACTTCCAGTTTTCTGGTGGTTAATTGGAGATAAAAGTCTCACCGACTTTAGTGCCCAGGCTGGCTTTGAACCGCGATCCTCAGATCTCAACCTCCTGAGTAGCTAGAATTACAGACGTGAGCCACCACTCCTGGCTTTCACTAAGATATTTCTAACCCATTGCCTATTGCTACTAATTACTATGTTAGAAATGTACATAGGTTCTTTCCATATAGAGGCTAAGCATCCCTTATCTGGAAACCCAAACTAATCCAAAGTCTGAAAATTTTGGAACCACCGAACCTTACAAGTGGAAAATAATTGCATCTGACTTCGTGTAACTAGTTCTGATCACAAGACACAATAAAAAGGAATACTGTATAAGATTATCTTCAGTATAATTGTATGAGAGAATATGAAATAACTAATTTTTGTGTCTAAGCCATGATCCCACCCTAAAGAGAGGTAAACACAAAAAGTCCAACTCTAAAGAAATTAAAAACAATATGGAAAAAAAAATTTAAAAACACCATCAGGATGCTTGGTACTTCAGGAGGCTGAGATCGGAGGATCATGGTTGAAGCCAATCTAGGCGGAAAAGTCCATGAAGACTCATCACTAGCCACCAAAAAACCAGAAGTGGAGTTTTGGCTCAAGTGATAGAATACTAGCCTTGAGCAAAAAAGCTAAAGGACATTGAATTGCCATGAGTTGGCCTAAGTTCAAGGCTTAGTACCATATCAAGATAACAACAACAAAACCTTTATATCCTAAGCATATCAGACTTACATAATTTTGGGAATTTCTAAACTGATGATAAATAACATACCCCAAACCCATCCTATCCCAATTTTCTGGGAAAACATGATGTGGTGGTCAGGGTGGTAGTACGGGCATGCAATGACAGCAGTTGGGAGGCTGAGTTCAAGGCCAGCCTTAGTAACATAGTGAGACCTTGTATTTTAAAAAGAAATACAACATTTAATCATGATTTTTTATTAACACTGCTATTTTGTATATTGTCCTTACTATTTTTTTTTTAGAAAATCTATATTTCAAAAACTTTATGACTTGTACGTTGAAGAATGTGAAAAAGAACCAGAGGTTAAGGTAAGTATATTTTTTTTATGATATTGCAGCTTTTGAAAATAGTAAAAGAAATCTGATTTGAGTTATATTGCAAGCAGTTAATGATTTATATCCCCAGACTCTGGTCAGTTTGTTCAGCTGGTCTAGACCCTGTGCCAGTTCTTAAATGTGGCACAAGGAGCACTAACTTGTTAGGTTAAGTAAAGGAATGGTGTTTGCCAAATAACAGAGTATCTTACTAGAAAGTTGTAAGTAAAGTTACTTGTGAACTTAAGGTACAAGAAAAGTAACTCATATGAGGCACTGGGAGTTTGGCCTAATGGTAGAGTGCTTACCTAGCATGCACGAAGACCAGGGTTCGATTCCTCGGTACCACCTACGTAGAAAAAAAGCCAGAAGTGGTGCTGTGGCTCAAGTGGTAGAGAGGGCTCTAGCCTCAAGAAAGCCCAAGGACAGTGTTCAGGCCCTGAGTACCAGCCCCAGGACTGACTGGTTTAAAAAAAAAAAAAACTCATGTGAGTGATTTGATTAGAATGGTAAATTTGATTTCCAAATAAACTCATGGCTGGGACCGTAAGATTTCTATGAGTTACATTTGTTATTAATTTAAAAATTCATTTAGGCAAAATATAGTGTAAATCACCGGGGCTCCAGTGGCTCACACCTGTAATCCTAGCTACTCAGGAGGCTGAATATTGTGGTTCGAAGCCAGCCTGGGCAGGAAACTGTGAGACTCTTATCTGCAATAAACTATTCAAAAAAGCTGGAAGTGGCATGGTTGCTCAAATGATAGAGCACTTGCCTTGAGCAAAGAAGGTCAAGGACAGCTCCCAGGACCAGCAAAAAATAAAATGTATAATTCTAGTAAGTGTCCAGCCTTTAACATTTTTACATTAGGAAAAGAGTGATAATTTTATAAATTTTACAGTATAATTTCCATATTAAAATTTTAACATGATATATATACTAATTAAATTGTTGCAATAATCCATATAGTGCCCTATATGTTGTTTCATAGACACAACTAAAATAAGTGAGACTCATCCATCATAAAGATTTTAAACTGTCCACCTGCCAAATATTTATTATTTTCACATTATATTTATCTTCAAACCTTCTTTCGAAGTGCAGAAGTTATAAACACAGAGCATGTGGCCCACAAGCTTTTTATACTGTCTGACCCTTTAAAGGCTTCAAACCTCTGCTCTAATTAGAGTCAACTCAGTAAAAACCAACTTGCTTGTGCTATCTATGTCTTTTAAATAGTTAAAATGGTTTCAGTTCAACATATCCATTTATAAGTACAATACATCTCAATCAATCACTTCTTCCATCATTCTCCTCCAGCTATAGCTTGTTTTCTTGAAGAGGTATACAAACTCTCTGAATTTATCTAATTTTGCCTGGAATTCTAGAAACATTTTTCCTACACTGAAAAAGACTAAAATTTTAAAAATTATTGTTTTTGTTTTGCCCCAGTCCTGGGCTTGAATTCAAGGCCTTGGCAGTATTCTTGGACTTTCTCAAATCTAGGGTTCTACCGTTTGAATCACAGCACTACTTAAGGCTCTTTCTATGTATGTGATTCTGAGGAGTCAAAACCAGGTCTTTGTGCATGCTAGACAAGCACTCTACCACGAGGCCACACTCCTGGCCCTGATGGGTTTTTGTTTTTCCTCAAAAAAATGTTTGAGACAGGGCCCCTTAGGTAGACCAGGCTGGCCTCAAATGTTATTTCTGATCCCCCTATCTCAGCCTCCCAGGGCTCAGGATTACAAATTCGTGCTACGGGGTTGGGGGGGGGGGGTTGTTTTTGTTTTTGAATTTTGAGGGTTTTTTTTGTAATTTGTTTTTTTTTTTACATTAAAATCATTGTCTGCTGATTTAAAATTTTTTCAGATTGTTTTTCAATGGTAACAATAGATGCAGAATTTATCATTTCTATGTTTAATATTAACATGTTATATATTGTGTATGGTACAAAAAAATGTTAGTTCATTTGAGGTCTTGCAAAAAGTAAATATTCTTGACTCAAACATCCTTTTTTCTTAACTGATTTAGATTCAGTGTAGGCTTCAAGTATTGAAGGAATGTGCATTTGCCACCATACAGCTTAGACCATGGCTCAGATTCTTCATTAACATACTTTTATGTGTAATTTACATTTAATGGTTTTTAAAAGTATTTTTATTTTCTGCCCAAAATATGTGGTATTTTTATTGCTTTAATGACTTCATTTTGATTTTGATATTAATTTACCCTAGACCATAGTATTATATAAAAATTAAGTTTATGTGCAGCCCTATAATACTCAGTCTTCCCCATCTAATCAAGATTACAATGTAGAAGAAATGTCAATAGATTGATTCAGATCAGGTTTTTCAAGGTTCCATTGGATTATTTTCATGAGCTCTGCCTCTTTTTAAAGCAGAAATTAAGAAGAAATGTGAACTTGTTAGAAAAACTTGTTATGCAAGAAACTTTGTCCTGTTTGGTGGTCAATCTCTACCCAGGAAATGAGGGATATTCTCTGATGCTCAGGGGAAAAAATGGATCAGGTAAGATCTCCAGTGTATACAAAATAACTGCCAGGTGCAGAATATTCTCTGATACTAATTCATTTTTTAAACGACTCGGTGTTGACTTAATGATAAAAGGAAACTTTTATCCCCAGTTTTTCTCCTTATGACTTTTTGCTAGAATGTTTGAAATTGTTCTGCTATGTATAATTCTGCTTCTTGAACAGGCATTTGGAATGTATTCTAATTCATATGTCTTTTAGGTCAGCTAATTTTAAATAATTGTCAAATTTTGTTTATTGTTAGTATGCTTATTGATGCTTGTATTCAAATATACCAAAAGAAACATTAAGATACATTGCATTTTCAATGTATTTTGTTTTGAGTATAGAACCTTCAAAATTAAGCAGATACATTGTCTTTTAAAATGTTTTTATTTATTAAAATATTTCTGTTTCTGAAAAGATCATTGTGTATACTCTTATAATTTACTACCATGATCTGAAACAGTTGTGTGATAATAGTAATGAGTTCTACAGAGAGTTCACTTAGGAATTTTTCTTCATGTTGATAATTGTAGTTCTGAGAGTAGGCCATTTTTAGATGAGGTAGTACCATCTTATCTGTTTTCCAGGTGTGATTAATTAATGTGCATTAGTTTTTTAGTTTTATGTTCTGATAACTGATGGCTGTGATTGAATTGTAATGTTACACTAGATATGTTACTATGTTAGGCTGGTTTTTCCTTTCTGGTCTAAAATGCTGTTAACAAGTCCTTCGATAATGTGATTGATTTACAAGGCTTAAAGAAGAACATTAGGAAAGCCGTTACGCTTTTTTCTGTAAAAGTATTTTTTGATTTAGATTATGTACCTAACCTTTCTGGTTTTCCTAAACATTGCCATAAACTTTATGTTTTGAAAATTAAGATTCTGAGACTATTCGACTACCTTATGAAGAAGGAGAATTGCTTGAATACTTAGATGCAGAAGAATTACCTCCTATTCTAGTTGATCTTCTAGAAAAATCTCAGGTATAAACTTTGCTTTACTATGTCTTGCCTGCATATATGTACACAGACGTTGAAATATATAATACAAAATACTTTTTAGAAACAGATTCTGCCTGGCACATTGCCCAGAACCTTTAGGCAGGAGGATGTCCTTAGTTTAGGAATTTCAAAATATCAACAAATTATCTTAAATACATAAATATATAAATATTCCTTAAATTTGTTGTATATATGATAGATTGTTATGGTACTAATATATGTATGTACATACATTTTTACGTACAAGTAATTTTGGTGTTTGATAAATTATATTTAATCTTTTCTAGGACATGAACAGGGTCTTGCCATATAGCCCAACCAGGCCTTGAACTGAAATTCCTCCTGCCTCCACCTCCAGTGTTATCACCTCCTGTGATAACAAGTCGTGCCCTACCATGCCTGGCTATGATACATAATTCTTAACAATATTAAGAACACAAAATGGCACCTTTTGCATTGCTATTGTAAAAATAGTTCATTGTGAAATACTATGTACTGCACCAAAATGTGCAGATTATTCAGTTCTTCAAAAATTTCTTGAGCGGGCCAGGAGTTTGGCCTAGTGGTAGAGTGTTCGCCTAGCATGCACTAAGACCAGGATTCACTTCATTGGTACCACGTACATTTAAAAAAAAAAAAGCTGGAAGTGGTGCTATGGCTCAAGTGGTAGAGCTCTAGCCTTGAGAAAAGAAAGGAGGGGAATTTCTTTGACTATTTATGAAGCTTTAAGTTGCGGGCCAGAAACTGGTATTTTGTCTATACTTTGTTATAGCCAGCTTTAGTTTTTCCTTACTTTCCTTTACTTTTTCCTTGCTGCCTTGACTTAATTCCAGCAATACTAGGAGTTTTGCTAAGGAAAAGGGTGATTAAGAATGTGAAATATGGGGCCGGGAGTTTGGCCTAGTGGTAGAGTGCTTGCCTAGCATGCATGAAGACCCAGGTTTGATTCCTCGGTACCACATACATAGAAAAAAGCCAGAAATGGTGCTGAGGCTCAAGTAGTAGAGCTCTAGCCTTGAGAAAGTCCAAGGACAGTGCTCAGGCCCTGAGCTCAAGCCCAGGACTGGCAAAAAAAAAAAAAGAATGTGAAATATTCAGCCAGGCGTGGTGGCTCACACCTATAATCCTAGCTACTCAGGAGACAGATCTGAGGCTTGAGGTTCAAAGCCAGCCTGGGCACAAAAGACCATGAGACTCTTATCTCCAATTAATTACTAGAAAACCAGAAGTGGGGCTGTGGCTCCTGGAGTAAGGTGGTAGCCTTGAAATGAAGAGCTTAGGGACAATGGCCAGGGCCAGGGGTAGGGTAGTAACATTGAACTAAAGAGCTCAGGGACAGGGCTTCAGCTCAGAGTTCAAGCCCCATGACCCACAGGGGGAAAAAAAAGTAATGTGAAATATTCAGGGAATGTGGCTTAGAGGTAGAGTGCTTGTCTAGCATGCATGAAACCCTGGGTTGGAGTCCTCAGTACCAAATCAGAGGGGAAAAAAATATGAAGTGTTCAGTTAAAAACTTACTTTTCAGGCCTTCAATAAATGGTTCTCACACAAATGTCTTTTTCTCCACAACAGGTTAATATTTTTCATTGTGGGTGCGTCATAGCAGAAATACGTGACTATCGGCAGTCCAGTAATATGAAGTCTCCTGGTTACCAAAGTAGGCACATTCTCTTACGACCCACGATGCAGGTATGGAATGTTTCATTAAGAAGTTTCTTTTTTATTGGGACTTTAACTTATAATGTCTACATATAGTCATGAATATATAATAATTCTTTAAATTTTATTCCAGACGTTAATCTGTGATGTTCATTCAATAACAAGTGATAACCACAAGTGGACCCAGGTTAGTTTTTTGGTTTGGGATTTAATTTTAAGTTATTTTATTATTATTATTAATAGCTTTAAATAGATGTACAAAGGAATTGCCAGAGCCAGGTGCTGGTAGCTCACACCTATAATCCTAGCTACTCAGGAGGCTGAGATCTGAGAATTATGGTTCAAAGCAGCCTAGATAGGAAAATGTATGAGACTCTTAGGTCAAATTAATCACAGAAAAAGCTGGAAGTGTCGCTGTAGCCCAAGTGATAAAGAGTGCTAGTCTTGAGCAAAAGATACTCAAGGACAGCACCCAGGCCCAGAGTTCAAGCTCTAGGACCCCCCCCCCCCAAAAAAAAAGGAGGGACCGGGAGTTTGGCCTAGTGGTTAAAGTGCTTGCCTAGCATGCATGAAGACCCGGGTTCGATTCCTTGGTACCACATACATAGAGAAAAGCTGGAAGTGGTGCTGAGGCTCAAGTGGTAGAGCTCTAGCCTTGAGAAAGTCCAAGGACAGTGCTCAGGCCCTGAGCTCAAGCCCAGGACTGGCAAAAAAAAAAAAAAAAAAGGAGTTGCCATTTATGAATATATCTTTATGTCATTTTTTCAGTCTCTGAATGGGCAAAATATAATATGAGACATTCAGTATAAAAACTTTTCTGCACATACTTTAATTCATGTAGTAACTTTGAGTCTTCTCTGTAAAAAACTAGTATATCTTTATGAGCTTTACCTGTTAATGGTCTTTCTCTACTTCCAGTAATCCCTTCCTCAGGGAACTTTTTACAGTAAAGTCCCAGCTGGTTACCACCTTTCTAAGTTTAGGCAAATCTGACATAAAATAATGTACTTAGGCATAGTGTAGAATGGGGCTTTTCAGTTAACTAAAAGAGCTGTGTTTCATTACAGTCCCATGAGTTTTATGAGTAAAGAGAATTTTATCTGTTCACTTCCCTGCTATATTCCCAACAGAACCAAGCCTAGCACACAAGTAGGTATTTTAACTATTTGTGTAATTGGTAGACTTTCACTTTTATAGTTTGACAATTGCATACAGTGTACAAATTACTAGAATTTTTGGATGTGGTCAAGTTTCTGAAGTTTACATGCTAATATTGAAAGCTAGAATCTACTGCATTTTACTATAGTCTTTAACATAATAGTTTCAGGGAATATTTCTTAAGTGACATGTATGATTATTTTTTGAAAACCCTATGCCTTATATATATATATTCTTTTACATTTCAGGAAGACAAGCTAATGCTTGAGAGCCAACTGATTCTGGCTACAGCTGAACCACTGTGTCTTGATCCTTCTGTAGCTGTAGCCTGCACTGCAAACAGACTGCTCTATAACAGGCAAAAGATGAATACTCGCCCAATGAAACGGTAATTGCTCATACTTGTATCATAAGTACCTCTAAATTCTACTATTTATTATACTTTCCCCTTGAGTATAAGTACTTTTAATTGGAAATATTTTTTAAAATTTGGAGATCATGTTGGAAGTTGGTGGATCACACCAATCTGAGGGTTGACATTCAAAGCCAGCCTGGGCACAGAAGTCCATGAGACTCTTATCTCTACTTAACCACACAGTATGTAGTACCACATACATAGAAATAAAGCCAGAAGTGGTGCTGTGGCTCAAATGGTAGAACTCTAGCCTTGTGAAAACCCAAGGACAGTGATCAGGCCCTGAGCCCAAGTCCAGGGCTGGCAAAAAAAAAAAAAAAAAAAGTAATTTCATTGCTTTCTGGTGCTGCAGCTTTAAGGTGGATCATAAACAGGTGCTGCCAGCTCATGCCTGTATACCCTAGCTACTCAGGAGGCTGAGATCTGAGGATCCTGGTTTGTAGCCAGACCAGGCAAGAAAGTCCATTATACTCTTTTTTTAAAGATTAATAATGTACTTGGGCCAGGAGTTTGGCCTAGTGGTTAAAGTGCTTGCCTAGCATGCATGAAGACCCGGGTTCGATTCCTTGGTACCACATACATACAAAAAAAGCCGGAAGTGGTGCTGAGGCTCAAGTGGTAGAGCTCTAGCCTTGAGAAAGTCCAAGGACGTGCTCAGGCCCTGAGCTCAAGCCCAGGACTGGCAAAAAAAAAAAAAGATTAATTTATTTTTTGTTACCAAAAAGTAAGGAATAAACCAGGCGTGTTGGCTAACACCTGTAATCCTAACTCCTCAGGAGGCTGAGACATGAGGATCGAGGTTCAAAGCCAGCCCAGGCACTAGTCCATGAGACTCTTATCTTCAATTAATCACCAGAAAACGATAACTGGCACTGTGGCTCAAGGTAGCCTTGAGCTGAGGAGCTCAGGGACAATGCCTAAGTCCAGAGTTTAATTCCCACCCCACCGCAAACAAAAAAAAAAGTAATACTGGGTACATTTCATATATATATATATATGTGCATGCTCTTGTCTCTAACCAGCAAAAGCTGGAGTGGAGCTGTGGTTCAAATGGTAATGTGCTAGCCTTGAGTGCCCCTACTTTGTGTTCTAACTGGCACACACCAAAAAAGTGGACACTTTCATTCTTTCTCATTTCATTAGCTGCATTCCCAAAATTTACTATACACATATGCATATATGTTTTAGGCATAGAACATTTTAGTGGTTTTACTTTTGATGGTCCTAAGGATGAAATCTAATAGCTTATACATGCTAGTAAGTACTTTATACCTATCTCTTAGTGTTTTGCAATAGTCTTAACTCGGTAGCTTAAGCTGGCCTTGAGCTGTTGATCATTCTCAGGCTCTGAACTGCTGGAATTACAGGTGTGTAAAACTGTGTGCAGCTGGAGATAGACCAATTTTCGAGTGGATGTAGGAATTGTTGATTTTTTCAACTTGAGTTATTTGTTAAGCTCTCCAGGTGACTTTAGCTTTTTTATACCTAGATCAGAATCAGGTTTCTTGTCCCCTGACTTTCTATAACTGGTTTCTTCTCACTATTCGTGTCTTAGCTCACATGTTTTTTGTTTGTTTGATTTTTGGGTTTGTTCTTTTTAAGTCCCCTTTCTTCCCTCCCTTTTCTCATGTATCCTCCATTTCACTTACTCATTACAGAACTGGATTTTCCTCTCTATTGCATATTGTTATCTGAACTCAGACTTTAATTATCTTACTTGTTTATTTATGACTGTTTCCACTCTGGACTGTCAGTTTCATGGTAATGGGAATTTGGTTTAACATGTTCATTTTTACTTCATCTGTGCCTAGGACATTGCTTCACATGTGACCATGTTATATAACTGTTTGTGATTTAATTACATACTTACACTAGTTTAAATCCATGTATATTATGAGTCAGTTAACTTTGTTGAGCTCAGATTTTTTACTATTTCAGGTGTTTCAAGAGGTATTCCAGGTCCTCCCTGAATCGGCAGCAGGATCTGTCTCACTGTCCCCCTCCTCCACAGCTGAAATTACTTGATTTCTTACAGAAAAAAAAGGAAAGAAAGGCAGGTCAGCATTATGACCTCAAAATTTCTAAAGCAGGCAATGTAAGTATGTATTGTTTATAGCTTAAAGCTTAACTGTATCAGGAGGCTTGCCTTATTTAGAATGTTTTGGTGTAATTTTACTGTTTTTTCGATTTTTCAGTGTGTAGATATGTGGAAGCGCAGTCCCTGTAATTTGGTCTTGCCATCTGAAGTGGATGTAAGTCAATTCATGAAATTGTCTTTTTTCATAGATAATCCTAAATATTATCATTAGACAACTAATAACTTGAGAAAACAATCTCCTCTTAAAAACAATTTTAAAAAATCACCTGCCTGTTTTGAGTACCAGGCTGTTTTTACATTAAGTTGTATAAGGCTGTAAATTTTAATATAGTTCTGAGTTTAGAACAACATAATATAATGTAGAAAATATTTGAAAATGTAGAAAAATGTGATGTTTATTATGTAAATGATAGCTAAAATGCTACTGGGTTTTCCATGGTTTTTCTTCATAATTTTCTTGCTTGTCTTTTTCTTCAAACTGGTTAGATTTAAAGATTACTGTTAGAGCAGTGAGCCCCATTGGGAACCCTAAGCATATTCTTTACTAATCTCAAATACACATGAACGATAAATGATTATAGAGATGGAGGTATCTTGTGAGAGATCCTGTTGTTCTCTGCATTCTGGTTCATGGTTCATCCAATTTTGTGTGTGTGTGTGTGCGCGCCAGTCCTGGGACTTGAACTCAGGGCCTAAGCACTGTCCTTGAGCTTTCTCAAGGCTAGCATTCTACCATGTGAGCCACAGCACCACTTCCAGCTTTTTCTGTGGAATCCAAGGCATCAAATTGAGGGCTTTCTGCATGCTAGGCAAGCACAGTGCCACTAGGCCACGCTCCCAGCCCCCATCCAATTCTTTATAATAGTTTTTTGTTAACGTACTTTTTTCAAGCTCTGTGTCAACATGCTTTAAAGACACTTTAAAAGATTTAAAAGACACTTCTGTAAAGCACAAAATCAAAAATATGAATAGACTATATACAACTTAGAGAACTAAGTCATACTATCTTTTTGAAACTTTATTGCTCCTAAGGGAACATAGCATAAGAATAGATGTTTAGGGTAAATTGTAATAAGGAGGGAAGAGTGCATATCAAAAGCAGTTCTTCTAAAATGTTATGCTTGAATGAGTTGCCTAGAAAGCTTATTAAATTGTAAATTCCCGTTCAGCAGATCTGAGCTGCTGTTTTCACAAGCTTATAACGGGTGCTCAAGTGAGTCTAAATTACTATTGCTCTTATTTGTTTGGTGGTTTGGTTTGGTATATGCTTCATTTCATTTTGATCTAGGGTTTGAAGCCAGGGCCTTGTGTGGTGAACCACAGACTCCTTACCACTGAACTATATACTTTCCCTGCTCTTAAAATCATGGTTCCTAGCTCAGAAGTGTGGCCTAGTGGTAGAGTACTTGCCTAGCATGCATGAAGCCCTGGATTCAATTCCTCGGTACCACATACACAGAAAAAGCTGGAAGTGGTTCTGTGACTCATGTGGTAGAGCCTTGAGAGAGCTAAAGGACAGTGCCCAGGCCCAAAGTTCAAGCCCCATGACTGACAAAGGAAAAAAAAAGATCATGATTACCAAGTACATGACAATATTTGTTTGCACACATTCCTTAAGAGATACCATAAAATAAAGGGTCTAAATAACAAAGATTTAAAATTGTAATAACTTTAATATTGTATCTTATATATTCTCTTTCCAACTTTGTTCCACTAATAAATGACAACTTCTTTTCTCTTAAAAATCCTATTATCTCTGACATTTCAGTTTCCCTGAAGGAAAGTCTAACAAATATGAAAAAGGACACTGTCCAGCAAAGCAACTATCTATTTAGTAGCCAGTGAGATGCTAATTTTATTTTTTATTATTAAACTTGTCTTAATTGACAAGTTTGTCTTAACTGACAAATCTTCTTACATATTAGATAAATTTTAAACTACACACAAGTAGTTGCTAACATTAATGATACAAGAATTTGGGGGTTAGTAGCTATGTTATATTCTTCAGATACTTCAGTTTTTCTCTTTAGTCAAAATTCTGATTCCATTTTGTCTGTTGTCTTATTTAGGTGGAGAAATATGCTAAAGTAGAGAAATCTATCAAATCTGATGATTCACAACCAACTATTTGGCCGGCCCATGTAAGTGATCATTTCCCAGTCTCGGTTTCGAACATGGGTCTGAATTTTTTTTTTATTAAAAATAGAATTGCTTTTAATGCAGAATTTAAAAAAAAAAGCATTCTTGAGGATGTAGAAGGAATAATTATTTTGGCTCAGAGTTAAGTAATAGAGTAATTTTAATAGAGAATTTCATTTAGCTAACCGATCTTGTGCGCACCTACTCTCAGTGCTAGGGATGCTGGGGCAAGAGGATCCTAAGTTTAAGTCTAGTCTGGGCCACATAGGGAAGCATTATCTTAGAAAACAAAGCGAAAGAACATTTGTTATTGGCATTATTGGCATTATATGATGACATTCTTATAAGGATGTCTCAATGAAAATGTTGTATTTTTTATTGCAATAGTAACTTAGAAAAAATTGACACAATTTTCCCAATTGGCACAATTGGGATAAAAAATAATGACATATTTTAGGATATCTTATATGTATGGTAAGATAACTAAAAAAAAATAGGTTGGCTTTTGAAAGTTTTATATTAAAAACCATTTAATATTTGTAATGTATATGTCAGGTATATGGAATTTACCATATTTCTCTCAAAGTTTTAGTGTTCTGTTGGTACTCTCATTCCCAAAGTATTGTACAGCAGTGCAGAGGAAGGGGTAGAACAACATGAGGGTTTGGATTACAGGACCCCAGACAAGTCGCTGAATCCTTCACCTGTAATATGGAGACAGCCCATCATTGGGATGTGGTGAGGATTACATGAGACACTCCTTGTTTGGTGCTAATAGCCATGCTCAGTAAATGTTTAAATGATATACTATACTTCATAGTAGACATCAATGCTTTGTTGTTTTGCTTTTTTCTTCAAAAAAAAAAAAAAAAAAAAACAAGAAAAGAAATATCCTACTGGATATGATGGCTCAAGTTTAGATTCCTAACTACCTAGGAAACAGGTCAGGGGATGGAGATTTGATGTCAACTCAGGTTTTTAAAATAAAGTTCTCAAGTTCTCAGTC
Organism: Megascapheus bottae; assembly: GCF_031878675.1. Taxonomy (NCBI): domain Eukaryota; kingdom Metazoa; phylum Chordata; class Mammalia; order Rodentia; family Geomyidae; genus Megascapheus; species Megascapheus bottae. Next base: position 53,316,206 of record NC_143519.1, on the reverse strand, counting down.
AGGGGGTAGATAGGGACTCACACCTGTTTTTCTAGCTTAGCTATAGGGAAAGCACAATAGCTGGCTGCAGCAGTGTGTGCCTGTCATCCCAGCAACACAAGAGAAGCCCAGGCAGGAGGATCATAATTCAAGCAAGCCAAGGCATAAAGTGAGACCCTGTCTCTCCAGTAACCAATGAAAAGGGCGAGCAGAATTGTTCACTGGTATCCTTGAGTTCGTTCCCTAGTATAAGAACTGTCTTAAGCTTTATTCTTACTCAGTCTTAAACACATTTCTATAGTTTATAATACAGTTAATTCTAATGTTTGCTAATTCTGATTGCTTGCTTGTGAATTTTTTATTTGAGATGCTCTGTCTTTTTCAGGATATAAGAGATGATTATGTATTTGAATGTGAAGCTGGTAATCAGTATCAAAAAACAAAGCTGACCATCTTGCAGTCACTTGGTGATCCACTTTACTATGGTAAAATACAGCCATGTAAAGCAGATGAAGAAAGTGACAGCCAGATGTCTCCATCTCAGTGAGTTTTGCTTAATATACTTTATTGACAAACTCAGGCATCCAGAATTAGTTGTAAGTATTAATGAGCTGTTATTAATGAATAAAAATTTCCCCTTGGAGACTCTACTTGTTGTTGGTTAAGTATGGCAATAGATGTAATTTTTTTTTTCAGTCGGTCATAGGGCTTGAATTTGGCCTGGGTGCTGTCTCTGAGCTCTTCAGCTCAAGGCTACTACCCTACCTTTGAGCCAAGCCCCAGTTCCCATTTTCGAGAGATATCTCAGGTCCTTTTATGCCCAGACTGGCTTTGAACTTTGATCCTCAGATCTCAGCCTCCTGAGTAGCTAGGATTGCAGGCTTGAGCCATCGCGCCTAGCAGATGTGAATAAATTTAAGCCATAGTTACCATGTTGTCTGAGATATGTAAGATAATTTTATTTTTTTTAAAGCCTCATGATTTAATTTCTTTATTCTTGCTTTGAAGGATATTTGGTATGTTTTATGTATTGGCAAAATATATATAGTTATACATATTTAATACAGGGTCAGTCTACTTTTATTTGTTTTTACTATTTATTTTTAATCATACTGTTCTCTTGTTTTTGCCAATCCTGAGGCTGAGGCTGAGCTCAGGCCCTGAGCACCGTCCTTGGGCTTTTTTCAAGGCTAGAGCTCTACCACTTGAGGCACAGCACCAATTCTAGCTTTTTTAAAATATTTGTGGTACTAAGCAATTGAATCAGGCCTTTGTACATGCTAGCCAAGCACTCTTACCACTCGGCCAAACTCCTGGCCCTCTGATACTGGTTTGAAAAGAACAAAATTAAAAAGAGAAAAAAAAGTTCAGCAGTAAAAGACTGGACCAGGTCTACGTCAAGTTACTAATACTAATAGAAATTAGGGGTATCAAGGTTCTAGAAGTAATGTACCCATTACCTGATAAATGTAACTGTAATCCCTCTATACATTATCCTGACAATAAAATACAATTTAAAAAAAAAAAAGAAAAGAGGGCCGGGAGTTTGGCCTAGTGGTTAAGGTGCTTGCCTAGCATGCATGAAGACCCAGGTTCGATTCCTCGGTACCACATACATAGAAAAAAGCCAGAAGTGGTGCTGAGGCTCAAGTGGTAGAGCTCTAGCCTTGAGAAAGTCCGAGGACAGTGCTCAGGCCCTGAGCTCAAGCCCAGGACTGGCAAAAAAAAAAAAAAAAAAAAAGGAAAAGAAATTAGGGTGCAAAATGTATATTTTAAGAGCAAATGCATCAGTACCTATTAAAAAAACTCCTAGATGATTGGGAAGGGGTTGAGGGGAGGAAAATGGGGACAAAAACATGAGAAGGGGTATCAATGTGGGAGAAGTAATGCATCTACTATCTGGCAAATGTAACTGTAATCCTTGTATACATTAGCCTGACAATAAAAAATTAAATTTAAAAAAAGAAAAATTCTTTAGCCAGGCACCGGTGCCTCATGCCTGTACACTAGCTGCCAGGAGCCTGAAATCTGAGGATCACAGTTAGAGCCAACCTAGGCAGGAAAAGTCCATCACACACACAATTAACTACCAAAAAGGAAAAAAAAAAAGCAGAAGTGGATCTGTGGCATAAGGGGTAGAGAGCTAACTACCTTGAGTAGCAGACCCTGGGATAGTGCTTAGGCCCTAAATTCAAGCTCTAGCACAGAAATCCTCAGGTAATACAACACAAACACCAGTTATTCTGATTACTTATATTTAGTGTCTGTTTAATGTTTTTTTGTGAAATATATTTAATGTTTAAAATTTTTAAGTGTTCTAAATACTCAATATTTTTATATACTTAATGTTATATTCCCATATTTAATATTACCTGTACTGAAAATCTTCCCATTAGAGCTATATTAGCTTTAAATTTATTATGTTCTCTGGAACACAAAGTATATATTCTCTCCTTAAAAATTAGATCCAAATTATCAACAGATTACTTTTCTAGCCAAGAAAAGAATTTATACATTGTATAGGGATTGCTATAGAAATGTTGCCTGATTTATCTTTTAGTCATTCTTCCATATTTTTAAGTTATTTTAGTAAGTGTAAAGTTAAAAATTTGAGCTACATTAACCAAGTTTTCTTTTCACATTTAATATTTCAGCTCCTCCACAGATGATCATCCAAATTGGTAATTATAATATAAATAATTCATTAGGATTATTTTAGTAATTATAATCTGTTAAGAATCATAATGTCAAGCTTTTTTTTAAGACTTGGTAAAGATACTTCTCTGATGTGTTCTTCATACAAAATAATTTTGTAAAGTTATGTTATGCAACAGAATAACTTCCGTATTCAAAGATTAAAATGAAAGAAAAGCAAAAGTCACAGTGATTTTGTGATCTAGTAATATGGCCAGCATTTTGTCAAAGTCTGTAATACTTCTAATACTACAATAGACTTGTCAAAGTCTGTAGTACTTGGAAATACTTCAAAAGTAATCCTAGGATTTTTTCAAACATTCATGTAATAGTTTTTGTGGTTTTTTTTTTCTTTCTCTAACATTTTAGGTTCGTTATTGGGTCAAAGACTGATGCTGAGAGGTAAAAAAAATAATACATTTTTATTTTGTCATAATAGGAAGATTTAAGAATCATCTATTTGGTTTTTTAAAATTTATTGTTATTATAAAGGTTATTGTAAAGGTGATGTACAGAGGGGTTATAGTACATAAATCTGATAAAAAGCATATTGCTGGGGCTAGGGGTGTGGTCTAGTGGTATAATGCTTACCTAACATTCACAAAGCTCTGCGTTCAATTCCTTGGTAGCACATACACAGAAAAAGCACTGTGGCTCCAGTGATAGAGTACTAACCTTGAGAAAGCTCAAGTATAGTGCCCAGGCCCTGAGTTCAAGCCCTAGGACTGGCAAAAAAGAAAGTATATTCCTGGCCAGGTGCCAGTGGCTTATGCCTATAATCCTAACTACTCAGGAGGCTGAGATCTGAGGATCATGATTCAAAGAAAAGTTACCAAGAGACTTACCTCCAATTAACTACTCAAAAACTGGAAGTAGCACTGTCGTTCAAAGTGGTAGAATGCTAGCCTTGAGCAAAAAGAGCTTAGGGACAGCACCCAGGCCTTGAATTCAATTAATTAAAAGTCTGTTCCTTTGTGAACAAATGTCACCCCTTCCATATCCTTTAATTTTGATTTTAAGTACTTAACTGCTTGAATATGAAATAGTTTAATATGTTAACCTCAGAAATAAAATTACTTTAAGTCCTTTCCAACCTTAAAATCCAGGTTTTTTTAGAAAATATTGAACGAATATGGTATAAGAAACTATAAAAATCATTTTCATAGGATGAGACTTAGGGGAACTTAATTGTATCTTTTGGACATTTTAATATCATAAAGATGGTTTTCCATATAATTGAAAAATATTTAAAGTTTTGTTTTAAATAAAAATATTTATGCAAAGTACCAGTAATTCACACCTAGCGTGCTAGCTACTGAAGGAGTCAGAGATTTGAGGATTTCACTTTAAATCCAGCCTGGGGCAGGAAAGTCCACAAGACTCTTAGCACCAGTTTAACCATCAAAAAGCTTGACGTGGAGTTGCGACTCAAGTGGTAGAGCAGTAGCTTTGAGCAGAAAAGCTCAGGGCAGCACCAACACCTGATTCAGGGCACAGGATTGGCACAAAAAAATAAAATGATTTAGGCTACAGATATAGCTCAAGTGGTATTGCGCCTCCTGGCAAGCTCAAGGCCATGTGTTCAGATGATATAAGGTTAACCAGTCCTTCCTTGTTTTGTATAATACTTTAGGATAGTTAATCAGTACCAAGAATTGGTCCAGAATGAAGCTAAATGTCCAGTCAAGATGTCGCACAGCTCTAGTGGCTCAGCCAATCTGAGTCAGCCTTCTCCAGGGAAAGAAGGGGAAGTATGTATATGTTTTTTGTACCTAATTATTTTTTAGGGACTCTAAAAGATATTAAGGATCAAATTTTGAAATGTAGAGAGATGCTTTAGTTTTACTTTAAACTTTGTTATTTATCATTTTATGATAGGAAAAAGTATATAAAAATAGAAAAAGTGTATATTTTTGTGTTAGTCATTTGGGTTCAACTGTTAACATTCAGGAAATAATAGGTGAGGAAGGTAGAAGCTTTGCCTTCTAAATCCTTGGCTCCTCTCACTCAGATTCTGTCCTTAGCCATTTACCCAGAATTCTTTCTCTCATCCTTTATGAGTGTTAGGTATTTGATAAGCCCCAGTGAAATTATTTCTTTTTTATATTTAGAATATTCAGTCTATAACCAACCACTGAGAGGACTTTGCAGTGATAGGTTGTTTTTATGTAGTGCTACTGATTTCAGTTTTAACAAGATTGTTTACTGTCACTCTTGTAGCAGTCTGAGACCCTATCAGTTCAATCTTCAGTTTTGGGAAAGGGAATAAAGCATCGACCGCCACCCATCAAACTTCCTACAAGCTCAGGAAGTAGTTCCTCAGGTATTAAAATGCATTTTCAATAATCTAGAGTAAGAAATGTTATACAACAAGCTCTTTTTTGAAGATTTACTTATTTTTATTTCTACAATTCACAGAACTTTGAACTATGAGTCCGTGAATCATTTTCATATTCTTCTCCTAGGTAACTATTTTACACCCCAACAGGCCAGCAGCTTTCTTAAATCTCCAACTCCTCCTCCATCTTCTAAGCCTCCAAGTCTTTCTCGAAAATCATCTGTAGATCTCAATCAAGTTAGCATGCTTTCTCCAGCTGCCCTGTCACCTGCCAGCTCATCACAAAGTAAGTTATAACTTAAATTCATCACAATTTTCATAAGCTTTTGCATTAGTGTTTAAGACAGTTGTGCAACATGTGAATAGTGAAATCTGAGTGTACTCTGTACCCAAAATGTATAAGTTGTGCGAGCAATTTCAAGCAGAGCTCTTGTTGATTGTATGTATTATGTGCTTATTGTATGTTTTTCTGTATCTGTGTATGCACTTTGTGTATACCTTTCTTTTAGACTTGCAGCCTACACATCTCCTTTAAAAAATAATACTGTAGTTATTCTTGGTAATAAGATTCAAAACTTTTTATTTGACTGTACCATAGGGTGCTTTGTATTTTATGTAAACTGTTTGACTAGTCTGGAAAAAAATGCTCTAAGAGCTGTTGATGCAGATTTTTTTATTTGTATATGTAAGCGGCCAGCTAGTTTCCAAGGTGGTGATACAATCAACCTAAAGCAGTATCTCAAAAACACTTTTACACTTTTTATAAGTTGTCAGTTACTAAAATGTGATAATCAAAGCATTACTCTGAAGATAATAAAATGTGTTTTTACTACTGGATACTTTTTTTTAACATCAAGTTTTATAAGAATGCTAGATTTAGTTTGGGAGAATTTCTTCACAGTAACAAATGTCTGAATATCTTAATTTACAGTTTTGGGGAAAATCCAGTTTTTTAGATTTTTTTTATAGATAATGTGTGCTGGAAGTTTTAGTACACTGCACAGTGATAGGATAGTTTTCGCATTAGATATAAACATCTTCATCTCGATAGCTCAAAAGGTGTAATTTTTCTGCCTTCTTGTTTTGCACAAAGAAAAATATAAATTTTCTGATGAAAGTCTTATTCACACTTCTTATGTTGTGGGTATAGATTATGGTCATCTACTGAACACAGTTGTTACTTTTAAGTAAGGGTTGAGTGACAGCTTCTGGACATTCACATTTCTTTCCTTTCTTTCTGCAGGACATGAAAGCTAAAAAAGAAAACACCTCAAGAGCTTTGGTTTTACTTTTTTGGTTTTTATTTTTGTTTTTTTTTTTTTTTAAAAAAAATTGATAAACTGTGCATACTTCATTCACAACAGATTTTCTATACATTCTACATTTAAGCAGAAGTACACAGTTACTGTTAAAGATGCAGTATTATCTATCAAATAATTGCTTTATTACTGTTCTTTGTAAATTTATCAGGATAAACTTGATGTGTTAGGAATTAAACATGTATATGTAGGTGCCAAATATGAATGTTAACCATATATAACTTATTAAATATGTTCACAGTTTATCTCAGATTGTTATGCAATATTTTTAAAAGAAGTCTTGAATTAGTGAAATCATAAATAACAAAACGTAATTTGAATTCATCTTGAACGTTTAGGCTAAAGGCAGCATGTAGGAAACTAACTTTTAAATGGGGTCTTGTGATAGAATACAAATGTATTTTTTCGCTGTTACTGTAATAGCATCTTTCTGATGGGAGTTGTAGTTGATATACTGCATCCTTAATTGTAATTGAGTGTATCAACACTCATGTATCATGTGTAGAAATTAACACTTGCAGTTAACTGCTTTAAAAAAAAAATAGCTGGAACAAATTTGTCAGTGCTAAGTAAGATTCCATTAACCTTATTTTTAAAAAGGACTGGCCATTTATAACAAACTAGCAATTTTTATTTTTCTCAATGAGCAGGATCTGGAACTCCTAAGCCATCTACTCCTACACCAACCCCTTCATCGACCCCATACCCTCCTGATGCCCAGAGCTCAACTGCTAGTACCCCTCCAGCCACCCCTACTCCCCAAGATTCAGGCTTCACCCCTCAGCCCACTTTGTTAACTCAGTTTGCTCAGCAGCAAAGGTCTCTGAGCCAGGCAATGCCTGTAACAACCATTCCTCTTTCTACCATGGTAACATCTATAACTACAGGAACCACAGCCACCCAGGTCATGGCAAACTCTGCTGGACTTAACTTCATCAATGTAGTGAGCTCTGTTTGGTAAGTTTGCAGTGACATGCTGGGTTTATTTTCTTTCTTTTTAAGGCAGTCACTTGTGAAGTGAAGACTACCAGTCAAACTAGAAGAGAACAGGTTAGATAGGTGCAAAAGCAGCTCAGCTGTATATTTTAATGTTAGTAATTCTAAAAGCACTTAATGTTACTAATTTGTGAAGTGTTATACCACAGATAAGGCATTTCGAAAGCCTTTGAAAGTCTGAGTAATGTTAGCACTATTACCTGCAAGAAAATACTTAGAATTGGCAGCAGAGTAGATTTTCCTATTTATCCTGTTACCATCTTTTAATCCTTTGGTTAGTGCTTTACTTTTCAAATTAAGCATTGCTATGTACTTGGCTGGAGTCATCTTTGTCACTCTCAGCCATTAAATTGAAAATGAGTCTATGAAATAATTTAAGATACAGAAATTAATTGATGTTGTTCTGAAGTTTTTTTTAATGATATGGCTGGGTTTTTGTTTTTTTAAAAATTCAGTTTTAATACTTTGTCTCATTCTCCCACAGTGGAGCACAGGCTTTGATGAGTGGTTCAAACCCCATGCTGGGCTGTAACACTGGTGCCATAACTCCTGCAGGAATAAACCTGAGTGGCCTTCTACCCTCAGGAGGTCTACTACCAAATGCATTGCCCAGTGCAGTGCAGGCAGCTTCTCAAGCAGGTTTGAATATTGCAAATAATAACTTATAAAATTTTAAGAGTATTTCTAAACGCATTTAATGTAACTAATTTGTGAAGTGTTATGCCACAAGTATCTCATTTTAAAAGCCTTTGAAAGTCTTGAGTTTTTAATTATACCACACAGGATATCAACTTCTGTGACGAAACTTATTAATAAATGTATAAGTCTGTGCATGTTATATTCTTTTTCAAAACATTATAATAAAATGCCTTACTGCTATCCATGTGGTCATGGTCCAGGGGAGATAAATGTAGTTCCAAAGTATTTTTGTGCAAGAGAGGCAGTTAAAGGTCTAAATTCAGGAGGTAAGCCAGCGTGGTGGCTCATGCCTGTAATCCTAGCTACTCAGGAGGCTGAGATCTGAGGATCACAGTTCAAAGCCAGCCTGGGCACAAAAGATTATGAAACTCATCTCCAGTTAACCACTAGAAAACTGGACACTTCCAGTGGCTCAAAGGGTAGAGCAGTAGCCTTGAGCTGAAGAGCTCAAGGACAGCACACAGGCCAGGCCCAGAGTTCATGCCCCAAGACCAACAAAAAATAAATAAATTCTAGAGGCACACCATATTCATTTGAAGTCATGTTAGACAACTCACTATTTATAAGTTACCTTTGAATTGTGTCTTCTTCATAAATAAAATGGGGGTACTATTAGTGCTTTGTTTCATAGTTATTAAGATATAGAGAAGGGCTTGGCATTAACTATGGTTTTCAAAAATGAGACAAGAATCTCACTTGATAGCCCCAAGTGGCCTTAAATTCATGATCCTGTTGCCTTAGCCTCCCTTTTTTCTTTTTTCTTTCCTTTTTTTTTTTTTCAGTTGGTTGGTCCTGGGCTTGAATTTTGGGCCTAGGCATTTTATCTGAGCTCTTCGGGCTCAAGGCTAGCAGTCTACCACTTAAGACCCTGCACCACTTCCACTTTTCTGGCAGGTTTAATTGGAGGTAAGAGTCTCACAGACTTTCATGCCCAGGCTGGCTTTGAACCATGATCCTCAGATCTCAGCCTCCGAAGTAGCTAGGATTACAGGCGTGAGCCACCATCTATTATCTGCAAGATCATTTTTATATATTTAAAGAATTGTTTTAAAAAGTGGAGAAAGGGGTAAGGGATAGAGGAAGGAAGAAATAAATTATGTAACAAGGTTCTATGTGGCCCTCATAGCCCACATTATTAATAATAATTGTTAATAAATACTATTAATTAAAAAGTTTGCCTCTGGCTTAATTTTCTCTTTAATTTTATTTTATTTATTGGTGGTGTTTTTTGGTCGGTCATGGGGCTTGAATTCTGGGCCTGGGTGCTATCCCTGAGCTCTTTAGCTCAAGGCTAGTGCTCTACCATTTCAGCCACAGTGCCACTTCTGAGTTTCTGGTGGTTAATTGGAGATAAGAGTCTCGCAGACTTTCATGCCTCAGATCTCAACCCCCTGAGTAGCTAGGATTACAGGCACCCAACCTTGGCTTAATTTTGTGTACTGAGTTTTAGGGACATATTCGTAATTAAAAGAGCATTTTTTTCTCCTGAATGGATTTTATGCTTTCATACAAAATTCAACCAGTTCTTCAGTATTTTCATTGTCATTATAAAAGTAGCAGCAGTAGAAATGAGATTATTACATTACTTACTATATGTCATTAGGAAGTGTAAATGGATGCCAGTACCTGAAATGTATTAACACAACAGTAGTTTTACTTTGTTCATGGTGCCTACATAGTTTTAGGTGATTTTGTCAGTAGTGAGAATCATGAGAAAAGGTTTTGGCTTCACAATATATAAATATTTTGAACATCTAGTCTTGTAACCTTTGAAATATTGGTATTGATCAATATCTAAGAAAATTAGTTTTTTTGGATGTTTTAGAAGTATAGAAAATAAGCACACTTATGTAAAAGGTACATAACTGGTATATATATTAAAGTAAGTTTTTTTTGTGTGTGTGTGTTTGTGTGTGTGTATGTGTGTGTGTGTGTGTGTGTGTGTGTGTGTGTGCAGTTCCATTGTAACCATGGGTTTTATTTAACAGGTGTTCCATTTGGTTTAAAAAATACTTCAAATCTCAGGCCTTTAAACCTACTCCAGGTAAACTTGAAACACTACTTCTGATGAAAACTTTGTATTCTGGTTTTTTAAGAATATATATTTGTACATGTCAATATTGACATTTATATCCATTCCAAGCGTTTTAAAGGTGTGATTGTTGCTGCCTTTGTGTGGTCAAGTGGAAGAGAACATAGCCGTGTTGGGACCCCACTTATTAGATCCTGGCAAGAACTAGTTCTTCCAGTGTGGAGAGTTTACATCTACACCAGTGGAGATACAAACTTCATTCCTATCCCATATTTTCTGTATACTGTTTGCTTATAATAGATTTTGTGCTTTAAGAGTATATGGTCTTCATGTTCTTGCCCTGAGAAGAGTTACAGTATTTTTTTGTTAGATTGTTTTAGCTTTGTAGGATAGGATCTTGCTGTATATCTCAGGCTAGTAGTTTTCCTGCCTAGTTTTTGTTTTGTTTTGTTTTCCTGTTCTAGTATTATGGGTGTGTAGCACTGAGCCTTGCTGAGAGTATGATTTTCTTTTAATACTGTTCAGCATCTAGGAGTAGATATTAAATTGTAATCTAATTATAAATTACATGTAATCTTAAATTATAATATGTGTCTAATGAAGTTTTACTTATAATGTTATGTTGATGCATAGAAAGAGAAGACAGAATCTGTCCTGGTAATGTAGCTCATTTGCAGTAAAAAAAACAAGGCTTTGGGTTTAATCCTTACTATTGTAAGAAAAAAAGATAACAGATGGAAGTTTTTTTTTAGGGGGATGGGGGGTTGGGGATTATCAGCAAGGCAGTTTACTTTTTTACCGCAGGCAAGCACAATACGATGGAGAATTTAATGCACAGTGTGTATTTAGATAGTCTAAGTCTTGGGCCAGGAGCATGGCCTAGTGGTAGAGTGCTTGCCTAGCATGCATGAAAGAAGCCATGGATTCCATTTCTCAGTTAAACATACACAGGAAAAAAAGTGGGGGAGGGCAGAAGTGGTGCTGTGGCTCAAGTGTTAGAGAGCTAGCCTTGAGAAAGTCCAAGGACTGGCAAAAAAAAAAAAAAAAAAAAAAAGACAAAAAAAAAATAGAATGGTCTAGCTGTTATACTAGGAGTCTGATACTACTTGTTTGGAAAATGGATGGAATTAATCTGCAGAGGACTTAAAGGTAGACCTGAATATAAAGGTATGATGACAAGAAATGACAGAGCTATGGATTATTGGTACAACTCAGCCAACTTGGTATTCAAATACAACTAAATGCATAGTTGCCTTAGCACTAAAACTTAAACATATTCATAAACATGATGCAGTATCTGTGTATGTCAGCTGTTAATTACAAACTGTATATTTATAGTACAGACAAAGCTGAAGATTACATTGGCTTGGACAGACTACTTTTCCTGCATACTGCTTTTGGAGTTTTCTCTATGGAAGAATTTCTCTCACAGAATTTCTCATACTTGTAAGAGGAGTGAAAAACCTTTGATAACGTTGATTAAGGAACATTCAGGGGCCTGAAGTATGGCCTAGTGAGAGTGGCTAGCATGTAAACCATGGGTTCAGTTCCTCAGTAACACATACACAAAAAAAGCCAGAAGTGGTGCTGTGGCTCAAGTGCTAGCCTTGAGCAGAAAGTGTCCAAGTATAGCACCTACACTCTAAGTTCAAGCCCCTAGCACTGGTCAAAAAAAAAAAAAAGGAAAGGAAAGGAGCATTCATCTCATTGAGATAACTTTATTTCCCTACATTTACTCACTGGTGATTAAGGAAGGAAGCATGTGTTCAGTACAAGTTTACCACTCCCCCACCCCCCATTTTTTTTTTAAGTTCCCAGTGAGAGCTAATAATGTCTTCACACTAAATAGGAAATCTAATGCACTTTCTTTCCAGATTCAGAGTTCCTAACTATGCTACATTAAAATCCATGTGTTTTTTTATTGTTTTGTTTTGTTTTTTCTAGCTACAAAAAATTACTTGGGCTGGAAATGTAGTTTAGTGGTAGAGTGCTTGTCTACCATACATGAAGCCTGGGTTTGATTCCTCAGTGACACATAAAGAGAAAAAGCTAGAGGAGCTGGGAATTTGGTCTAGTGGTAAGAGTGCTTGCCTAGCATGCATGAAGACCCGGGTTCAGTTCCTTGGTACTACATATATAGAAAAAAGGCAGAAGTAGTACTGTGGCTCAAGTGGTAGAGTTCTAGCCTTGAGAAAGCCCCAAAGACAGTGCTCAGGCCCTGAGTTCAGTCCCCACGACTGGCCAAAAAGAGAGAGAAAAAACTAGAAGTGACTGGCTCAAGTGGTCGAATGCTAGACTTGAACAAAAGAAGCTCAGGGACAGTTCTGAGGCCCCAGGACTGGCAAAAAAAAAAAAAAAGCGGGGCAGGTGGGGAGGGGGGGTGGCAGGAGTAGGGCCTAGTGGTAGAGTGCTTAACTAACATGCATAAAGCCCTGGGTTCAGTTCCTTGGTACCACATACACAGAAAAAGCCAGAAGTGATGCTATGGCTCAAGTGACAGAGCACTAGCCTTGAGCAAAATTGTCCCAGGACTGGCAAAAAAAAAAAAAAAAAAGAAAGAAATAAAAAAAATTACTTTTTTCACAGCTTAATTTTTTTTCCTTTTATATATACTTTATATATTAGAGTTTATACTTGTCAAATTCTTTCTATTACACATAAGTGTGTATGTTTATTCCAGTTATGGCTTCTGCAATCACTATTTTTAACAATTAAAATTTTAGTGTAAGTGTCAGTATATTACTCATGATAAGGTGGAGATCAGAGAATCACAATTCAAGTGCAGCCTAAGCATAAAGGTTCACAGACTCCATCTCATCACACCTGTTACCCTCAGTGAATGGGGAAGCACAACTAGGAGAATGAAAGCTTAGGTTGGCCTGGGGGAGAAAGGATGGAGGCATGGCTCAAGTAGTAGAACACCTGCCTTATAAGGCACTAGGCTCTGAATTCAATCTTCAGTTTGGCCAAATAATAACAGTAATATATTTTAGGATCCAAAGTAATAACACTTTAAAAATTATTTCTAAGCACATCTTTCTAAGGTCAAGCAACTTGTTTTTTTCTGCAAGGAAAGGATTGTTCTGAGAGGTTTTGTGAGGGGTGTGTATGTGCATGTGCACACACATGCACCTAAGACTTGGGAGTGGTAGGTATGCACTCTGTTATCAACCTTTATCTACAGCCCTTGTTTTACTTTTAGTTCACCTCTTTCCTCAGCACCTCAGAGAGGGCCTGGCATATAATCAAAGCCCTACTAATATTTGTAGAATATTTCATGTAAAACATAAATGCAAACATGAGTGACTAATTCTTGTTTGTATTCTTGAATAGCTTCCTGGTGGTTCGCTCATTTTTAACACCCTCCAGCAACAGCAGCAGCAGCAGCAGCAGCAGCTCTGTCAATATGCACATCAACCTCAGCAGCCCACAACTCCTAGCCCTCACCAGCCAGGGGAGCAGGTATGGGTTTTTTTAACCCTTACCTGTACTTTTGCCATAGAATTTAGGACATACTCTTTACATATTTGAAGTGGTTGTATTTGATTTGTTGAAACTAACATTTCCTATATTTTTATTAGCAGTAGTAGCCATCAACTATTGAATATCATTCTGAATAGATGCATCCATCTTACACAGTAGGAATAGGGTTCAGATAAATAACTTAACCCATACTATAGTTCATGGAAGAGCCAGGCTTTCTACTTTTATGACACATGTATTTTCTACCCAATCTTGCCATTGGGATATTACCTCTATTATGATAATGGGAACATAGACAAGCCAATACTATACATAGTAGACAATAAAATTGAGTAAGAGCTGTGTCAACTAAAGTAGAAAGACTACTGCTATCAAACACAAATATTTCTGAACTTTGACTGTGCTCTGTAATCACCTGGAAACTGAGAAGACTGATCCTGGACCCCATCCCCCCAATTTTTCTTAGCTCACAATTAAAAATATTAAATATTAATGATCAGTTCTTTGGACAAGTTCTCAGTCACCTTGCAGTGGATAAAGTTCATCCTTTATTTCCTAGAAAGGATATACTCACAATTTTTATTTATTCCTAATACATTAAGGATTACTTGACTAATAAAATGTATTTGTTTTCTTTAAATTTATATGTAGTATTAAATTTATATGTAGTAAAATATATCAAAATTTACCATTTTGGAAGGTGGCTCTGTGACTCAGGTGGCATGAGCAGTAGCCTTGAGCTGAAGAGCTCAGGGACAGCACCCAGGCCCAGAGTTCAAGCCCCATGACTGACAAAGCAAAAACAAACAAAAAATTTACCTTTTTAATTGTTTTTGAGTGTGTAGGTTGATAGTATAAAAGATATTCACATTTTACCACAAATTTCTAGAACATTTTAAAACATCTTTTTTGTTGTTTTGCTCTCCGGGTAGGGGGCGTGGTTTGGTTTAATTTTGGCAGTCATTGAAGAAATACTCCCAAGTACAAGTCTTAAAATTTATTATCTTTCTTCAGTGAAAATACTTCTGTGTCTTATCTTGCTTTTATATTTTGAGAAGTCTAATGCCATGTAAATATCTTGCTTTTGTAAGGATGTTTATTTTAGTCGTTTTGCCTAGAGGTCTTTCTTTATCTACAGAGTTTAGTATTTTTAGTTTATCTCAATGATATTTCCATATCTTCCTTATGGGCCCTTTAATGCATAGATTTAGGTCTGATTTATTTCTCTTAATGCTTTCTTTTTGTGTGTGCTGGTCCTGGAGCTTTTTAACTTGGCCTAGCGCTGTCCCTGAGCTTTTTTGCTCAAGGATAAGTAGTATTCTACCACTTGAGCCACAGCTGCACTTTGGGCTTTTTGGTGGTTCATTGGAGATAAAAGTCTTTCGGATGTCTTTGTCCTGGCTACCTTCAAACTGTGCTGCTCAGAAGGCTCCTGAGTATAGAATTATAGGAATAGGAGTGAACTTGCCATGCCCAATTCTCTTCAACAATTTATCTTGTTCCTTAAGTATCTTACAGCAGAATCTGACATTATTGGGTTAAGACCTTTTCTGTTCTTTTTTTTTTTTTTTTTGCCTTTACTGAAGTTTGAACTCAGGGCCTCACATTTGATCATTTTGCTTGCTAGATTGACGCTATACCACTGGAGCCACATATTTCAACACTGCTTTTTGCTAGTGACTTTGGAGATGGAATCTAGCAAATTTCTCTGCTTCAACTGACTTTGAACTATGGGCCTTCATATCTTGGCCTCCCGAGTAGTTAGGATTATAGATATAAGCCACTGGTACCAGACTCCGCCCCCCCGCCCCCCCCAGTCCAGGGCCTTGAACTCAGGGACTGAGCACTATCCTTGGGCTTTCTCAAGGCTAGAGAGTTCTACCACCTGAGCCACAGCACCACTTCCGGCCTTTTTTTTTTTTTCAATGTATATGGTATTGAGGAATCAAACCCAGGTCTTTGTGCATGCTAGGCAAACATCTACCACTAGGCCAAACTCTCGGCCCCTGGTACCTTACTTTTTAAAAAGCATTTAATGTTACTCATTTCCTTTTCAGTACTGCTTAAGCTTCTTTACACAAACTTTGGTATATTATCTTGTTTTTTATTCCCTAGAATGTTCTGTAATTTGTAAGGTCCTCTTTGAATGGGCTGTACACATGATTGTCAAACATTTGGGCATTTCCAGATCTGTTTCTAGTTTAAATCACTGTAGTCAGAAAACATGCTGTGATCTTTAGTTAGTTGAGGTTTGTTTTATGACCCAGAAAAAAGTCTGTTTTCATCTCGTATTCTGTGTCAGAGCACATTGTGTGATGGTGGTACTCAGGTGTTGGTTGATGTTTTGTATTTTACAATCCTTTTGAATCTACTAGTTTTTCCCCTCTAGATTCCCAGGTATCCTGTTCATAGACATTCATACCAACTCCACCTGAGGTCACTTTTTTTTTTTACTTTACAATCTGTATGACTTCAATTTTCTGAGTTCTGCTGGCTAAGACATTCGAGTACTGAATTTCAGTGTTTGAAGGCTTTATAAAAAATGTTTTAGTGACGCTTTATTTGGGGCGGCAGACAAGAAAGTTCCTCACAGTTATAAAGACAACACTTTCCTTAGTGCTCTGTCCTCAATATGTACAATAAATAGATTGATTTTTTTGGCATAACAACAAAAAAAAGTTACTCAAAAAAGAATTCCTAGGGATTAGACTACAGCATCAAACAATACAGATTCACTTCTAAATTATTTTTTTAATTCTTGTTAATTGTACTTACTTATGTAGACTTTCCCTTGTTATTTTTGTACAATTCCTAATGTGGATTTTTTTTTTCCCTTCACCCAGTTAAAAAAAAAATCTTTCACCAACTCAGTTTTTTCTCTGTGTCTTTTTTTTTTTTTTTTCTTAATTCAGGGTTCTGAACAAGGTTCAGGTAGCCAAGAACAGGCCTTATCTGCTCATCAGGCCGCTGTTATTAACCTTACTGGCGTAGGAAGTTTTATGCAGTCACAGGCAGCTGGTATGTATGGGCTTTGCTTCATAAACTGGGGTTACTAAAAGCACCTTAAGCTATTTGGGATCTCACCACTTACCGTATTTTCATTTGCTTTCCTTGTAAGCAGTAATGGGTAAAATGTAAAGATTAAAGACTAAGGGCTAGCTGAAATTTTGTCATAAATCTGACAGCTGATTCAGAGCTTTGACTTATGTAAGACAGTAGTTGCTTTCCTAATGGTACAGTTTATTGGAAAAATTTTATATAATTAGTGAACTTACAAAAGTAGCTAACTAGCTTTTAATCTTCCAGAATTACCTTAATTTACACTTTTCCTAAATACTTGAGGCCACATTTCCCTATTTCTGCATACTCTTGCCTCATCATAGCTTTTGATTTCATGACCTAAGTCTTCATGGGTCAGTATGTAAGCCTATAAGCCACTTGTCACTTGTGAAAAAAGAAATGACTGTCAATTGCTTTCAACAGTAAATAGTAAAGGAAGATAATAAATATTCTCATAGACAATAATTTGAACTCTACATTTATCCAGAATGAGTAATCCCATGTATAAGATAGATTTGATAATTTGAAGATATTTGATGAGTAAACGTATCAACATTATAGCACTATGCGTTTAGCACTGTGTCTTTGGATTTCTGTTCAACTTCATTTCTGAATGTCTAAGTCCTTTTAGGTGAAATAATAAGGTCTTTCTTTAAAAATAAGTAAATACCAAGTTCTAATTAGAACTAATTTTCCAAATGGAAGTTTATATATACTTCTAGTACACACATCATGCATTTTCCAAAATAACTGTTCTATAACCTAGTGGAAAAAACCCCTTAGGGCAAAATATCATGAGAATATTTCTAGCTCTGAGCTCGTCACTAATTACATTGAGTAGTAATTCTGAAAACATAGACATAACTTATCTGTGTTACATGAGGGTTCCTGTCAGTTGAACAGTAATAAAATAGTATTTGAATATCACTATCAATACTGATATTATCCCATCCTTTATTTAAAGCCTTGTATATACTTCTTGTTACAGTAGTTTGAACTTCTGTTCTCTTTCACATTTCATTGGGTGTATTGAAGAATAATGTGGTTTAAAAGAGCTTTCCTTGAGGCACAAGGATATCCAGTGCCTTGGCACATGTGTTCTCCCTTCTTTCTATATGTTCAGAGCCCTATAATCAGCAGTATCCTCAACTAACAGGAGACTAAATTTACTCCAAAATGTCTGCTATTTTATACTTAAAAGATTAATCATGCTGCTAACCTTTTCTATTTCATTTTCTATGTTGTCCTTTTCTAACCTCCAGTAGCCTTCAAACTTTTTGACTGTCCTGCTTTCCCCCTTCTCCTCTGTAGTGTTGTCTCAGCTTGGCTCTGCCGAGAACAGACCTGAGCAAAGCCTTCCTCAGCAGAGATTCCAGCTCTCCTCTGCCTTTCAGCAGCAGCAGCAACAGATACAAGTAATCTAGCAACTTCACTATGACTACATAAGATGCTCAGCTCTACAAGTGCCTCAGATATCTTGCATTAGGTTTAGCTTAATGACAATTCAGAATATAGTAATTGATGAGTAACTTAATAAAAGTCTGATATTTCAGTCAACTTGGAACACTAAATGTATTTAAACTCTTAGATTTTACTCCCTGCCTAACGCAATATGCTTGAAGTGCTGGTGGGTGGCACATCAATGTACATCTAAGTGTGAAGGATATTTTGAAATAGTCCACTTACTAACTTTCCAATATTGTGCTGCAGAAGTGTTTCTACTAGATGTCACACTATTATTTTATACTATATTAGTAAATGTTAGACCAACAGCATATTAGAGTTGACAGTATTCAGAGTGGTTTTTAACTTTTCTGTAAACTGTCACTGAAAAACAAAATGTTAACTGAAGTTGCTGAGTTACTGCAATAGAGACTGGCAGAGCTAAGTAACACAAATTGTGAAGTTTGCAAAGAATCATTTTTAAAGCTCTCAGCAGGCTTCTGTGCCACTGGTGCTGTTTGTGCATTGTCTTGATGTGTTATAGTCCTTTTTTGTTATCTTGGTGCTTTCTCCCTTTTGGTTTTATGGTTTTCATCTCCCAGGAAAGCACCTTTCCCTTCCCTTCCCTGCCTGCAATGAAAATAACTAGATTTTCCCCTCTTTTGCAGCAGTTGCGATTCTTGCAGCATCAAATGGCTATGGCAGCGGCAGCAGCAGCACAAACAGCACAGCTACATCGTCATCGACATTCAGGCAGCCAGTCAAAAAGTAAAATGAAGAGAGGAACATCAACTACTCCCTAAGTCTGAGATTTTTCTCTTTTTTAAAAAACACAAGAGCATTACTCAAGCTTTTTCTACTTCTTTGTTTTATAAGGTGTATAAACTTTATAC
This sequence comes from Megascapheus bottae, assembly GCF_031878675.1. Taxonomy (NCBI): domain Eukaryota; kingdom Metazoa; phylum Chordata; class Mammalia; order Rodentia; family Geomyidae; genus Megascapheus; species Megascapheus bottae. The sequence goes on along the minus strand of NC_143519.1, from coordinate 53,297,270 downwards.
AAAAAGCACAACCCTGTGTGGGTATTTTTTTTTTTTTAATAAAAGCAGGGAAATGGTTTAACTAGGGGTTAGTTTGCCTAAGTTGTTGCTTTTTAACATGGTTTCACTGTATGTACTTACGTATGCAAGTGACCTAAGAAACAGCAAAAACATTTTTCAGAAGAATGTAATTTGGTATTTATTTAGTATAAAAAGTTTGTAGACAGAGTAAAAAATACAGTTTTTACAAATTTTTTGAAAATGTGGTGGCTGTTTATTTGGGTTTCATACTCTTAATTACTTCATCCATTAGCTTTTTTACTTCTTTGTGTCTTGTAACAGCACGGCTCATACAGTCCTGAAGTTTAGCTCCAGTTAGTCCACTTCCACCTGAAAAACGCCAACACTTAATCTTCCTTGGATTTATAAAACTTACAGATCAAATTTTTAAAACTTTGATGTGAATAAGTGATAAAATCTGCAAGCTAGATTTTCCCAACACCTCCAAGTTTTTCACTTGTGCTATAAATTTAAGAACCACTGATATAAATTTATCTTGAATTAGCTAATACACAAACATCCACATTCCATCTAGCCATCTTTAAAGCCCACAGTGAATATGCATCTCTATCACATAAGTTGAAGCTGAAGTGACATGCCTGGTTTGTGAAGACAACAGAGCCTGCTTTCTTCGTCCATTACTACTGTTAAAGTTCCAGTTGCCAGATGTTCTTCTTCTCCAGTAGGGTCAACTATTAGCAAAGTACTATTTAAGAAAAAAAAATTATATGTTGGCAAAGTGCTGTATATTTTTTTAGGTGTAGGTTATCAATTAATGAAACAGATTTTACTCTAAGCATAATGGACACAATACTTGAATTTTAGTTGAGGTTATGAGGAGCTGAAAGAGGAAAAAAGTTTAAGCAATTTGTTTAAAAAAGAAAAATTAGTGGCTCTTAAGTTGTTGGCAAATGCTACCGAGTGTAAGAATGCAAAATTAAGGTTACATAGGCAGCCAGACACTTATAGCTCACACGTGTAATCCTAGCTCTCCAGGAAGCTAAAGTCTGGAGGGATATAATCTGAAACCAGCCCAGGCAGAAAAGTCTTAGGCAATCTTTACAATTAACCTGCCACTACCAAAAAAAAAATTACATAGGAATAGTAAACCAGTAGGAATAAGGAAAGCACAGAATTATCCACATTAGGATTTTTTTTTCTGGGGGGGGGGGAGGGTTAGGGGCTTGAACTTGTGCCCAAAGTTCAAAATCCCCCTGAAAGACCACAAGAAACAAAGAGCCATTTATTAGCAAGCTCGAGCTTGGTCCTCCGCACCTTAATAACCTGGGGGCCCCCAAGGACAGAATTAGCACAGCTTTTATAGTACAGAATAAACAAGTTTTTAGTTTTTGTTCTCACAGCCTCTTGTTTTAGTTAACCTTTACATAGGGACATTCCACAATTTCTTACCAGTTTTGATGTTATGGTTTCCCACAGAAGTTTAGTTTTAGATGTCCTTGCTAGCTGTGGAACACAGCTGTTATCCTACAGATTACCTTTGAACATCCTTGCTAGGTCCTCTGAATAAACAACAAATGGAGCATCTCACAGTTTTTCTGAGAAGAAATGGGATTTCTCAGACTTAACTCTTACAGATGGAGGCTGTTTTAACAAGATGGATTCAGTCTAGCTACATTCAGTTTTGCTACTGCCCCTCAAACTCTGGCCAGGGCGCTGTCCCTGAGCTCTTCAGCTCAAGGCTACCACCCTACCCTGAGCCATAGCCCCACTTCCTGTTTTCTAGAGGTTAACTGGAGATAAGAGTCTCACGGATTTGTATTGCCTGGCCTGGCTTTGAACCATAATCTTCAGATCTCATCCTCCTGAATAGCTAGGATTACAGGCATGAGCCAATGCCCCCGGTGTTAGGATGCTTTCGAAGTGGAAAGGTTGACTAGAAAAGTAAGACTGTCCAGAGCAAACAAAGATGTTTGATCATCCTGGAAACTGGAGTTAGCTGAATAACAAGCCATTAATTATCTTAATCTTGAATACAATGTGTTTTAAAATACATTTAATTAACTTACTCATCAAACACAGCAAAGGAAGTTGCAACTGGATGTGTTCTAATAGTCAAGTAACTTTTCTTCTTTAAATTAACTTGTGCTAAACCAGTTTCTTCATTTATAGTGACTTCAGGCAGCTGTACTAGAAAAGAGCAAGTATGTAAATTAAGTAGAGACTTGCACCTAGTTTCTGTGCTTCCTTAACTCACTTTTCCCTTTTATTTGTCCAGAGCATCCTTTAAAAAAAAAAAACCAAAAACTTTTGCAGCTGGGTACCAGTAGTTCATATCTATAATCCTAGCTGCTCAGGAGGCTGAGATCTGAGGATTGAGGTTTGAAACGAATGGGGCAGGAAAATCTGTGAGACTCTTAAAAATTCTTACCTCAAAAGCCAGTAGTGTAGGTGTAGCTCAAGTGATAGAGTTCCATCCTTGAGTAAAAGCTCAGGGACAGTGCTCAGATCCTAAGTTCAAGCCCCAGGAACAGCACTCCCTCCCATTCCCCCCCCCAATCATAGAATACTGAGTGGCTTTTTTTTTTTTTTTTTTAAGAAATCAAAAGTCTGCTACTCTATATATACCAGGCACCGTTTTTAACATTTTCACTATCTTTTAGTCATCAACATAATAAATCGAATACCGTCATTCCTATTGCAAATAAGGAACCTCAGCAGTGACATAAGATTCAAATTTTAAGTACATTCTTTAATTACTGCTATTATTGTAACACTGTACATCTGATACTTATTAGTGGCGATTTTGTTTTTATGTTGTTGGTTGGGTTTGAGATTTTTGCTTTTGAAGCATGGTCTTAATATATAGCCAAGAACTTCAGTCCTCCTGACTGACTGAAGCCTCCAGAGTGCTAGACTTAGAGGCACAGGCCCCATGCAGAACTTAAATTAGCTGTACTGTCAATTCAGCAGTGAAATGACAGGGAATATGCACAAGAACTTGAATACCTGAAAAGTCTACCTAAACTCCTTACTAAGAAACTACTATTCAAACTAACATTTAGGCAAGGTGCCTAGTATCTTACCCCTGTATCCCAGCTACTCAAGAGGTGGAGATTCGGAGGATCACGGTTCCAGACCAGCTGGGGCAAAAGGTTAGCAAGACCCCATCTCAAAAAGAAAAGAAAAAAGTATGATGGCATATGATAGATGTGATTGTAATCCCAGCGACTGGAAGGCTTAAGTAGAAGGATCACAGTCCAAAGCCAGCCATGGACAAAAACATGAAAGCCTATCTGAAAAATCACTAACACAAGTGTCAGAGGCATGGCTCAAGTGGAGAGTGCCTACCTAGCAAGCTGGATGCCCTAGGTTCAAACACCAGTGATCCCCACCCAGAAGTAGTTTCTGGCCTTACACATAAGACAATAGAATCCATCTTCTGGAAATACGTAAAAGAACCTGAAGAACACTTGTTCCCTATTTTCTCTAACCACCTAGACTAATGAGAACTCTCATTCCACCGTAACAGTGCTATTTGGGGAAGGATTGTAGTCCCAACCAACAGATGAATGCAACACTGCTAAAGGCCTTCTCATCCGTACTTTTGGGAGATCATGTCAGTAAGTCAGCTCATTACTTTGAAACCCATGATCTCAAATAAGAACCTCTAAAAGTTTTCAGTGAATGAACAGCAAACATTTACTAAAAGCAACACTGACTCATTAGTGGGAATACTGCCTTTTATTTGTGGTTATACTTACCATTTTTTAGAGCTGCTAACAGGGCAAATGTACAGGCATCCAAAATGTTCCCATCATAGTCGAGGCAGATGAGATCACAGTATAGAACCCAAGCAAGCTAAAACAAAGAGTTTACATAAAAAATAAAAGCTTCTGATACGTAGCATGTTGTGTCTGCTTACATTTAAAACCAAGGCCTAGACGCTTCTAAAAATATTTTACTTTATTAACTAGAAAACAAAGGAGAGGTGTCTTTATACTACCAACTGGACTTGGCCATTTCCCTCAAGGCAGCTAAAAAAGTACAGGGCAGGGGCTGGAGTTAGGCCTAGCGGTAGAGTGCTTGCATGAAGACCTGGGTTCAATTCCTCAGTACCACATACAAAGAAAAGCCAGAAGTGGTGTTGAGGAAAAAGCCCAAGGACAGTGCTTAGGCCCTGAGTTCAAGCCCCAGAACCAAAAAAACAAATACAGGGCATGTGTATGCTTGCTGCTAGATCTGCATATGAAGGAAATGCTTTCACAAAGCCCTAACTGAAGTTCCAAAATACCTTTCCACAGAAACCTTTGTAAGGAAAAACAGGCTGTAAACACTCATCTAAATCTAGCAGGAAAATATTCACTAGGTCTTAAGCTAATTCTGAATTCAACTGATTTAACCTTAAACACAGTCACAATCAAAAGTGATGTGCTATAAGGAATAACATACGAATGTTTGTTTTTAGGAAGACATGATGGTGAATTGTAAAATACAGCATGACTTTTTTTTTTTTTAATGCCCAGAATTCCACACGAATTCTCCACATTTTAAGGCTCCTGTGGTTAGATTTCCTGGTTTACTTTCACTCATGCATGAGCACACATACATGCACGCACATGTGTATACACACCCACACTCACTTCAAAATTAGTAAAAGGTCACTGCTGCTCTGTGCTTTCTTACCTTTCCTGGAGAAATGCACAAGTCTTCTTTCTGAATTATCTGTGAACTTGATTTAATGACAAAGCACAGTAAATGAAAGGTGAAAAAACATTAGAAAGCGAATGCAGTAAAATGTCATTGTGACAGTCTTACTTTTCAATGACATCTGCAATGAACTGGCTAGCCACTTGGGCTTCTTCTCCTGGAGGTCCAGCCCGGAATCGCGATGAACACAGAGGTGGCAGGTCCACATTAGGGACTGAAAGAAATACTGCAGCTGAGAACTAAACTACTCCTTCTGGCTCAATTTCAGCTATAGCCAAGTGCAGTGGCCTTGGGCATGTAACCTTACTTACTCCTAGTATGAAAAGAAACTTATGCTTTTCTCATGTGAGGCCTTAATCCCGAATCTATTACAAAACGTGTGATTTCTTTCAAAATACCCAAATCTTAACAAGATAGCCACTCTACTCTCACCCAACTTTTTTTTTTTTTTTTTGCATTTAAAAAAACCATTAATTTCGGGCCAGGAGTGTGGCCTAGTGGTAGAGTGTGCTTGTTTGCCTAGCACAGTGAAGCCCTGGGTTCGATACCTCAGTACCACATATACAGAAAAAGCCAAAAGTGGTAGGGCATTACCCTTGATAAAGCCCAAAGACAGCACTCAGGCCCTGAGTTCAAGCCTCAAGACTGGCAAATAATAATATTTTTTTGATTTTTTTTATTAAAGAATTTATTGACAATAATAATTTTTAAAATGCTAGTTTCTCCCAGAAAGAACTGATGCTCCAAGACAAGAAATAGATCATACAGAAATTTAAAATGAACCTGAGTACAGAATTTCTAAGGTTATAAAGATAACCCATTCACTAAAAAAAGATAACCCCCTTCCTTGGTTTGCTAGGTTAAATTCAAAAAATTATCATTGAGTATCACTTGATACACATATAGAAAACTTGGGGAGCAAGCATTATTCCTCCTATTTACAAATTACAAAGATTACACCTATTAGCATTGAATGTGTTAAGGTAAATTTGTGTTACAATTATAAAATCTTTCACCTTACCTACATATCCTTTATCAGGGGCATCTGTTGGTGGTGCAGCAAATTCCTACAGAAGCAAACAAATTTTTTAAAAAACACCTAAAAATTGTGAGGACATTCTGGCTGTCATTATGGAAGGCTTTCCCAACGACCCTTTCAGCTAATGAGCTACCGTATCACAAGCACCTGTGCATGAGGAACTCTATCAGGGTCTGAAGGAATTGGCACTCACAGTAACTGCTGATAACAACAGTCTACAATTGAGCACAATGTGCTGCTTACCAACACTGCCGGGGGCCCTTTTAGATAGCTGGGCTCAGTAGTGCACAGCTGTCATTCCAGCCAGGACGGGAAGCATAAATAGGAGGAAGGATCTAGGTCTAGGCCAGCTCTGCCTAGCATGCTCAAAGCCCTGAGTTAAAACCCCCAGTCTGCCAGAAACATAAAATTTAGTCAATAGAGCTTTCAGACCTCACTACTTAGAAGCCAAGAATTTGAATAGAATCTACTAGTAACACTTGATTCTGCTATATTTAGGGCCTAGTCATTGTCAGAAAAGGTCTGCAGTTGCTAGCCTGTTCAAATGGCAGACCCATACTTTAGTTGTAGAAAGATGTCGAGCAAGTTACTAATTCCTCACCTATTAAACAGGGAGAATAGCACTGCCTATTCCTAAACACTACTACTGAGGGTCATAAGATGTGATGTCATAAAACCTGGCAAGAGTATCACCTCAACCTTGGTTAAATAACAAAATAAGGTACTAAAAAATGCATGTTAGTGAACCTCACCTGTTGAACAGAGATGGACACTGGATAATTCTGTAAAGCACCTAATCAGGTGCCTGAAACCAGTACTTAGTAATGCTACCTACTATTCCTCAAATTTCTTTTTCAAGCAGTCTTATAAGGACATCACTGGCCAAAGGGATGCACTGTAACATCTAAATTTCTAAAATTATTTAACTACATTCTTCTATGTGTGCCCCAGTACAAGGATTTAAACTTGGGGCCTCATGCTTGCTTCCTCACAGCTGGCATTCTGTCCCTTAAGCTACTCCTCCAAAAAAAAAAAAAAAAAATTCTAGCTTTTTTTTGGCTGGTTAATTACAGATAGATTTTTTTTTTTTTTGCTCAGAATGGTTTCAAACTGTGAACTTGTAGGTGTCAACCTCCTGAGTGGCTAGGATTACAAGTGTGAGCTGTTGTCACTTGTCCCATTGTTACTACCTTAAAGCAGCAGCATTTCAGTCATCTGAAGATGTTAAGTTAGTGAAAATGACACATGTGCTGGAGGTGAAGCTTAAAGGGAGAGCACGTGCCTAGCAAGTACAAAGCCCCAATTTTGAATTCCAGCACCACTCACAGACACAAAAATCACTGTTTAACCAACAACAGAGCTGTAAGTGTATATTACAGTCTAATAGATATTGGCAACTCAAACATCAATGCAAATGATTAAACCTACCGCTTTAACTCCACAAATTACTGTAGTATTTCCCAGCTTGACTAAAGCAGAACCATCTGCTGTAGAAATTGAACCTGAAAAGATACGTACAGTATTAAAAGTATATTTTTAATGGAAAAAGGCACAGAATTATTTACACAACTGTTTTTGTTTGCTATGTATGATTACCTAGTACCACATCACAGCTGCCTATGAAATTTTATACCAAGCTGAAGTTGCTGATTCTAAAGCATGGTTGCTATTAAAAACTAATGTTTAAGAATATTTTGCAGCCATGAGTTGGATTTATGGCAGGCCTGCTTCCCCTAGGTCTTGTCCTATGCCAGACCAAACTGTGATCTTGAACCATTGCCTGGTCTCTACCTGTGGGCTACTGGCACTGAATGGGGTTGCACAGAGGAAAAAACAAAACAAAACAATAATTTGCTCTCCATGAACCTGAGCTCCTTTCTTAAGTCACAGAGCTGTTGTACAGACCAGATTTCTAACACAATACACCAGATCCCACAGACATGGTAGACTTTGCATGAAAAACTGCTTCAGCAGACCAGAAGCTGAAGCCACCGGTATCACAGTGGAGAAATAGGAATGGATCTTTTTACCTATGTTGACTGTTGTGGTTCTAAATTCACCAAGTTCTCTCCCATCTGGACGGCAGTTTTCTTTCTAAAGGATTAACAAAAGAAGTAACTGTACATATATATTTACATAAACAAGGGGAAACTAAACCTCATTAAGATGAATGGGGCAAAATTTGTCGTTAAGAGACACATCTCACATCGTTATTAAAATGAAATGTAGCTCCAAGTGGTAAATGGGCTTGACCTGAGTTCAAGTCACAGTACCAGCAACCCCCCCCCAAAAAAGTAAATAAATAAAAAGGCGTAAACGATGTGCTCACCAGAAATCTCCTGTAATACTCCAGAGGCTCCACAGTCCTGAAACATGTTAAAAATCACATTATCAACGTTAATGCTGGTAAATATAAGCCCACGACTACTAGCGCTGAAAGATACGGTGTAAATGTCCTAACCCTGCAACTGACTTTTCATTCTGAATCCTCGTTGCCGTTTCTAGCAATGAGAAAATGTAGATAGCCTTGTGTGTGTGGGGGGGGGGGGGGGTAAAAATCACTTTAGGGTGTCGGGAAGTCCCAAATTCTCTTGACATCATACAGCCAGACAGCTTTCAGATGAACTCGCGGAGTCTGTCGGTCATCCGCTCGGGAGGGGCCACCCGGCCTCCCCGGGATGGAACGACGAAGAGCCTTCACTTCCAGAGAGGACTGGCAGCTACGATACGGGGCCCGGGGCGGCGGGGACGGAGTGAAGAACCCCCCCGTGCGCGCGCCCCCGCGGCGCGCGCGCCCTCCCCGCCCCCCTCCCCCCCCCCCCCCGGGCGGCCGTCCCCGTCCGGTCCTCTCGCCCCACGTGGGGCCCAGGCCGCTTTCCCAGGCCGCGTCCCTGTGTGCGCTCCCGCCAGCCGCTTCCCTGGACGGGGTCGGAGCAGCGTCGGCCCCCAAGTTAGAGGCTTACAACTAAACATCAAAGGACGCTGCTGAGACTCAACCCCAAGCCGAAGACCCGCCGACACTCACTTGAACCCGGCCGCCATCTTCCCGCCCGCGCGCCGCGCCTGCGCAGACCGCCGCGCCTGCGCAGACGCCGCCGCCGCCGCCGCCACCGCACTTTCGACAGGCAGGCAGGCCTCCTTTGCCGAAGGCCCCGCTGGGCTTGCCTCCCCACCGCCAGGCCGGCCGCCCCCGGCCCCGCCTCCCTCCATCAGATATCCCGGTCGAGCAGCCCTTCTCAGTTTCTAGTCTGACACGTATTTTGACGAATCTGCTGCTGAAAGAAATGTCGGGTTTGGCTTAGTGGGTAGAGTGCTTGCCTAGCATGCACGAAGACCCAGGTTGAATCCCTCGGTACCTCATACATAGAAAAACCCCCAGAAGTGGGGCTGTGGCCCAGGTGGTAGAGCGCCAGCCTTGAGAAAGTCTAAGGACAGGGCTCAGACATTGAGTTCAAGCTCCAGGACAGGCAAAAAAATGTCGCTTAGGATCCACTGAGGCCGCAGGGAGGGGTAGGGTATGGAGCATCCTTCCTGTGCAGACCTTCCCGGACTCCTCCGTGAGAAACACGAGCCTTCCCATGCCTCCAGAGACAGCACTGCCAAAGAAGACACCCAATCCAATCCTCAAATATCTCATCAGCACACTCGACCCCAAGCCGTGCCTATTGTTCATCACCGATTCATGAGCTGGGCTTACTGATTAGTCAATCCACATTTTAGAGATGACAATGACTCCTGCATAATCCTGTGGTGGTAACTAACGCTAGTGCATTGCCCGCTTAAGATGGTTTCAGTGGTCGGCGTTTTATTTTAATATATATATATATATCTGTAATCCGTGCAATATACTTATTAGGAAAATGGAGGAGAACAGAAAAGGAATAGACTGGACTCGATTCCCCAACAGGCTAGGACTGTGCTGTGTGTTTCCAGCGAGGGGCACAGTCCCTCTTCCCTGGGGTAGAGAGGTTGTAGGGAGGGCTGGATTTGGGATCAGGCTTCTGTGGGTCTTAACCAAAAAGCAGGAGGAAAAAAAAAATAGGCTATCATCTCCTGGGGGGGGTGTGTGTGTGTGAAGGGGCCAAGAGTGATGCCTTAGGTCTAGCCCAAGGTCAGAGTGACCTCACGTCCCTGCCGCAGTCCCTCCTGCGCCTCGCCTCCGCGGCCGCGCGGGGGCGCTGCGGGCACGCGGCCGGCTCGGGTCGAGGAGCGCTCCGGCCGCCGGGGGGCGCTGCTGGCGGCGGGCAGCCTCCCCGTGGCGGGGGCGGGGCTCCGCGGCGCGCTTCCGCGTGTGTGGATTCGCGGGATAGGGTGCGGGGTGGCACGGACCGGCGGGCGGGCGGGCGGGCGCCGGCGGCCCCGCGCGGAGGATGGCTCCGCTCCTGCTGCAGCTGGCGGTGCTCGGCGTGGCGCTGGCGGCCACCGCCCTGCTACTGGTGAGCACCGGGAAGGGGGACCCGCGCGGCCTGCACGCGCACGTGGGGCCCCGCACCCTATCCCTGGGCGCCCTGCGTCCCTCGCCCCCCACCCCACCCCCGACCTGCCCCCACCCCGACTGGCCTCCCTCGCCCCGGGTGCTGTGGACACGCGCCCAGCTGGCCTTGCAGTCTGCGCCCTGGCCCCCTCCCACACTCCGCGACACGGATCGGTGGATCCGGAAGGGACGCGGGGGGCGCAGGCCCCAAGCTGGCACCCTCTGCCCCACGACGGTTCCGTCACCGGTGCTTTGGGCAGAGACAAGACGTTGTCAACGCCGGCTGGTCGGGGCGGGGGGCTGCGGGGGCCAGGAGCTTGAACTCTCTGCCACTTCACTCGTCAGGAGCCCACCAACCCTTTGGTAAGGGAGGGGATTCCAGCCTCCTTGGCATCGGGTGTGCTGCTGAAACACCCAGCCCTGTCCCCAGAGGGCTTAGGGACCGTGGCACAGAGGGGTGGGGGCCAAGGCGATGCGCCTTTGGTTTCCATCTGGGTGAGAGGGGGAGTCCCCTTTCTCTTACTGGTGTGTCTTCCCTCCTTCAGGGTGGGCCTTCCTTTGAATCTGGGCCCCCAGATTGACAGGTTGTAGCCACAGAATTTGATTCTCCTAGTTTGATCATCAGGGCACTTTTAGTGAGTTACTTAGTTAGTTATTTAGGCCTGTTCTGGGACTTGAACTCAGGGTCTGGGTGCTATCCCTGAGCTGCTTTTGCCCAAGGCCAGCACTCTTACCACTTGAGCCGCAGCACCACTTCCAGCTTTCTTTAGTAGTTTATTGGAGATAAGTCTCAAGGAGTTTTTTGTTTTTACTTGAGTTGGTTTTTTTTTCCCCTCCCCTTTCCTCAAGGCTAGTACTCTTACCACTTTGAGCCACAGCTCCACTTATTTTCTGGTGTTTAATTGAAGATACGAGACGACTTTCTTGCCTGGGCTGGCTTCGAACCACAATCCTCAGATGTCAGCCTCCTGAGTAGCTAGTTGGATTATTTTTAAAGAAAACATTTTAGCTGTAAGTCATATTTGTTTATGTAGGAACCCCTCCTGTAAGCCTCCAGATTCATGCATGTAATCCTAGCTATACAGGAGCCTGAGATCTACCACCTGCACTTGTCCTCGTGCATTTTTGTGGCTACTCTAGTATGCCTTCGCCCCACAGGTGCTTGTATGGAGCAGGTGAGGGGGAGATGTGCAGATTTAATTGAGTCGCTGTGTGTTCTCCTCTACCCAGTGGCTCTCCTTTCTGTTCTCCTCCACCCAGTGGCTCTCCTTTCTGTTCTCCTCCACCCAGTGGCTCTCCTTTCTGTTCTCCTCCACCCAGTGGCTCTCCTTTCTGTTCTCCTCCACCCAGTGGCTCTCCTTTCTGTTCTCCTCCACCCAGTGGCTCTCCTTTCTGTGCCTTACCTTTTTGTGTGGCTTGTACACTAATATTTATGCATATTATACACACACACACACACACACACACAGCAATACTAAATGACTTTATTCATCGTTTTGGCAATTACACCACACTATGGGGCAAACAGTCAGAGGCCAGAGGCTTGGGGAAGAACAGGAGAGAAGGCAGTGTATCCTAAAGTCTTCACACCTACCTAATGGAACCAAACACGATTGTTAGGTCAGAAAAGAGACTCAGGAGGGGCCTGGCTAATTGGAGTCCTCTCTAGACCACTATCAATGAACCAAAAAGTAAGAATGAAGTCTCCATTAAAAAATGGATAAATGACCAAGTTCTATCAGGAACAGATATTTCTAAAAGAAGCATACCATAATTTCTTGACATGCATGTCTGCATCTAGATTTCCGTTGTTGCATTTGTAACTGCTGCCAAAATGCCAGCACTCCACCGACATGAAGAAGAGAAGTTCTTTATGAATGCTAAGGGCCAGAAGGAACCTCTACCCAGCATATGGGACCCCCCGACCAAACAGCTCTCTGTTGTTGTGCCTTCATACAACGAAGAAAAGCGCTGTAGGTACTATTCGATGTGTATGTGTGTCTGTTTGTCTTGGTGGAGGTGGGAGTCTTGAACATAAAGCCAGGGTACTCTGTTTAACTTGCTGTTCAAGGCAGGTGCTCTAGCACTTGAGCCATCCATACCTCTTCTTCTTGCTCTTGCTAGTTAATTGTAGATAAGAGTCTCTTGGGCTTTCCTTCCAGGGCTGGCAATGAGCTATGATCTTCAACTCTCAGCCTCCTGAGTATTAGGGTTCTAGACATGAGCCACTATTGTGTACCCTTGATTTCTTGATAAGGGATGATTTGGGGAAGAAAAGGAAATTTAAAGTGTCTGACTTCACCGTGTTTGAAGATGGCTGGCATGAGAGCCTGGTTGATAACTGTGAATCAGAATGGAAACGATTGTCAGAATAAATAGAAGCAGCATCCTGAGGTATGGAACTGAACTGTTAGAGAAAAGATAATCTGGAAGGGTGGATCAGGTGGCACAGCGCCTGCCTGAGAAATGATAAGCAAAATACTCACAAAGCAGACATTCCAGATGTGAATAGCCCAGGGGAACATTGTAAAAGGGCTTGTTAGGTCATTGGGACTTTTTCCCTATGTAAATGGAGTGTGCTGAGGCCTGCATAACCCATTTTCAAAAGCCATCTTTGATGTGTTTTTTTTCTTCAAGTGCCTGTGATGATGAATGAAGCCCTGGGCTACCTGGAGAAGAGACAGGTACTATGCTTTCTCTTCCCCTGTGATTTCTCCAGTTCAGGCCAAACCAGGCTCCCAGAAATGGAGCCCCAGCCACACATACTATGAGAGGCCGGCCCAGCCAACCCCTGACCTCTGACCCCTGAGCTGCCCTGCAGGTCAGTGGCTGCACCAGTGGGGAGACAGCAGGGAGTGGCCCGCACAAACCAGGAAGCTGTAGAGTGTCTGTGGCAGCGCAGGCCAGCTTTACTTCTATGACCCTTTTTAAAAGGAGGTTTTGTGGGGGTTTTTTGGTAAAGTTTCTAGCTTTATATTTTTCAAGAGTTCATATTTCATATTGCTGCTTAAAATTCCTAAATGTTAAATATACCTTAAGGCTGTGTTTTTAAATTCTTAACTGTTAAGACTCTATGGCTTGATTGGTACAGAGTTAAAGGTGCAGTGGCTTACACCTATAATCCTAGCTACTCAGGAGGCTGAGCTCTAAGGATCCGGGTTTGAAGTCAGCCCCGAGCAGAAAGTACTTGTGAGACTCTTTATCTCCAATTAAGCACTCAAAAACCGGAAGTGGCTCTGTGATTCAAGTGGTACAGTGCTACCTTGAATACAAAGAGGCTCAGGGATAGTGCCTAGGCCCTGAATTCACGCCCCACAACCAGCAACAGCAACAAATAAACAAGATCTAAAATTAAATTTTAATTAATTGAAGAAAATTAAGTGGGCACGATGACTCACACTTGTAATCCTGACTACTCAGGAGACAGATCTGAGGATCAAGGTTCAAAGCCAGCCAGGCACTATAGTCCGTGAGACTCTTATTTCCAATTAATCACTAGGAAAAATTAAAATTAAAAAAAAAAAAAAGAGGGCTGGGAGTTTGGCCTAGTGGTAGAGTGCTTGCCTAGCATGCACCAAGATCTGGGTTTGTTTCCTTGGTACCACATACATAGAAAAAAGCCAGAAATGGTGCTGAGGCTCAAGTGGTAGAGCTTCTAGCCTTGAAAAAGTCCAAGGACAGGCCCTGAGCTCAAGCCCCGGACTGGCAAAAAAAAAAAAAAAAAAAAAAAAAAAAAAGGTGGCTCAAGAGGTAGAACAGTAGCCTTGAACTGATGTGCTCAGGGACAGCACCCAGGCCCAGAATTCAAGCCTCACGACCAAAAAAAAAAGAAAGAAAATTATAATACTATAAGGAAAAGTTATTTAACTACCAGTCTTAACTTTTCCCAGAGACTGCCACCATTATTATTGTTTTTTTAATTATCTTTTTTGTCTGGTTGTAGGGCTTGAACTTGGGGTCTGGATATTTGTCCCTGAGCTTTTTCACTCAAGGCTAGCACTCTACCACTTTGAGCCAGAGTGCCACTCTGGTTTTCTAGTTAGTTGGTAGAGTCTTTTCTGCCCAGGCTCTCTTTCAATCATGATCCTCATATTCCAGTCTCCTGAGTAGTAGATTCCAGGTCTGAGCTACCAGCACCCGGCTCAGCCGTCATTATTGATTGAAGAAAACTGTATATAAAATATATTTGTACATATCTTGGATTGCAGCCTAGCTTTAAAATGTAAATTAAAAAACAATAATACTAAGCAGAAGTGAAAGGAACCTTGTTCTGCAGGTTTCAGCCTCTGCTGTTACAGGGCATCTCTCTTCAGACATATGCATAGAAATGGCCCAGGAGAGCCACTGGGCCAGGCTCGTGCTGTGGAGACGTGGTACAGCCCAGTTGGAATCTCTTTCCCCCTTCCACCTCCTACATCTGTCCTTGTGCCTTGTGGCCTCTCCAGTGTGCCTCGGCACCACAGGGGCCCGGCCTCTTCCCCCAACATGGTACAGAGGAAGATGAGCAGATTTAGTAGAGTCAGTGTGTTCCCTCTTCTACTCAGTGGCTCTCCTTTTCTGTTCCTAGCCTTTTTTTATTTTGTGTGGCTTGTATACTAATACTTATGTACACACACACACACACACACACACACGCGCGCGCGCATAAATATATACATCAACACTCAATGACTTCTTTAAATGACTTTATTCATTGTGATAGCGATTATGCCAGACAATGGTATTTCAACTTGTTTTTTACAGAAACGTGATCCTTCCTTCACATACGAGGTGCTAGTTGTTGATGATGGCAGTAAAGACCAGACTTCAAAGGTCAGTGCACGGGCTTTTACACCTGCCTGTAGGTAGAAAATACAGAATCGCCATTCATACCTGGGAGGGCCTATCACCACCCACCAAAGCAAGTTAATTATGTATTTTAATTATGTATGAATGTATGTATTCATTGAATTGCGTGTTTTTAATTATGCATTGGTGTGTTTGTATTATGTGTTTATTTTTTATTTATATTTTTTTGCCAGTCCTGGGGCTTGAACTCAGGGCCTGGGCACTCTCCTTGGGCTTCCTCAAGGCTAGCACTCTATCACTTGAGCCGCAGCACCACTTCAAGCTTTTTCTGTGTATGTGGTACTGAGGAATCGAACCCAGGGCTATTCTAGACAAGCACTCCACCACTAGGCCACGCTCCCAGCCCATGTTTATGTTTTTGTAATTGACATGGTAATTGTACTTAGGGGGTACATTGTGACAGGTGGGTTACTTTATACACACACACACACACACACACACACACACACACCCCACTTTATGTACTATTCAGGTCTGGAGAAGCAGTGTATCAATGACCTCCATTTTCCAAATGGATTTGCTTCTGACTGTGATATCATTTGACAGGTAGCTTTTAAATACTGCCAGAAATATGGAAGTGACAAGGTCCGAGTGCTAACTCTGGTGAAGAATCGTGGGAAGGGCGGCGCTGTCAAGATGGTAATCTTTGTTCCCAATTCTCGTCTGGAGATATTTTTAGTTGCTTTTGCAGTCCATAATGCATACGTATTATTCGGTGTCTGGTCAAATGTGAGCACAGCAAACTTAGTAGCTTCACTTTTTTTTGTCAGACCTAAACAGCATCTAGCTGTCACATAATAGAAGGCTTGGAAAAATACATTTATGTTTGCTTTAAGATGTTAATACTATGATCTACTCGTGCATGTCTCTAGTATAGTTACTAAAGAAGGTTGTATAGTTTTCCTTTTTGTTTTTTTGTTGTTGTTGTTGTTGTTTGTTTGTTTGCTTTGTCAATTGTGGGGCTTGAACTCAGGGTCTGGGTGCTGTCCTTGAGCTTTTTCTGCTTAAAACTAGCGCTGTACCACTTTGAGCCACAGCTCCACTTGCGGTTGTCTGGTGAAGGGGTTAATTGGAGATAAGAATTTCACAACTTGCCTGACTGGGCTGGCTTTGAACTGTGATCCTACATAGCTTCCTGAGTAGTTGCGGGCATGTGCCACTAGCACCTGACTTTGCTTTTTCTTCTTACTGCCCAAGCATAATAACAAGAGCTCATTTCTGTACTGAATTGATGCACCGTCCCATAGGCAAGAGAAGCACATGCAAATGCAGGAAGGTAGACCTTTGCCCACAAGAGATGTGCAGGCCCAAGAGCTTCCTCGCCGCTGTGACCCAACAGGTAGAAAATTGAATGAAAGCCAACTCAAGTCATAGTTCCTTAAATGACTTAGTGGTTTATGCATATAGTTTGCCTACAAGTAGGCAGTCCAGGGCTGTGTTGACCAATCCCATGATGACATCAGCAGCCTAGATTCCTGTCTTTCCACTCCCTCCTCCTCATACACACAATTATCGCTGGAGTTGTAGCCCGTGTGTCCCCATTCCCAACAGGATAGGGAAAGATATGTGTCTACTACCTTACCCAATTCTCCCAGGAACTCTTATATATATCATAGACCAGAGCAATATAACAGGGCCACGTTTTTGTTTTTCTGACATATTTATTCCTAATCTTGATTTTTCAGGCTTCTATCATAAAGGAAGAAGGGCATATTATTTCTTTTTTGCCAGTCCTGGGCATGGACTCAGGGCCTGAGCATTGTTCCTGGGTTCTTTTACTCAAGGCTAGAGCTCTACCACTTGAGCCTCAGCACCATTTCTGGCTTTTTTTCTATGTATGTGGGTACCAAGGGATTCAACCTGGGTCTTCGTGCATGCTAGGCAAGCACTCTACCACTAGGTCAAACTCCCGGCCCAAGGGCAGATTATTTCTTGAGTAGTAGCTAGTAGTCTTGTGCCACATGGAAAAAGTAGCAGACTTCTGGAAGAGATCCAACCATGGTGAGCCCAGACTTTCACTTCCTGATTGCTTATTTTGATCTGCAGAGTAAACAAACCACTGCACCATAACTATCACGCATTATCCCACCGTGTCAGGTCCTCTCTTGATCCTGATGCACGGGAGGACAATAGGGCTGGAACAGGTAAAACAACTTCCTTAAAGTCACACTACCGTTCATGAGCCAGCCTAGTGCATACCTATAATTCTAGTACTTTAACCTCAGTGCTGAGACTGTCACTGCATTTAACCATAGCTTATGCCACTTTTTTTTTTTAACTTAAAATTCCTAAATGCAGGGTGTGTTCAGTTCTCGAGGAGAAAAGATCCTTATGGCAGATGCTGATGGGGCCACAAAGTTTCCAGATGTTGAGAAGTTGGAAAAGGGATTAAATGATCTCCAGCCATGGCCTGTGAGTACAAAAATATGGCAAAATAACACTCAGTCAACAACACTCATATTCTAAAGTGAAATTTTCATAAACTATACCTAGGAGTTTAAAATTAAAAAGGAGTTTTGGTGTTCCCCCAGGTTATCAGTGTTCCCCCAAGAAAAGATTATGGTAAAATAACATTCAGTTTAGCAGAAAGAGGTAGGAATGTGGCTCTTAAGTGGTAGAGTGCTGGCCTTAAGCAAAGACAGTTTAGGGACAGTGCCCAGGCATTGTTCAAACCCCAGGACAAGCACACATACACAAAAAGAGTTCTACTGTTGGCTGGACACGGGTGGCTCACATCTGTAATCCTAGCTACTCAGGAGGCCAAAGATCTGAGGATTGTGGCTCAAAGCCAGCCTAGGCAGGAAGGTCAATGAGACTCTTCTCTCCAATTAATCACCAGAAAACTGCACATGCCACTGTGCTCATAGTGCTAGAGCACTAACTTTGAGCAGATAGCTCAGGAACAGTGCCCAGGCCCTGAGTTCAAGCCCCACAACCAACAACACAAACAATAGAACACCAATGTTCCAAAGTGAAATTTACAGAGACTTCACCTAGGAGTTTATTTTTTTTAACTTATATTAAATCTATTTAATCATGAGTTGAACATTTAAGAACAACCAAATGAAAAATTCTCATTATAAAAAAAGTCTGATTGGAGCCAGGCACGGTGGCTCGTGTCTATAACCCTATCTACTCAGTGAGATCTGAGGATCTCAGTTCAAAGCCAGCCTGGGGCACTAAACACCTTGAGACTTAGCTCGAATTAATCTCTAGAAAAGCGGAAGGAAGTGGGGCTGTGGCTCAAGGGATAGGGCAGTAGCCTTGAGCTGAAGAGCTTAGGGACAGTACCCAGGCCATGACCCACAAAAAAAAAGAAAAAAAAGTCTGATTGGAAAAAATGGATGGGATGCATGCAAACACACACACACACACACACACACACACACACACACACACACACACACACACGTATATGTAAAAAGAATGACAACAAACAGAATTAAATTTGCTTAGCTAGGAGTTTAGAATTCGGGTTTGTTGTTGTAAAATTATCAGTGTTCACCCAGATGCAGATATTCACTGATTTCCTGAATGAGTAAACAGTTGAATATTACTATTTGGGACATATCCTCTTACTTGGCTTCTGAGTTTTTGACTTCTGCCAGTTCAATTAAGTCTTTAATTAAAAGCTTTTATTTAAAAGTGTAGCCTGAAGGATGAAAATGTGAAATGAAACTGAATCACAGAATCTTGAAAGCTGTTTGGGGGTTTTCATTTGTTTGGAGGTTCTGTTGGGCAGGGGGAAATGTTGGTGCTGAGTCTTGAACTTAGGGCTTCATGCTCTCCCTCAGCTTTTTTACCTAAAACTGCTAGCTCTTAACTGCTTGTAAGGATCAGTCTGTCATTTTAAAGTAGTGAATGAAACCTTTATAAATGTTAAATTAAAAAAGAAAAAAACCTGCTACCTACCCCTTATACCACAGCTCCACTTCTGGCTTTTTTTCTTTCTTTCTTTTACTCGTTAATTACTGGTTAATTGGTAAGTCTCTTAAATTTATCTGCTAAGCTGACTTTGAACCATGATCCTCTGATCTCAACCTCCTGAGTTGCTAATATTATAAGTATGAACCTCTGCCCCTGGCTGGACAGTATCTTTGTGAGTTTTGGTCTGGGCTGTGTCCTCAGAGCTCTCCATTCTACCCTACCCTGAGCCCTACCCGGTCACTGTGGCAAGCGTGAACTTGGTCAATGGAGGCCTTAGTGCTTCTCAAGAAGAAGCAGACTGACCCTGGAGATGGGGGCTGCCAGTGCCTCCTCCCTGGATACCCCATCCCCCTTCCCTCGTTGTTGTGATGAAAGAAACAAAACATAAAATCCCAAACACTGAAATACAACTTTAGGCTGTAAAGAGATTAAAGATGAAAGGAGAATCCAGATGTCCTTCCCGCCTCTTCAGAGCTCTTTAGAGAAAGAAAGAGAAATGGACCAGGTCCTTTACCAAACACGTCCCAGCTCCCAAAGATTCAGGTTAAGTACCTTGCATAGCACTAAGCAACAAACGAAGCTGCCCTCCATCAGGCACTGCCCCTCAAAGAGCCCATGAGGTTTTCCAGCTGTCCTCTTCATTTCAGGCAGTCAGCAGTTCTCTGAGGTGTTGTTGTTGTTTGATCATGGGACTTGAACTTGGCCTGGTTGCTGAGCTCTTCAGCCCAAGGCTATCGCCCTACCCTTGAGCCAAGCCCCACTTCCCATTTTCTAGAGGTTAATTGGAGATAAGAGTCTCAGGTCCTTTTGTGCCCGGGCTGGCTTTGAACTTTGATCCTCATATCTCAGCCTCCTGAGTAGCTAGGATTACAGGCATGAACCACCATACTTGGCTAGTTCTTATAAAGAACATCTATCAAAAGAATTTTTACCTTGATTATTTTCTAGTAAAGAGACATCAATGTATGAAGGTTTGCTCAGCACAAACCTACTAATTCCCATTGCCAGTTTTTTATGTGCCATACCATTGACACCGCAAGGTTCACTCTGAATCTTCTGGTTCAGTTGGTTTCTTTTTCTTTTTTGTTTTCTTTTTGTTTTCTGGACCTGGGGTTTAACTCATGGCCTAGATGCTTGCTGTCTCTATGGAAGTATGGCAATTTATTCCAATTAAACATTAGTTTTTGGGTTCTAGTCTTCAGAACAATTATCCCCTTTTCAATTCATTTAAACTACAAACTTTATAATATGCCTGGAACATATTCCTCTAAGCCTTGGAAACAGTGACTAATAGTTCTGAAAATAATGAACTTTTTGATTCCTTTATGTAGTTACATATCCAGCTCACTAGATGGCAATAGTTCAATTCTTCTCAATATTTCCAGCTTAGTACTCTAAGTTGATTTCTAATGTCTTCATAGCTGGTTTCATTTTTTTATTGCCACACATACACACAAATACACAAATACTACTATTTCTTACCTTTATTTCTGCTTACCAGGTTACATGTTCTGATCTGATTATTCTTGAATGGTCAACTTAGAAAAGTGACTTACAGACCAGGCACTAATGGTTCATACCTATAATGAGGACTGCTCAGGAGGCTAAGACCCGAGTGATCAAGATTCAAGGCTAGCCAGAGTAAAAAAGTTAAGGAGCTTCCATCTCCAATTACCCAGCGAAAACTGGAATGGAGACACGACACAGGTAGTCACCGGTAGTAACATGAGCTGAGCAAGCAAGCTGAGTGTGAAGCCCTGAGTTCAGCTTCCCCCCCACTCCCCCTCCCCCCCTCGCCAACACAAACACATACAACCAAGAAAAAAATAAAAAGGACAATCTTTTTGTTTAAAATATAGAGAAGTGATCTGTCCAGGACCAAGCATTCTAGTCACGGTGCAATCACTGAGTCATTGAAGATAGAGTTTATCACGGGAGCTTTCTGGAGAGCTGAGTTTCAGTACCAGCAAACCTGGTGCAGAACTTTCAACAAATAACAGCTGTCAGAATAGTATTTTAGACTTCTTGAATCTCATATATATCCTGTTGTAGAGTGCTTCTTTTTCTTTGTATTTTAGACCCTTAGAAATGTGCAAAGGTAGATCAAGTGTGGGACCGATCTATAATCCCAGCACTTGAAAGGCTGAGGCTCAGTGAGCTGAAGCTTGCATTACCATGCAAGATCCTATACCAGAGAAACAAAATAAAATGTGGGGACTAGGTATGAGGTCTAGTGTGGAGAGCTTGCCTAGCATGCACAAAGCCCCCGAGTTTGATTCCTCTGTGCCACGTACACAGAAAAAGCAGGAAGTGGTGCTGTGGCTCTCTGCTATCCTTGAGAGAGCTGAAGGACTAGCTCCTGAGTTCAAGCCTCAGGACTGGCAAAAGATAAATAAGTAAATAAATTTTTAAGTAAAGAGCTTTGTTTTTCTCTCATGGAAAAACAGGCAGCAGATCCTGTGGTTCATACCTGAAATCCCAGCTACTCCAGAGGCTGAAATCTGAGGGTCAGATGAAGCCAGCCTGGGCAGAAAATATTCTTGAGTCCCTTCTCTGCAATTACCAAAAAATAAAAGTTGCAAGTGCTGCTGTGATTCATGTGCTAGAGTACTAGCCTTGAACAAAAGAGGGCTCAGGAAGAACACTCAGGCCCTGAGTTTACACACACACACACACACACACACACACACACAAACACACACACAAAACCATCAAATTAGATTTGACTTACATGGATGTCTTTCTATAAGACTGAAACTTTGGCCTTGGCAATGATCACTTATGGTAACCATAGAGAATTTCAGAAGTTGAATAATCTGACAACTATCCAAGAATATAGACTCTATTTTTGAGACAGGGCAGTATTCTGATAGAAATATGTACTAGTTTATAATGTAACATGTGTAGAATCTGTGTCCCAATAATTCCAGGTCGAGTGGGATGGTTGGAGATTTACATAATTGAGAATGATCCTGTGTTGATAATGGGAATAGCCAGGTGATGGGTAGATGAAGTTTCATTTCTGTTTTCTTCTTCCATGATTTTAAAAGCTCAGAAATAATGAACCTGAATGTGAGAAACTTTAAGGCAAAAAACAAAAAACAAAAAACATGCTTTATTCAGCCATAGTGGTTTTAAATTCAAAGAGAGAAAACACATTGAAATATGCAAAATGTAAGATACAATATCTTCTTGTAATTGGTGAAGTGTGATTCCTCTGTGTGTGTGTGTGTGTGTCTGTGTCTATGTCTGTCCGTTGTGGGACTTGAACTCTGGACCTGGGTGTTGTCCCTGAGCTCTTCAGCTCAAGGCTGCCGCCCTACCCTTTGAACCACAGTACCACTTCCGATTTTCTGGTGGTTAATTGGAGATAATAGTCTCATGGACTTTAGTGTTCAGGCTGGCTTTGAACCATGATCCTCAGATTCAGCCTCCTGGGTAGCTGGGATTATAGGCATGAGCTACCATATCCAGCTAATGTGTGGTTTCTTTAAATAAGCACTGTGGGCTTAGCTACTCAGGAACTGAGATTCAGAGGCTGGAGGTTTGAGGCTAACCAAGGGCAGGCACCGCACCATATATACTGAACAATGTCATTGGAAATTGAAACTTCTTTCACAGCTTTTAGCCAGGCCCTTTGGGTAGACAGGCATGAATTTCTGAAATAATAACCTTGAACGAAAGTCACTTTATCCATATGCAAGTATCTGTATTTGTTAGGAAGCTGGTTGAGACAGCTGGGTTTAGTTTAGTGTTGGTATAATTCTGATAAGAGTTTTCCATAGGGAAAGTGCAGGCAGTGTGGGAGACGGTGATTGGGTTTGTTTGCATTGCTGTTAGTGTAAGTTTAACTCCCAGGCTGTTCAGTTATTGGAAGAGCTCTTTTCATTTCCTCTTTATGAACTCCATGTTCAGAGAATTGGTCTTTCTAAATTGAATTATTGGGTACTTTTTAGAACAGTGTGTAGAAGCCCTCTCCGCATTTTAGAAGTTAATCTTCTATCTGTGGTATAAATTGTCAATATTGTCCCTGGGTTGGCTGGCCTGGGATTCAGTGGCTGCATAGCCCAAACTGGCTCTGAATTGGAGCTCCTCCTGCCCGAGCCTCCTGAGTGCTGGCAGTGCAGGTTTTCAGCAGTGCCCAGCTTTGTGCTGCCTTATCTTATATGTTCCTTACGTGTTCTTTCTTTTCCATGTGCAAGATGAATTCTAATATTTACTTAAATGGTCACTGTATCTGGATCATGTTCTGGTATTCACTGTTGGTGGTTGTGGGGCATGATCTTGGGGCCTAAGTGCTATCCCTGGGCCTCTTTGTGTTCAAGGTTAGCATTCTACTGCTTGAGCTACAGCACCACTTCCATTTTCTTCAGTGTTTAAGCTTCTTAACACTGTAGATAGTTTGAAGTCCTAAATAAGCCCTTTAAATAGATTTTCTTTGTTGTTTCAGGAGTTGTTTTGTAACATGTCTAAGCATAAGACAATTACATTAAAAATAAGTATTTATAAGTGATGCTTTATACTAAAAAGCTGTTTCGCTGCTTTTTTTCCTTAGGATCATATGGCCATTGCCTGTGGGTCTCGAGCTCATTTGGAGAAAGAGTCAGTTGCTCAGGTGAGACTTCACCAGCTGGCTTGAGTCTTTGACCTTCTTCCCCATCCACATTTCTGTTTGTCAAGGGAAAGTTTATTCTCTTTAACGTACGGTCTTCCTCAGCCTCCTTTAATCTTCCTTGAAAGATTTTCAAAGTTAATTTTCTTTTGGGAGAATACAGAGAAGATACAGATTTCATTTTGCCTTAGGATGTAAGCAGTTCTTCAGAGGGTTTCCCATTCATTTATACTATGTCAGGCAAACTTTTCCTAATGATATGTTGTTGAACACTCGATTTGCCTTTTGTGCTTCTCATATTGGCATAGTTTTGTGCTCTACAGTTGAGCATTCGTAATCCTAACATCCAAAATCTGAAACTGCCATATGTTGAAAATTTCACATTATGAAACTTCGTTTCATACACATAATTATTATTTATTTTTTTGTTTTGTTTTGTTTTTTGTTTTTGCCAGTCCTGGCCTTTTAGTTCAGGGCCTGAGCACTGTCCTTGGGGCTTTTCTCCAGGCTAGGGCTCTACCACTTGAGACACAGCACCACTTTTGGCATTTCTATATATGTGGTACTGAGGAATCAAACCCTGGTCTTCATGCATGCTAGGCAAGCACTATACCACTAAGCCAAACTCCCAGCCCCCTTACGTACATAATTATTAACAACGCTACATAAATTACCTTCAGTTGATATAGCTAGGATGTAGATGAAACCTAAAACCTAAATGCATTTCATATTTGGAGTTGGTTCCCATCCCCAAAACTATCTCTTGTACATATGCAAAATATCTCAAAATCTGGAAAACATCCAAACTGAAACATTCCTCATTCCAAGCTTTTGACTAAGGGATAATCAGACTATATTTTGAGCTTCATTCAAAGTTTATATATTTTGTTTTTGTGTTTCCTTAGAAAAACACTTTTTATAAAATTTAACAAATCCTGAGTGCTTTTAGAAAGATACAAATAAATCACTGAAGACTCCAAATTCTTCCTTTTGTAGCCTGTCATAGACAAGCTAGGAACCTTGAAAAGAATCTGTCTTATGGAGAATAATTCTGTGCCATTGTTTTATGGCTTAAATTGTAGTTTTCACACTAAAATACAGGTCTCATGTAGCAAGAACAAAAAGTATCTATCAGTGGTCTATCCATTAGACTAACATATGGATTGGAGAATAAAGTGGTATTGTTCAATGTATGGCCGCAATTACCTTTTATGTGTGCCTGTACTTTATCTCTGGGCGTGGGCACTGTCTCAGCTTTCTTGCTCAAAGCTGGTACTCTACCACTTGAGCCCCAGCTTCAGGTCCAGTTTTTTTTTTTTTGCTGGTTAGTGAAAACTAAGTGTCTCATGGTTTGGAGCTGTGACTATCTGATCTCAGCCTCCTGAGTAGCTAGGATTATGGCTGTCCATCAACAAGCACCTCATTGGGAAGGAAAGATTTCCTGATGCTGACCTGATAGGTCACTCCAGTTCCAGTGCAGCCTGGAGTCCGTGGTTTGGAGCTTTCAGGTCACCTTTACGCTTATCAGACTTTGCAAGGCATTGGAGTAAAAAAATGAACTTTCCTTCTCAATGATTCTCAAATAACATAAAAGTAGGTTCTGACTTTTTTTTTTCAAATTTACTGGAGGCAGAGTCCCACATTCTCTTAAGGATTATGCCTAAATGGGGAAACCTAGTCTTTCCACTTCTTCGAAGTTATTTCAACATTTAGTCTAATATTCTGTCTGCCATATAAACGCACAGTGATAGTATTAGCCATATAGAATCTCACACTTTTAGAAATTAAAAACAGACTTTCTAACTTGCCCAGCTTTGTATGTTTCTTGGATGTACAAGGGATAGAGAAGAGAAAGTGTATGTGCAAGATATTTAGCACATTATCTGTCCTTATAAAACACTAGAAAGTGATGCCAGTGGCTCACACCTGTAATCCTAACTACTCAGAAGGCTGAGATCTGAGGATCATGGTTCAAAGTCAGCCTGGGCGTGGAAGTTCATGAGACTCTTCTCTCCAGTTAAGCAGCAAAAAACCAGAATGGCTTTCAAGTGCTAAAGTTGACTAACAACGCACACTCAGCAAGAGCGCAAAGCCAAAATTTCAAGTTCCAGTACCTGTACCAAAAAAAAAACTAAAACAAAACAAAATAAACCACAGAAACTAAAATGCTAAATTCTAATAATAGCTCTGACCCCCACATGAAATAAGCTAAGCAAGCAATAAAACTGATGATAATAAAAACTCTGGGGCCGGGCTCGAGTGGCTCACATCTGTAATCCTAGTACTCAGGAGACTGAGATCTGAGGATCGCTGGTCAAAGCCAGCCTGGGCATGGAAGTCTGTGAGACTTATCTCCAGTTAGCCACCAGGAAACTGGAAGTGGCGCTATGGCTCAAGTGGTAGAGCACTAGCCTTAAGCTTAAGAACTTAGTGCTCAGGCCCAGAATTCAAGCACCATGACCAACCAAAAACAAACAAAAACTTTGGAACTTGCATCAGTTCTGAAAATTGAACTTTTTCTAGAAATAATATTTACACAAGTCAGTGGTCCAAGTCTTGTTTGCCTCATTACCAGTCATGAAGGAATCTATCTTGTGATTCTTTTTTTTTTCTTCTTCCCTCCACCTCTAAAGCTTGGATTGGGTGCTTCAGGTATCCAGCGCACCTCCTCTGCACCAGCCAGTAGAGGGCAGCAATTGTTAGGCCAGTGCTTTTGGTAACTGCCACCCAGGAGACTTGTCCAAATCCATACATCTTACCTCATTGTTTTTTTCCAGTCCTGGGCTGGAACTCAGGGTCTGAGTGCTGTCCTTGGACTTTCTCAAGGCTAAAGCTCTACCACTTCTGGCTACAGCACCACTTCTGGCTTTTTTCTATAGGTGGTACCAGCGAATTGAACCCAGGTCTTTGTGCATACTAGGCAAGCACTCTACCACTCAGTCATGCTCCCAGCCCTCAACGCTCTTGATCACAGCTGTGACTCTACCATTTGAGCTGCATCTCTATTCTGCCTTTTTTTCCCCTAGTTAAGTTGAGATGGAGTCTGGTGGATATTGCTTTCTTGCTTTGGCTTTGAATCTGGGTCTGCAAGTCTCAGTCTCCTGAGTAGCTAAGATTACCAAGTTTTTTGGTTGTTTAAGACAATTGAATTACTGGGTCAGCTTTCCATGTCACCTTAATTCTTTGTTTATATGCTATAAACTGTGGCGATGGCTTTGTTAATACTGAATCAGTGAGTGGCTTTTTCCTTCATGCTTTCAGAAGTTTACATAATGCTGCTCCATGACTTCATTAGCTTCTTTTAGCAAAGTTAATCTATCTTAAGTATCCTCTAGATTTTTAGGTATTTTGTGTTTTTAAATGGAAACAAGATCTTCTTGTTGTGTTTTACCTGAATTGCTATACTTTTACATATGTTAGAAGTACAAGTAACTATTATTCTAAAACAAAATATATTAAGACTATTAACATTCAAGCAAAAGCACTTGTCAATATTTTCACTTGCTAACAAATAAGCTCCTTAAAATCACACTGAAAAGCATGCAAGAATACAGCCAGGTGTCAGTGGCTCACGTCTGTAATCCTAACAACACAGAGAGGCCCGAGAATTTTTATTTTTAAACATATTTCAAATAATCACTGGCACTTAGATTTTAGAACGTAATTAAATTAAGCTGAAGGTTTGTATGTCATAGATACATATCAATTTATATAATATAACTATGTCTATAGAATATATATCCTATCATATATTTTTATGTCTATGTAGTTATGTTTATATCTCCAAGACAAGGGTATGGACATGAGACTCTTATTTCCAATAAACTACTCAGAAAAAGCTAGAAGTAGCACTGTGGTTCAAGTGGTAGAGCACTAGCCTTGAACACAAAGCTCCAGAACAGTACTTAGGCCCTGAGTTCAAGCCCCAGGACTGGCAAAAAAATAAAATAAAAGTTTACAGATGTTATTTTTCTAGTTTTTTATTTCTTTTTGTTCTCCCTGAAGCGATAAGTGCTTTTTTTGGAGGTTAGGAGGTTTTCAGGATTTCTGGGAACATTTTATATGGAAAGACCTGAGCAAGCCATTGTGAGATTCCCAAAATAATTTATATGAGCTTTCCGCTCTTTCCACCTAGAGAGGAAAGACATGCTTAAAGCACATCATAACTAATGGTGCTAGGTGATAATTGGGGAGCACTAGGTCACTTCTTTTTCTTTGTGTTCTGCTCCCCTCCTGGCCTGTCACACAAAGTGTTAGCCAGGAGAGTGAAGAAAGCCTGCCCTCAGCATCCCTTATGAAGCCACTGCTGAGTTTCTATTGCCTTTGGCTGCTACCTTGAACATAACCTTGCTTCATGCTGACTACAACTGTGGGATGGGCACTGTCACTCCTTCCAGTAGGCTAGCAAGGGGAGCGTGGAAACAACTCACGAGGTCACCTGCAGCTTTTCTCCCATGTGCTGCGATGTTGCTGTGTATATTCTGTGATGCTAGGCAAGCCATGGGACCATCCCTGTGTAAAACAAAGGACTGGTGTGTACTGGTGGCTCACACTTGTAATCTAGCTACTCAGGAGGGTGAGAGCTAAGAATCACGGTTCAAAGCCAACCCATGCAGCAAAGTTGTAAGACTCATCTCCAGTTAACCATCAAAAAACCAGACATGGAGGCATGGCTCAAGTGGTAGAATGCCAGCCTTCAGAGAAAAAGCTAAAGGAGAACACCCACACCCTGAGTTCAAGTCCCACTACAAGCACTTAACAACAACAACAATGGCAAAGGTAGAAAAGGTACCCTATTCTGTAGTGAGACATACCAACTTCCACATAGACCCTTAGTAGGCTGACTATAAATAACACAGCGTTCACCTTAATTATAGAGCATTTTAAGAGAATCTGTTTTTATTTAATTTGCCTTTTTGTGTATGTACTGGAAACTGTCTCTAGGGTGTCTAGGCTAATACTCTAACCCTTGAGCCACCCTCCCCCGCCCCACCCTCAGCCCATTTGTTTTAAATTCTGTTTTAGGGTAGTCGGTTTGTTATTGAGGTACTTTGTCCTGGTTGATCTCAAGTTCATCATAGTCCTTCCCTTGCCTCTACCATTAACTGGAAATACACGCAGGTGCCACCATTCTCAGCTTCTTTGTTTTGAAAATTTTCATTATGAAAGTCTCCAATTTAATTAATAATCTTTTATTTAAAGTCTGAAATGTTTAATGAGCAATGGAATATTATTTCTTGATATTATCAACAGTAAGTACTTGTAACAGCATTGAATTTTCAGACAGGCTCAAAACCTACTTTGATTTAATATTCTAAGTGTTACAGCACTGAGTCTTTCAATGTATTTGCTTATTCCTGGCTAGAGAGTGGGTTTTTCCAGGGTATAACTTTTGTTATATGTACTCTCCTATCCCTCTTCTACCAGTGTTCTTACAAGTGAGGTATCACATACCAGATTCACATCTTTTTTTCTTTTGGTAGTCCGTTCTGGAAACTCTTGTGCAACTGAAGTGTATGCAGGACAAAGGGGTATAATGTCTGTATGTGGCTGACATGGCCTCGCTCATAGTAAAGACACTTGTTTCCTCTCACTAGGCTGAAGTGTCTGAACCCTGGGGTAGAGCCTGTCTGGCTCAGCCCCCGTGGGGGGTAGGGAGGTTGTCGGTGAAGGTTCTGTACATTAACCTTGCCCCTGGCCTGTGAAGCCAGTGGAATATGGGTGCCCACGAGTCAGATGGGCCCGTGGATGAACTAGGAAATGCCCTGTCTAGAGCAGGTGAAGATTTCAGAATCCCCTGACAGGAAATGGAAAAGTCATTTCTGTTTTGTCTTTGTTTCAGCGTTCTTACTTCCGTACCCTTCTCATGTACGGGTTCCACTTTCTGGTGTGGTTCCTTTGTGTCAAAGGAATCAGGGACACACAGTGTGGGTTCAAATTACTAACTCGAGAAGCAGCTTCCCGGACATTCTCCTCTCTGCACATTGAACGCTGGTAGGTTTCTTGCTGCCGGGTGGTGCCTGGTCTGTTTGATCTCCCTGTAATGGGCAGCAGCCCTGTGTCTTCATCATGAGTGTCCAGATGCAAACAAAGCCAACACAGGTTTGTAAACAATCCCTGCTTGACTGCTTGGATCTTGTTTAGACAACACTCGAATTTGACGTGTGCTTTTAAAGTTACATGTTCACCTTAGTCAGATAATATCAAATGAGAAGAGGAAAATATCCATTACTCTTTGAAAAAAGAAGAGCACAAAACCATGGAACAGAAAAATGACCTGTTGTCTCTGCATCCCTCTCCTTCCTGATAGGAAATGCCAGGCCAGAGTTCTAACTTCTGACCTCTTCTACCTGCAAAACTTAGGCTATTCTATTTCTCTTCTCTCTGGCTTTTTTGGCCTTTTCCTCTTTTTTTTTAATTTTTTAATTTTTTATATTTTTTATTGTAATTAATAAAAGGGTTACATGATATTTGCCAGATAGAAGGTGCATTAATTCACATACATTGATACCCTTTCACATGTCTTGGTCCCCATTACCCTCCCCCCACCCCCCTATCTTGGTTTTCCCCCTTCCCTATCCAATTTCAAATAACCAAATACAAATATATCCAATAGATCAGATAACAAAGTGAGATACTGTAACTATGAGATAACCAAGGGACAGCAAAAGAGTTGAGAGATAACATAGTACATTAAAGACAACAAATGGCCTTTTCCTCTTAATCACGTTTTTCCCATCCTCTCCATCATCCCCGCCCTCCCATGCTGGGCCTGTGTCTCCTTCTTTCTGCATCTTACCTTTGCTTGGACAAGTGGTTTGTTGTCACCATCTCGGTCTCATTGTCTACTCCTTTTCTCTCCTATTACTCTTACGGCCATGTCATAAAGTGGTCTTGTTTGTTTGCTTTGCAACAAGGCTAGTTTTGAAGTCCTCATCTCAAGTGCTAGGGTTACAGATGTGTACTAACATACCCAGCACTACCAAGCTATTTTTTAATTGCGTAATATATATTATTAAATATATTTTCTAAATTGTGCAGTAGATCTCAAAAAAAAAATTTTACTCCCCGTCCCCATTTCCTATTTCCCTCAATTCCCAGCTACTGGTAATAACCTTCATTTGACACTCTACTTCTAAATCAGTTGTTTTAGATAGCACACATAAATGACATCATGAAGCCTATCTAGCTTTATTTCATTTAGCATGCTATTCTCCAGTTTCATCTGTGTTTCTTTTCTTTTTCTTTTTGTGGGTCATAGGACTTGAACTCGGCCTGGCTGCTGTCCCTGAGCTCTTCAGCTCAAGGCTACTGTCCTACCCTTAAGCCAAGCCCACTTCCCATTTTCTAGAGGTTAATTGGAGATAAGAGTCTCAGGTCCTTTTGTGCCTGGGCTGGCTTGCACCTTGAACCTTACAGGCGTGAGCCACTGAGTCCAGTTCTGTGTTTCTTTTCTAATGACAGAATTTATTTTTAAAGACTGAGTAATATTCCTCTGTGCATGTGTGCGTGTGTGTGTGTATGGTTTATCCACTGATGAACACTGAGGTTAATTTTTTACAACTTGACTATTAGGCATAATATCACAGTGAACATAGAACAAACATCCCCTGACGTCCTGGTTTCATACATTCATTCCTTCCAGGTAAAGATTCCAAAACGGGTTAGTAGATCCTTTGGAAATTCTCCTTTTAGTTTTTTGAGAAATCTCTACAATTGTTTTCTGTAATGATGGTGTTAGTTTACACTAGCAGAGTGTAAGGCTTCCCTCTCTTTCCCTTTTTTTCCAGTACTTATTTCCTTTTTTTTTTTTTTTTTGAAAATAGCTGTTCTAACAAATGGAAATGAGCTTTCACAAGTGAGTTTTATTTGTTTGTTGAGGCAAGGTCTGACTGTAGCCCAGGCTAACTCAAACTAGCCGTCCTCAGTACTGAGTTTATAAGCAAGCTCCTGTTTGTTTTCTGTTGAAACATGTCTGCAGGTCCCTTGCTGGCTTGTAATCTAAGTCTTGGCTGGCTTTCTATGGACTTGAGTTTCTTGTGTGTTTTGAGTATTAGCCTCTTCACAGATATGTGGCCTCAAGGCATTTCCTCCCTATCCAAAACTTACCCCTAGCCATTCACCCTGTGAATTTGATTCCTTTTCAGTTTAGTACCTTTTTCTCTTGATGTGGCTATTTTGTCGTTCTTCTTGCCTGTCCATTTAGGGTTAAATCTAAAACACCCAGACTAATGTTACATAATCTTCTGTTTTCTTCTGATGGTAGAACTCTTTGGTTAACTTTTAGGTACTTTTACTATAGGATGTGTGACAAGGGTGTCATTTTTTTCTCCCTTTTGCATATGGATATCCAGTTTTCTGAGCATCTTTATGTATGTATATTCTTCAGTCTTGTCTTCTCCCTATTTCTTCTGTTCTCTCTTGTGAACAAATGTAGAATTTTCCTGTTGGTCCTTAATTTGACATTTTGGTCTTCAGAGGAGATTCCTTTCATTTTATTTCCTTCAATTTTTACTTCTGCCACCAAATTGTTAATCTACCAATTGTTAATTGCTTTGGCTTTCAGTATGATTTTTTTAACTGAATTCTTGTCTCACTTACTGAAAACTCTGACATTTCATCCATTTAATTGTTTCTGTGGACCACAGGGGTTTTTTTGGTCCCAGTTCTGGGGCTTGAACTCAACCTGGGTTTTGTCCCTGAGCTTTAGTGCTTAGGGATACTGCTCAAGCACTTTTGAGCCACAGTGCCATTTCTGGCTTTTTGATAGTTAATTGGAGATGAGTCTCAACAAACTTCCTTGACTGGGTTGACTTTGGACTGTGGTCCTTAGATCTCTTGCTCCTGAATATCCAGGATTACATGCATGAGCCACCAACACCCCAGCTCTGAGAAAAAGTTCTTAGTGCCTTTGTCGTGGCACTGAAATGCTCATAAAGATCTGTGTGCGTGGGCAGAGTCTGGCTCACTGGTGAATTTCATTCTAGGTTAAACTAGCTAGGTCATGTGAGGAAAAACTCCCACCTCCCTTACCCCTTTGATTGGCCCCTTTTTCCAAAGGGAAATCCTTTCTCCCCTTCCAGGGAGCTCTGGACACAGAATTTACAGAATCAGGTAGGGAGGGGAAAACCTTACATAGGTGGTCAGAGACTTACTTGCTAGCCTTGCCTGCACCCTTCCTGGCAAAGGACATTTGAAGCTTCTGCTTCTTAAGCATCCTTGAGGACAGCCATTAGCTACTTCCAGGCTTCTCTTCTCCTGGGGCCATGTATCCACCGTCATCTCCTCTCTTTTTGTGTGTGTGGCAAGCAGGGTTTGGGAGCACACCAGGTCTGGGTCTGTATTCAGGGCCAGAGCACTGTTCTTTGGCTTCCTCCCCCCCCCCCCCCCCCAAGCCTTGCTCTCGACCACTTGAGCCACTTTGGAAAGAAAAGTCTCAAGCTTTCCTGCCAGGCTGGCTCTGCAGTGTGATCCTCAAATCTCAGCTTCCTGAGTATCAGCCATTTCTTCCATTCCTGTTGCTTTGGGTTTAGTGGGTTTCCGAAGGGCACGGGAGGTGGGTGTGTCCCCAAGTGCCTGTGTGCTCTGGTCCTCTGGGTATATCATTAAGGGATTAGCTGAACCAGAAACTAGTAACCTCAAGAAGCATGGTTAGGGATGCCTACCCCTCATTTGCAAGGTGGTTTGCTGCTGTAAGTAACTTGGTATTTTAGTTGAACTTTTCACTTTGGTAATACATCTTAATTATGATATATAGTGACATGAGCTGCAGTTTTTGACAATGTATGGTAGATTGTTTAATGAGGTAGCTTCTTTAAAAACTAGAAGAAAAAAACGGGGCATTACACCTGTCATCCTAGCTACTTGTGCAGCTAAAATTGTTGGTATACAGTTTGATACCATCCCAAGCAGGAAAAAAAAAAAAATTCATGAGACTCTCCCTCCCCTTCTCAATGAAGAGCTGGACATTGTGGTGGCATTAGGTTAGCTACCAGGAAGCCTAATAAAGGTAGATTGTGCCCAGTGTGCTCCAGAGCAGAATGTAAAACCCTGTTTCAAAAACAATTAGCAGACAGAATTGTAGCAGTGGTGTAAGGGTTAGAGCACCAGTCTTAAGTGAAAAAAGAGAGTGAGAAAGCCTGAATGTAAACTCTATTATTGGTGTGTGCACACAGGCACACAATCAATAAAAAGGAAAAAATAAAGACAGGACAAAAGGTGTTGCTTAGGAAACACAGGTGGACAGACAGACAGAAAGAAACTAACAAGAAATAAGGTGCAAGACAAAGACTTTGCCTTGCACTTTTTGTTTCTGCTTTTTAAATGTAAGCAATGGTAACTATTCAGTGTATATGTTCTCATTCCTTTTCATTCATTGTGTTTTTGAAGAGTCACTGGCTGTATACTGATTCCATTAGAAAAACTTATGATCTAATTATTCCAGTTATTGAATACTAACTCAGTCCACTAGCTAATATTTCAATAAATATTAGAAAGCTAAGTGCTAAGTACCTGGCTTACTTGCTTACTTCCTTACTCTGGAAGGATCATGATTTTACATAACAAGTTAACAGAACTTCTGTATAATCATTTTTAAAAACACAACTCACTTTTGTACATGATTTTATCATCTTGGCTGAATATTAGGATAAGGGGGGAAAACAGGTTTTTTCAAACCTCAGTCTCATATCTACTTATCCAAATACTTGGGGTTTAAGCCAGCTGCCTAATGGATGGTGCTGGCATCGTAGCTAGAGCAAAACAAATTCAGGTTGTCATCTAGAGTCAGAGACATCCAGCACCACAGAGTTTTAGATGTTTTCTTGTTGATGTTCTTGTCTTTACATCGAACTCTGAACATTTGAACCATGTTTTTTGCAGCTTAGCAAAGAGGGACAGGAGGAATGGGGCCCAATGATGAAAGCAAAGCGGTGACTTTCTTCAGAGACAGTCAGAAGAGCATAGAGCAGCTTTGGCAGTTGCTGTGAAAAGCAGCCACTGGCTCAGAAATATTATAAGCAACATACAGAAAACCCTGTGGGCCAGAATTCAGAACCTCTAAGGGAAGAAGATTTGACCTAAAACTAGGAGCTGACCAAAGAAGAGCTTTAAAAACTACCATGTCAGGCTGGGAGTTTGACCCTAGTGGTAGAGTGCTTGCCTAGCATGCACGAAGACCTGGGTTCGATTCCTTGTGTACCACATATATAGAAAAAAGCCGAAAGTCATACTGAGGCTTAGGTGGTAGAGCTCAAGCCTTGAGAAAGTCCAAGGACAGTGCTCAGGCCCTGAGCTCAAGCCCAGAGCTGGCAAGGAAAAACAAAACAAAAGACTACCTCATCATGGAAAGGATATGGGAGGATCCAGACTGAATGATTCTAACAGTGTATGTTGGACCCTGTATCCAGACAAGATGTCAAGCCAGGCACCATGGCTTGACATCTATAGTCTTAGACTAACTACTCAGGAGGCTGAAGCCAGCCTGGGCAGAAAAGTCCACTGAACTCTTTATCTCCAGTTAGTCACCAAAAAGCCAGAAGTAGACTCAAATGGTGGAGTGCCAGACTTGAATTTTAAAAAAGCTAGGGGGCGTCACTCAGTCCCTGAGTTCAGGCCCTGTTGCACACTCACACACACACAGACTAGTAGTCTAGTTCCTGTGTGTATACTTGGCCACACCAAGGAATACCTCAGACTAGGCCATAGCAGTCTTTCTGTCACTTCCATATTGTTTCCATCCAGAACAGCACAGGGAAGGTCACATGGTTGTGTTTTAGAGGAGAAACTTCAATTCTTTGGTGGCAGGAGATAATAATTGAGCTCCTAGAGTTTCGCCGACTTCTGCTTTCTGGCTCTCTGTTCTGTGCCTTGACCCAGGCAAGGTTGTAGTTGAAAACCATCCATCTTGCACATTTCTAGGATGAAGTTTTCTCCTGGAGCCCAGAAGGCGGTTGTCAGTTCTGAGGGTTTCTGAGCGGTGGTAAAGATACAGCATTTCCATTTAAGTGTTATGTAATGACATTAAATAGCTCATTTGTCTTAAGTTTCCTGAGCTGCTCAGTGTTCACCTATTTGACCTTCTCTGCGAGTCTGATCTTTCGCTTACAGTACCAGCCTCTGCCTTGTAAGCTTTAAAACTTGCCAAGGTAAGGATTGAATTATGTTCTCTTTGTCCTTTTAAGAAATAAATATCAATATGTTTTCTATTTCAGGGCTTTTGATGTAGAACTGCTCTATATAGCACAGTTCTTTAAAATTCCAATAGTAGAAGTTGCTGTCAACTGGACTGAAATTGAAGGTGAGTCTAATGTGTGTATATCACTGATCTTAGGTCAGTGAAGGGCAGGAGGGCAGGTATCTCAGAAAGTATGCTGGCTTTCACATTTCCCAGCCCACTGCCCACCTCCATCTGCTTCTTCTGCATTCCACTCCCTTCTTGGTGTCTTGAGTAGGCGTCCTACCATGGCTAAAATGAACATAAGCCAAGCCTTTTCCAGTGGGCTGTATCCCAGCTGTCCATTGTTAATGCCTATATGCCACTAGGCAAAACTAAAGGAGTTGTAAGTATGTATATGTCAGATGCCCACTGTTTGTTCAGAGCCTTTCCATCCACTACCTCTTTTTTTTTTTAGACATATATTCACTACCTTGCCAAACATGATTTTGAACTCATGGATTCCAGCAGTCCTCCCATCTCTGCTACCAAAGTACAGAACCACTAAATTTGATCTGATTCTGCACATGTCTGCAAAAATGTGACAGCACTCTCGAATCTATAATAACTGCAATTGACCATAAATCTTAATCATTCTTGTTCTGAAAAGCTTACCCAGCTCTGACTGTATCCATTTTTTAAATATGCTCTAGTGTTCTCCTTTTCTTACCTTAGAATGAATCTAAATAATTTGATGGTGTGAGAGCAGCAAAGACAATCTGATGGGGAGTTTTTCAAAGTCTACTTCTCCATGGGCATAGAACTAGTCTCAAGCAAGATTATACAAATTAGGGCAGGGAATTTGGCCTAGCAGTAGAGTGTTTGCCTAGCAGACACGAAGACCTGGGTTCGATTCCTTGGTACCACATATATAGAAAAAGCTGGAAGTGGTATTGGGGCTCAAGTAGTAGAGTTCTAGCCTTGAGAAAGTCCAAGAACAGTGCTCAGGCCCCGAGTTCAAGCCCCAGGACTGGCAAAAAAAAATAAAAATACACAAACTATATACTTTGGAAGGATTCAAACCTCTATCTGTCCCTTTCTTAGAGAGTCATGGTTAGACTAGCCCTTTGGTGTTCTGGTACCCTGAATCCTACCTATTTAGGACAGAGAAAGGTTAGGCACCAAGTCTAAAGAAGGTCTAAAAGGGGTGGCACCTTTAGGGTCTTGCTAAATCAAACTTAACTGCACCGTTACTCACCTAGAATTAGATGACTAGAAGGAGGGGAACCAAAGAGTTATTGCAGATTGACTATTGATCTGTGCCACTCTAGGTCTAACAGAGACACTGGGAAACAACCGGATAGGGGCGGGAGGCCTCGAAACCCATGTTTCCCTGTCATGTTTATGCCATTTGCTTATTTACACTGCAGAGGTGATTGTAGATACCATTCTAGAGGGGGCTCTGGAATGAAGAAGGTAAGTCCTCTGGTTAATCATACAGAAAGAAATTAATATCTACAAAAGTGCTTTAGTAGTTACTTTGTAGAAGAAAACTATTATGAATTCAGAGCAGTGCCAACACGTTCTTTGAGAATGAGGTATTACAAACCTTCTAATGAAATTACAGACCTTCCTCGTGCAAGGTGTCCACATGTCTGCAGGTGTCACATAGGTGACGCTTGTAAGAACCCACGGTAGCGCATGAGTCAGACAGCAATGTAGATGATGTGACTTGCAGGCAAGAGGTCTGGAGAGAATAACCGAATCTGACCCTCAGTACTGCTTCTCACCGTTCAGATTGGGGCATTTGTGGAAGTGTTGTAGTCCCCTGTGCTGTAGTATGGGCTGTGTGTGGTCATTGTTCAGCAGTCTTCATGTTGCACCCTCCTAGAGCCCATCCTTCCCTAGACTTCTTCCTTCCCTACTGCAGGGCCTCTGACGTGGTCACACCAGAGCTCCTCCCAGTCTCTCTGTACTCCAAGAATCTCACCTTTGATTTCGTCCAAAACTATTCACTTTGGCTTTGAAACGTTTGAAACATGTTAAATCACATCAAAATGCTAGAAACGTGCAAAGATCATCCATACCTTCCCTTCCGATAGACTTCTACTCAGGCTGGCTTTGAACCAGAATCCTCAGGCATCTGCCTCCTGAGCTGCTAGGAATACAGTAATGAGCTACCAGCACCCTTCCTTTTTATTTTTATTTTATTTTTTTTCTTAAACTGAGGATCTAATCCAGACATTCAGGCATGTAGACAATTGATCTAAGTTGATGCATGGTTCATTTATTTCAATTTTCTTGATTGCAGGTTCTAAATTAGTTCCGTTTTGGAGCTGGCTACAAATGGGCAGGGACCTCCTTTTTATACGACTTCGATATTTAACCGGAGCCTGGAGGCTGGAGCACACTGCGAAAACGAATTAGGCCTCCGGCAGACTTGGGTTATATGCTTATCTATCAGGGTCACGTTAGTTCATTTGAAACTAATGTTTTCAATAAAGTGGGAATAAATGAACTGTCCGTGTCTGTCTTAGGATAATGTTAGAGAATGAACTACCATGAGGCAACTTTTTATCTTGAGACAAAAATGACTTCTGTTAAAGGCATTTGTATCATAGGCCAGATTTTGTACTGCTTTAGCAATTTTGTTGCAGTGAGTCTAAGAAATATGTTAGACCGAAGCAATTATTCTCATTCTGAAGTGCCTGCAATTTTTTTGGGGGGGGGGCCAGTCCTGTGGTTTGAACTCAGGGCCTGGGCACTGTTGAATGGTCTCAAGGCTAGCGTTCTACCACTTGAGCCCCCGCACCACTTCTGGCTTTTTCTGTGAACGTGGTACCTGGGAATTGAACCCAGGGCTTTGTGTATTCTAAGCCAGCACTCTACCATTAAGGCACACATTGTGCCACACAATGTGCCTGCACATTTCTTATGAACTTAAGCATAAATCACAATTATAACACAAGCACAGGTGACTCGTACCTGTATTCCTACTATTCAGGAGGCTGAGATCTGAGAATTATAATTCAGAGCCAACTGGGGCAGGAAAGTTTATGAGACTCTTATCTCCAGTTAACTGCTCTGAGTTCAAGCACCAATCAGCATAGAAAAAAAAATTAATGAAGGAGAAAGAGAAAGAAAACAAAAGGCCTGGGAGTTTGGCCTACTGGTAGAGTGCTTGCCTGGCATGCACGAAGACCCGGGTTCGATTCCTTGGTACCACATACATAGAAAAAAGCCAGAAGTGGTGCTGTTTCTCAAGTGGTAGAGCTTTAGCTTTGAGAAAGCACAAGGACAGTGCTCAAGCCCTGAGTTCAAGCCCCAGGACCAGAAAAATAAATAAAGAAAAAAGAAAACAAGTCAGTATATAAACAGATGGAAAAGCTAAACCTTAGTTCAGCAGTTTGAATAATAATAGCACCCTGGTCCTATTTCAAGTATTAATAAGCCTTTAGAAACTAGAAGCCACTTTTTATGCAAATTAGTATCCCTAGCTCTTTCCTTATATAGTAAACATGTAAATGATGATTAAATTAATAAAGAAACTTAATTTGCTGATAGATTTTAAGAGCCTTTAAGCCACTTAGGTGAACACAGCAAAGCAAGGCTTATGGGTGTAGAAAAGTAAATAGAACTACCATGAGCATTTATAATAAGAATGTGATGTGTGAACCTTAAACCAAGATTAAGATCCTTAATGAAACTCTTAAGGTGATGAAATGATTAATTTTTGTCCTTTGTAAGCACATGATTAAGATGTATATTTGAGTGTCAATATTTCCTAACGACTAAAGTTTTCTAGTATTACTTTTTGAAGCACAGATTCACCTAAACACCGAATAAAATCTGAAGTAATCTGAACGGAAGACAGTTTAATGTGATTTACAAGGCTTAGTAGCTTAATGAGCAGCAATAACAAAAGTGGAAATGCTGCCCTTTGTATGTATGTTCGAGTACTAGGGCTTGAACTCAGAGCCTAGCCTTTATCCTTTAGCTTTTAAGCTCAAGCCTGGCACTCTACCCCTTAAGCCACAACTCTTCTTCCAGATGGTTGTTAGGGCTTTTTTGGTGTTAACTGCAAGTAAGAGCCTCTTGGACTTTTCTTTCTATGCTGACTTCAAATTGTGATCCTCTGTTCTCAGCCTTCTAGTTGTTAGGATGATAAGCATGTGCCATAGGCTTCCTACTGTGAATGAACTGTGATCTGCATTTTCCGTTTTCCATTGAGATAAATCTGGTCAAGCAATGACTGTGCTGATAATAAGCATCCACATTTACTAAGTAAATGACTAGGCATATACAAATAACATGCCCCAATTACACCAAAAGCCAATAGTCGAACTTCTATTGGAATATAAAATTACTAGTGTCTAAGTGAAATTGACAGAATAATTTCATTATTATGAGACAACTTGATTGTTTCTGCCCTTTTTTTTTTTTTTTTTTGTGGCTCATGGGTGTTGTCCCTGAGCTCTTCAGCTCAAGGCTACCACCCTCCCTTTGAGGCAAGCCCCACTTCCCATTTTCTAGAGGTTAATTGGAGATAAGAGTTTCAGGTCCTTTTGTGCTCGGGCTGTCTTTGAGCCTTGATCCTCAGATCTCAGCCTCCTGAGTAGCTAGGATTACAGGTGTGAGCCATCCTGCCCAGCTCTGCCTTCTTATTTAAAGACTTTTTTTCTTCTGGTAATTGGGGTTTGAAGACAGGGTTTGATACTTACTCAGCTTGCTTGCTCAGCTGGGGCTCTGCCATTTGAGCCATGCCTCTAGCCCAGCATTTTTTTCCTGGTTAATTATTCATGGAGTTTGTGGACTTTCCTGCCAAAACTGACATCAAACTACAGTTCATATTTCAACCTCCTGAGTATCTAGAGTTATAGGCATAACTCATCAGTGCCTGGCTTTATAGAATATTTATATTTAAAGTTTATCTTACTTGAATCTCACATGGAATAGTAATTCTTGACATCTATAATTGTGTATCTCCATATGGCTTTGTACTCTGGCATTCATAGTTGATTTTCTAGTTCAGTACTCCTGGGATTTGAACTCAGCCTGAGCACTATCCCTGCCCTGTTTTGCTCACGGCCAAAAGGCTCTACTAGTTGAACCATGGCTCCACTTCCAGCTTTTCTGGTGTTTAATTGGGTCTTTCTACCTGGGCTTGCTTTAAACTGTGATCCTCAGATCTCAGCCTCCTAAGAAGCTAGGATTCCAAGCAAGAGCCACTGGTGCCTAGCTTAGAATTCCTTTAAAAATAAAAACCTTATCTTTTAATTTTATTTGTTTCTCTACAGCATCCTAAACTATGATTGCTCAAAAAAGATTACTCAGATGATTATATGACACAATTTCAATTCATTTGTCAAAAATAATTACATGAAGGAGATTATCCATTTTATGGACAGCTTAATCTCTGAAAGAGCAGTCTAGCAAATGGCTTTGTTTTATGCAATCTCAAGAACATCAAATCCACGAATTAACTTTATTTTGTCAATCCCTTCTTATGACAATACTCAACTCACCCATGTTCTAGACTGGTGTCCAGAGTAAAACTGTAAGGAAGGACTGCTGTCCTCATGGGCATGTACTAAGTCCTTCCATCTCACAGAGTACGTATGGAGTGCCTAGCAGAGCCACATTAAAATGGTGTCAAGGCCAGGCTCCTGTGTTCCTGCCTGTAATGCCTGTAATCCTGTTTACTCAAGAGGCCAAGATCTGAGGCTCACAGTTTGATGCAGCCCAGGCTGAAAGGTCTTCCAGTTGTGCTTCCTTCTACCAGCCTCCAGGCATTTACGATTTTTTTTTGTTGTTGTGTTTTTTTTTTTTTTTTTTTTTGTGAGTCCTTGGGCTTTTCTCATGGGTAGCGCTCTACCACAGCATCACTTCTGGTTCTTTCTGTGTATGTAGTACCAAGGAATCAAACCCAGGGTTTCATGCATACTAGGTAAGCACTGTACCACTGGGCCACGCTCCGGACCCCGTGTTTAGGATTTCAACATGAGAAAATCTGGTGTGAGCCCTTAGTCCTTTAGCACATACAAATCTACAAGAAGCCTAATTTTTAATTTTTTTAGTTTAAAAGTTTAAAAAGCAAAATGAGGGCCAGGAGCATGGTGTGGTGGTGGAGTGCTTGCCTAGCATGCACAAAGCCCTGAGGTTTGATTCCTCTGTACCACATATAGAGAAAAAGCCAGAAGTGGTGCTGGGGCTCAAGGACAGATCGCCAGCCTTGAGCAAAAGTGTTCAAGGATAAGCTGGGTGCAGTGGCTCACACCTGTAATCCTAGCTACTTAGGAGGCTGAGATCTGAGGATCACTGTTCAAAGCCAGCCTGGGCACTAAAGAATGTGAGACTCTTATCGCCTATTCATCACTAGAAAATGGGAAGTGGGGCTGTGGCTCAAGGGGTGGTAGCCTTGAGCTGAAGAGCTCAGGGACAGCGCCCAGGACCAGCGTTCAAGCCCCATAACAACAACAACAAAAAGTACTCAAGGACAGTGGACAGTACCCAGGCCCTGAGTTCATAGGACTGTTAATAAATAATAATAACAGAGTTAACTTTCTGATGGAAGTCAGTTTGATTTGTACATTTCTCTCTCCAGTTCCTTTAACATGCCTGCTACTTGCCCAGGAAATGACAAATCATCTCCACCCCACTCCTGCCACATACATGCTGCACACATAAGCACATGCATGCACGTGTCTACACACACACTGTTTTCCCAAAAGAAGACCAAAGGCAAGCATGGCATTTTCCTGTAATGCTTTTTGCTTGGGAAACCAAAAGTCTGATGTGAATCCAAGCCAAGAATCTATTCCTCTGCATTCTTTCTGGCTTTTTTCTTTTGGCCAGTCCTGGGGCTTAAATTCAGGGTGCTGTCCCTGAGCTTTGTGTTCAAGACTAGTGTTCTACCACTTGAGCCACAGGACCACTTCCAACTTTCTCAAGAGTTGTTTACAGTCTCATAGACTTTGCTGCCTCGGCTGGCTTCAAACTGCAAACCTCAGCTCTCAGCCTCCTGAGTAGCTAGAATTACAGGTGTGAGCCACTGGTCCCCGGCTCGCTATCTTCTTTTATTCCTAGTAAACCTTCATATATTTAGCATGTAACATTTATCATGTGTCTGATATATTCTACCTGTTAAAATTAGAAATGGGACACACTTATTTTTTTTGTTATAATGCTAAAGGAAAGGAACAGATTCGTTTTATTTATTTTTGTCATGGGGTTTGAGCCCAGGGCCTGGGTGCTGTCCCTGAGCTTTTGTGCTCAAGGCTAACACTCTACCACTTCAAGCCACAGCTCTACTTCCAGTTGTGTGTGTGTGTGTGTGTGTGTGTGTGTGTGTGTGTGTGTGTGTGTGTGTTTCTGGTGGCTAATTGAGATCACAGTCTCACGGCCTTCCTGCCCAGGTTATCATCGTTATCATCAAACCACAGTTCCCAGATGTTAGCCTCCATAGTAGCTAGGA
Source organism: Megascapheus bottae (assembly GCF_031878675.1). Classification (NCBI taxonomy): domain Eukaryota; kingdom Metazoa; phylum Chordata; class Mammalia; order Rodentia; family Geomyidae; genus Megascapheus; species Megascapheus bottae. Next base: position 53,254,035 of record NC_143519.1, on the reverse strand, counting down.
TTACAGGCATGAGCCACTGACTGCCAACCCATGAAACTCTTAACTACAATTATCTACTAAAAAAGCTAAAAGTGAAGGTATGGCTCAATTGGTACAGTGCCAGCACTGGGCACAAAAGCTCAGAGACACAGAGTCCAGGCCTGAACTTCAAGCCCCAGGACCATTACAAAATGAGGATCATGACTAACTGCAGAGTGCTTGCCTATCACGCATGAAGACATGGGTTCAATTCCTCAGTACCACATAACAGAAAAAAGCCAGAAGTAGGGCTGTGGCTCAGGTAGCAGAGTACTAGCCTTGAGCAAAAAAAAAAAAAAAAAAAAAAGCTCAGGGACAGTGTCTAGGCCCTAAGTTCAAGCTGCAGTACTGGCAAAAAAAAAAAAAGGATCAAATAGGATATTCAAAAAGTAACAGTAGATAAAAGGGTAATACCAATTTTAAAAACATCTACTTAGAAAAAAATCAGAATGGGAAGGCAACGGCAACTTACAGAATGGTGAAGGCAAAAAAGTTGCATACATCTATTAACAGGATAATACCCACCCAGACTATAGAAAGAATTCGTAAAACTCCACACAACAACAGAACATAAAAATAATCAGAAAAAATAGGCAAAAGGTTGGAATAGATAATTCTCCGAAGACATACAGTCAACAAGCATATAAAGAAGTGAAGTTCTGTTTCTCTCATATAAGAGGTTTCATCCTCAGTATGAGAGAAACAGTGGAAAAGAGAAGAAACAGAGATGCTGAATGAATCAGGAAGTCTGTAAAACTCAAATTGCTAGTGAAACATGGCTCACAAATATTTTCTTTGGCCTTCATCTTAATAACAGATCTGGTAAGTTGGCAATGTTTTTTAAATTGTAAGATTTTCCACAAAATTCTGGAACTCTGTTATCTCTTACAATTACATCTTCATTTTCTCAGGGCAGAAGCAGGCTGTAGCTATATTTTCAGCTGTTTCCTTCACTCTCCACCCTTCGTAGTCAGGCAGGTCAACATGGACTTTCCATGTTAACTTTCCCTTCCTGATCCCAACCAGAAATATCTGCAGTCCTGCTTTTGTAGAGAGAAATCTTTTTTGTGAGAAGCCAGGCACTGGTGATCCATACCTGTAATCCTAGCTACTCAGGAAGTTGAGGTCTTTGGATTGTGGTTCAATGCTAGCCTGAGCAGGAAAATACATGAGACTCATCTCCAATTAAATCACAGAAAACACAAGAAGTGGCACTGTGGCTCAAGTGGTATAGTGCTAGCCTTGAGTAGAAGGAGCTCAGAGACAGTGCCCAGGCCCAGAAGACAAACCCCAGGACCAACAGAAAGAAATAAGGAAAGAAAGAAAAAAAAGAAAGAAAAAGAGTGAAACTTGGGAGGAGCTGGGCTCTGTGGCTTATAACTATAATGGGAGGCAGAAATCAGGAAGATGGAGGTGCCAGCCAAGGCAAAAAAAAAAAAAGTTCTGCAGATCTGATCCAACACAGAAAAGCCAGGCATAGCAGCATGTGGTAGCACTGTCATTCCAGCTACACTAAGAAGCAGAAACAAGAGGACTGTAGTTGGCACTGGTGGCCCATACCTGTAACCCCAGCCATTCAAGAGACTGAGATCTGAGGCTCAAGGTTGAAAACTGACTTAAACAACAGTAAAATCCTTGAGAGTCTTATCTCCAATGAACTAGCCCTGGCTTCACAGTGTGATCCTCAGATTTCAGCCTCCTGAGTAACTAGGATTATAGGCATGAGCCAACCACTAGTACCTGGATTCCTTGGGTTGTTTTTTGTTTTTTTAACTCAAGGCTGACATTCTACCACTTGAGCCACAATTCCACTTCCAACTTAGTCTTACGGACTTTCCTGCCCAGGCTAGGTCCTCAGATGTCAGCTTCCTGAGTAGGATTACAGGTGTCGGCCACTAGTGCTCAGCTCTTTCTCTCCTCTCTCTTTATTTGGGATATGTTTCATTCTGTTTGCTGCTACAGATACATTGCAAACCTCCATCTGTCCTCTAAACACCTTCCTGATATTTTTATTACCACATACCAGTCATGTCATTCACAAAACAAATATTTATTGAGCACCTACTCTGTGCCTTGCATTGTTCCAGGCTTCGAGGTCACAGAAGTAACTGGACCAAAAAAAGTGTTGGAGGTATGGTTCAAGTGGTAGAACACCAGCATAGCAAGTGCAACAGCCTGAGTCCCAACCATAGTACCACCCAAAGTAAACCACTTGTCCAGTTCTACTTAGGCAGAATTTTCCTGCTAAATCAAGATAATTTGTCACCATTTTATCTTCTAGTATTTATTGACAATGAGCTGCCATGTGATATTCTTTTATTTTTTAAGAGAGATTGGATTTTTTTTTTTTTTACTTTTGCCAGTCCTGGGCTTGAACTCAGGGCTTGCGCACTGTCCTTGGGATTTCTCAAGGCTAGCGCTCTACCACTTGAACCACAACACCACTTCCGGCTTCTTTTCTATGTATGTGGTACTGAGGAATCGAATCTAGGTCTTCTTGCATGCTAGGTAAGCACTTTACCAGTAGGCCAAACTCCCGGCCCTTTTTTCTTATTTAAATAACTAAGCTAATGGTTTTCATAGAAAAAAACAACAACTAAGAAATTGATGTGCAAAACCTCAGAATATTCTGCACATAATAGGCCCTCTCAGTTGCCTGTGTGTTCTCAAAGTAGTGCCTGTTTGGAGTGCTTGGTGAGAGCGAGTCTGAATTCCAGCATACCCTCTGCTAGCAGGTCAGCGGCCACAGGGCTGTGCCCACCACACAGAGAGAGGTGAGGGGGCCAGGATGTCAGCATTCATACTTACCTCTGGAGGTGTGGCTAAAATCTGGCCTCTGTCAGCTCCTCCCCCTGCCTACTCCCTAACAGAGGAATACACAGTGATAAATATCAGTTTATCAAGTTTAGGGAAAACTAGTGCTCTGTGTCCGCAGGGCTAGTCAAGGCACGTGATGCTTAGGGAAGTGTTCAGTAATGAGTATGGGAGGAAAGATGATTTCCCAGGGAAGTACCGGGAGGAAGCAGAAAAAGTTCGGAGTGAGGACAAGACACTGAAATGGAAGGCATATGTGGCCTTGAGTGAAACCTTTATAGCACCAGATCAAACACAAGGTACAAGGAATGTATTAAGCAGATGCTCTGTGCTCTAGATGACTACAGACTGTGCCACAATCTTGTTTATGTTCTCAAGTCATCTTCCCATCACTGTGACAAAATACTGCACACAAATTAAAAGGAAGAAAAGTTTACTCTGGATATAGTTTCAGAGATTTCGTTTGACCCTGTTTCTTTGGGTCTATGGTAGCTGTAGAGATAGCAGTAGGTGCTCAGCAAAGAGTACTGTTCACTTTGTAGCTTCTGGGAAATAGAAAGGAGCCAGGGGATGTGTATTTTAAAGGGCAATAGTGAGTGAGGGTGTTACCTCATCTAAAAGGTTCCATCCTCTCCCAATAGTGGTACAAACTGGAGACCAGGCCTTTGACATGTGAGCCTTCAGGAACATTTCACATCCAAACTAAACAATAGGCACATGGTGAGAGTAAAGATAAAGTCTCTGGGTAAGAAAGCTGCCTTTCTTACAGCAGGAAGATCTTATTATTGTTGTGGTTTTGAGGTCATGAGCCAATCTCTTACTGAAGTTTCCATCAAAATCACAACTAGGGGCTGAGAGTTCAGCCTAGTGGTAGAGTGCTTGCCTAGCATGCATGAAGACCTGGGTTCAATTCCTCGGTACCATATACATAGAAAAAAGCAAAAGTGGTGCTGTGGCTCAAGTGGTAGAACTCTAGACTTGAGAAAGCCCAAGGACAGTGCTCCGGCCCTGAGTTCAAGCCCCAGGATTGGGTTGAGTCTGGTTCCTTGTTCTTTTTCTGAAACCCAATGCTTTGCTAGGAATTCTATTAAGCAGCAAAACTGCAGCGCAACAAGAAACCATGGAGCAAGACAAAGCCGAGACTAGAAATTTCATAACCAGAGCATGTCAGCATCTGAACAATGGGATTCAAGACAGAACCTTCTTTTCCAGGGTTCTCTGCTTGACCTTGGAACTCACCAGATCTTAATGTTCTTCTGGATGAGTTAACTTTCTATTTTAGCTTTGAGGAATATAGGATGGGAATATGTATTAGGAAATTACATCAGGAATTAGATCTGCTTAACCTTTGAGGCAAAAAAAAAAAGTCATCAGAGTACAAACATTTCCTAAGTAAACAGAACTATGCAGGAAAACGACTATGCATACTGTGCATGGTGTCTTTTCTAAATGCAAGTCCTGCTAAGGGCCAGGAGAATTCTGTGAATAAAGAAATAAAAGAGTCCATGCCAGAAGCACGAGCCAGCACTGCAGAGGTTCTGGTTTCTTTCCTCTGTGCTTGTGTCAGAAAAGGAAATTGAGTGATGGAGTCATTTCTCTCTTTAATAACATAAAAAAAAAAAAAAGAAAACCAACCAATCCAGCCACAAGGTACCATTCTGAGAGCTGAATTTAGTTCATTTGCAAATAAAGTGCACATCATGTATAATCCTTAAAATACAACCCTTTAGCAACTTTTATGTACCTCCAGGGCAATCTCCATCCTTATACCTTGCTGGGGCCCTAAGTATGTCAGGTGTAAAAAAAGATTTAAATTTGAAGTTAATACATTTGAAGTTAAAGCTTGCTACTTTAAGATTCCACCACAGTGTATTTTAAGCAAGGTCATAGTTCAATACTGATGGTAAAATAATGTCACAAAGTACAACACTTTAAAAATAATGATTATTTTGGTTTATTTTACTTTGTACTGGCACTGGGGTTTGAATTTAGAGCCCTGAGCTCTTGCTTTTTTTCTTCTTCTTCATAGAAGCCTGGCACTCTACCACTTAAATTACAGCTTCCCTTCTAGCTTTTTGCTGGCTAATTGGAGATAAGAGTCTGGGACATTTTTTTCTGACTGGGCTAGCTTGAAACCTTGATCCTTGGATCTCTACTGAAGTTAGGATTACAAGAATGAACTGCTAGTGCCTGGCATGCAGTGATTTTAGAATTAGAAAAAGCAGTTTAAACTCAAGGCCCTTTGTTTACAGTTCAGAGTCACAAGGCCTCCTGGAGCCCCTTTTGTACACAAGAGCAAGTCAAGATCTTCCTCTGTGCTGCACCTCTGCTACAAATGCCCTTTCTGTGAAGAACTGAGGCCCGATGGGAAGGGAAGGCCATCAGTTAAGTGGGTGGCATTTTGGAATAAGTTCTGGGAGTCTACAATGACCTCAAGAGGTAGGAGGCAGCCAGGCGGTGGAGGTAAGAAGGTTGTACATTAACATTTGCTGTGTGCCCATGAGGCTGTATCTTTATTAGATTAGATAATATCATGTATTATATGCTTGAGTAAGGAAATTACAATTCGCATAATTACATGACTAGTTCGAAACACTACTCACCACTCAAACTGATTAGATTTCCTTCTGCCCGTGCCAGTGCAAACCAATTGGCACTGTCACGGTTGTTGTGGATCCCCTTTAGAAGAGCAACTAGCCCACCAGTGCCTGTAATTCTAGCTAGTCAGAGCCTGAGATACTGAGGATCAGGGTTTGAAACCAACAACTCTTATCTCCAATTAAACCACCAGAAAGCTGGAAGTGGAGGCTGTGTTTCAAGTGGTTAGCACCCTAGCGCCCCCCCCCCCCACGCACAGAGAACAAATGACAGTAACCTCCAACAGGTCAGAAACATCAGCACCGTGCTAGTGGGATTATTCCAGACGGTGGTCACGGGCTTGTATCCTGGTCCTGATAAACCATCTTCCTTTCTCAGTCTCCAGCTGCTGCGTGAAAAAGTTTCAGGTAGGTGGGGATGGGAGAGATCTAGACCAGGCCAGGCGATCCCCCCCCCCACTCCCGCCTCCCTGGGCCGCAGTGGCGGACAGGGGGTCGCGCGGGAGCCTGGGGGCGCATACTCAGAGTTGGGGTGCCCAAGCGGTGGCCCATCGTCGCGGGTGTCTGCAAGGCCCTCCCGCCTCCGCCGCAGCCGCGGGTTTCCGCGCACGTGGCTGTGCGGTGTCGTCCTCCCCACGGGCTCCGGGGGCGGCGGGGCGGGGCGGGGGGCGGGCCCGTGCGCTGGGCTCCCTGGCTGCTTTCCAGCCCGGCGCACTAATACGGGCGATGAGGCTTCTCGGCTCCAGTCTGACTGACGCCGGCTGGGGCCGCCGCCGCCGCCGCCGCCGCTGCAGCCGCTGTCTCGGTCCCCGCCGCCCCGCCGCCGCCGGGCCCTGCAGCGGCCGGGCGCGCGCAGCCAGGCAGTGAGTGCGCGGGGCGCGGAGCGGGCCGCCCCCGGAGACCACGGCGCGGGGCGGGGGGCAGCCGGGTGTGGGGAGGGTGGTGCGCGTGGGGAGGTGAACCATGAATGGCATCGTGGGGACAGGTAAGCAGGGATGCGCGCGGAGCCTGTGCGTGGGCGCGCGCGCGCGTGGAGAGCTGAATTTCTCTGGCAGTGGGACATGTGTGCGGTCCGTGTGTGTGTGTGTGTGTGTGTGTGTGCATGCGTGTGCGTGGCTTGGCTCGCTCTTGTGCTCTTCATTCCTGCCGACTTGGAGTGGGGAGGCACGAGGGGATGTGGGCGAGGGACCGGAGGGGACAGCGCCGGGGACCCGGGCGCGCCGATCGCCGGGCTGGGGGTGGGGGACCTGCGTGAGGATGCGGTCCCGCGCGGCGGGGGGCGGAGGCCGGGCAGAGCGGGGGGGCCCCCGGGGCGGGGACCGGGGTGCGCGCGGGGCCGCCCGGCCCCTCCCCGCCTGCACCGCATCGCACCTCGGGGAGGACGCGCACCGCCACCGCGGAGCCCAGACCTGGAGCTGAGTAACTGGACAGCCAGCGGGCGTGATAGATAAATAAGGGGTGGGATGGGGGAGTGGGGCGGAGGGTCGTTAATTGGGACTCCTGGCTTTTAAAACTCTCCAGGGTCCATTTGGCCTGGCTAGACTACTGGTTTGCATATACACTGCCACACTTGGTATTACCTTCGAGGCATGCAAAGTGAGAGGGGTTAAAGAATAATAATAATAAAAAGTAAGGAATGTTGTTCAAGTGTCTCCGGGCTTGTGCTCTGGTTGTGTCAGAGGCGGAATGTTTGTCTTTTCCCCGGCCTGGCATTCTGTGCCAGCACTGCGCAGAGATGGGGGGGGGCGAGCTGGGGCGGGGGGGACAGATACAGGAGACTGGCTGACGCCGGCTTTGTGATGGAAGGATGGCTGATGGCTGATGAGTCTCCTCCTTGGAGGTCTTCCACCCTCCTTCCACCCTTGACCCAGGGAATGTGAAATGGTAGTTTGCAAAAAAAAAAAAAAAAAAAAAAGAGAAAGAAAATAAATACTCTTCGGGGCTAGAATGGGGACTCCTCTACAGACTGATGTGGCTCTGGTTTGGGGAGCCACATGGTATATAAAATCCAAGGGACTGCAGACCCCATCGCTGTGCATGGCCTGAGCGCCAGTGCAGCGACTGGTTAGATTTCCTGGGTGATCTGGAAGTGTGGTTGAGCAAGCATAACTGTAAGGGGGGGGGGGTGTGAGTCAGGTTACCTCATGGGCACTAAGCAGAAGTTTTGCACATCTGTCCCAGTGAAATGTGACTCATGATCTCCTGCTCGGATGGGATGAGGGCATCTGCCTGGAGTTGATATTTGTAAAACAAGAAATATGTATGTAAAAGGGAAGGAAAACTGAAATAAAATCCAGACACTCCAAACAGACAAGAACTAGAGCAATTAAATCTCTCTAGGCTTGTAGAAAACCACCAATACGGTTCTGGATCGCCTGCAGGTTTGTGCAGATGAGAAATGAACGTGGTCGTTGATTTTTTTTTAAAAGAACGTTTTAAGTGTGATAAAATGACAGAAGTTATAAATAATATATCGAAAAAGTAGCTTTATGGATATAATCACCTTCTTTGATGGCAAGGCAGTTTTCTGCAGCACAGCCTCAGGCTTCGAGTCTTAGGACTCAAGTAGCGAAGTTTTTCTGCTTGACTGGCTGTCTTTGTCAGGTTGTTTTTCATGTGGAGATCTGTGGTTTCCAATCAAGGCTATGCTGAAGAAAATGTCAAAGTAGTATCTTGATCAGAGAAACCTCACTTTTCTCAGAAGTGTTTACAGAAAGTCATAGATAAATTTTAGATTACCCCACCCACAAATGATTTGATAGCGGCCTTTGGAAGTTAGCATGAGCTATTTGACTTTCCCTTTCCATGATCTTTTTCTCCTATGTATTCCATTAATGAACAATCAGAAAACAATTGCCAGTAACAGCAGGATGATTACAGCATCTCTGTTTATAGACCTGGATTCAAGTTGGAGGGGGAGAGATGAAAAAAAAAAATGTCTGTTGTTCCTTTGCTTTTTAAATGAAAGATTGCTAAGAATAGATAATAGAAGTGAGAATAATAAAGTTTATTTACCCTTTTTATAAAGGCCCATTCTCAGTCCAGACCAGTGGTTGGCGACTGTAATCCCAGTTGTTTAGTATGCCAAGACCTGAGGATCATGGTTCAAAACAAGCCTACACAAGGAAGTCTGTGAGACTGATATCTTCAGTTAACAAGCAAAAACCTGGAAATGGATGTGTGGACTTAAGGGATAGAGCCTCAGCCTTGAGCAAAAAAAGCTAAGGAACAGCACCCAAGCCCAAGTTCAAGTTTCAACACTGGTGCTCCCTCTCTGTCTCTCTGTCTCTCTCTTTCTCTCTCTGTCTCCATTTCTCTCTCTCCATCCTTCCTTCCCTCCTTCTTTCCCTCCCTCCCTCCCTAATCAACACAAAGAAGAAAAAAAATATCAAATTGTTTCAGCCACAGATGGTGGTTCATGCCTGTAATCCTAGCTACTCAGGAAATTGAGATCTGAAAATCCTGATTTGAAAACCAGCTGGGCAGAAAAGTCCATGAGACTCTTATCTCCAGTTAACCAGCAAAAAGCCAAAACTGAGAGTGACATTATCCAAAAAGAAATGTACTCTTTATCTGGCTTGTATAACTGTAACTCTTCTGTACAACACCTTTATTTATTTTATTTGCCAGTCTTGGGGCTTGAACTCAAGGCCTGGGGTTTGAACTCAGGTCTAGGCACTGTCCCTGAGCTTCTTTTGTTTAAGGCTAGCAGTCTACCACTTGAGCTTCAGCGCTAATTCTGGCTTTTTCTGTTTATGTAGTACTGAGGAATAGAACCCAGGGCTTCATGCATGCTAGGCAAGCACTCTACCACTAAACCAAACTCCTAGCCCCACAATACAAAAATAATTTTAGGGGCTGGGAGTTTGGCCTACTGATAGAGTGCTTGCCTAGCATACATGAAGACCCAGATACCACATACATAGAAAAAGCCAGAAGTGGTGCCATGGCTCAAGTGGTAGAGCTCTAGCCTTGAGAAAGCCCAAGGACAGTGCTCAGGCTCTAAGTTCAAGCCCCAGGACTGGCAAAAAAATATTTCTTTTCAAAGCCAAAAGTGGCTGAGGCTCAAGTGCCACTAGTGGAAAAGCTAAGAGACAGTGCCGGGGCCCTGAGTTCAAGCCCCAGAACCAGCACACACACAGTAAAAAAAAAAAAAAATTAAAAAGAAAAAATAATGTAATAAAAATGTCATAGATACTGAGTATCCATTTTGCAAAGTTTAATTAAGAATAACAAGAGTGTTATGTTCTTTGCTGTGGTGTATAGTGATTACTATATCATTAAAGGCAGATAGTTCATAGCAGAAATGCTTGCTGCAATAAACTAGTTTCATCAAGTTTGTCCTTCTTTCCTTCCTTATCTCCTCTCTGTCTCTGTCTCTCTCTGTGTCTCTTTCTCTCTCTTCTCTGTCTCTCTTGTCTCTCTGTCTCTGTCTCTCTCTGTCTCTGTCTCTGTCTCTCTCTGTCTCTGTCTCTCTCTCTCTCTGTCTCTCTCTCTCTGTCTCTCTCTCTCTCTCTCTCTCTCTCTCTCTCTCTCTCTCTCTCTCTCTCTCTCTCTCTCTCTCTCTCTCTCTCTTCTCTGCTGGTACTGGAGCTTGAACTCATGGTCTCACACTCAGGGCTTCACAGACTTGTTTTTGTCTTTTTTTTCCCCTGAAGACAGGGCCTCTACCACTTGAGCAACACCTCTACTTCCCATTTTCCTGTTTCTTTGGAGGTAAGGGTCTCACAGATTTTTGTCTGTTGGGAGTAGCTTTCAGTCTCAATCCACAATTCTACTCTTTTGAAATGCAGACTACCGGTGAGAGCCACCAGTGAGTGTTCTGCTTTAATATGTTGTATGTAATATAGGATATATTACAATTTAAGAGACATTAAAACAAGTGTTGAGGGTTTTTACTTTGCTAAATAAACTGCATTAGATGAAATTGGTGCACTTAGGGTGTTAGGAATGTAGACAGACCAAATGGCATTAATTAATACATTAATTAATACAATACTCAGCAGAATTTCTGTTTATTGTTTGGAGCATTTAGAGAAGAATTTAGAAACAAGAAACTGTCCAGAATAAAACAGAAATAAACCTAGCAGTCTTTTGCACACATGAATCTCCCCAAATTCGTGCAGTTCCAGGGTACTGGATTTATCTTCTTTGGTCAACATTGCTAGTCAGTTAAAAAGTAGTTGGTATTTTTAGGGTTTTTTTTTTGTGTGTGTGCTTGTCCTGGGCCTTGAACTCAGAGCATGAGGCACTGTTCTTGGGCTTTTTTTTCCCCCTCTCAAGGCTGGAGCTCTACCACTTGAGCCATACCTTCACTTCCAGCTTTTTAGTGGAGATAAGAGTCTGTTGGGATCTTCTGGCCCAGTTGACTTTGAACTGTGATCCTCAGATTTCAGCCTCTTGAGTCTCTAAGATTACAGCCATGAGTGGTGTACCAGTGCAACTTTAAACTAACCTTTAAATTCCTGTCGATTCCTATTTAAGAAAAAAAGCCACATACCAACTAGTTACTATGATTTCAAGATGCTTGGTTACATTAAAAGTCCTCACAGGGAAGAGCCTAGTGGAACACATACTTGTCATTGAGCATTCAGCACAAAGCCTAGGTAGGGGAGGACATAACAGAGGGCCCCATACTATAAAAACCACCATCCCAAGTAGTCCCCCCCCTCCAGATACAGGGCTTCTCTAGTTCTTTCAAGGCTTTTCCCTTGACTTGCAAATAAACTTACTATTTACCTAAAAAGAAGAAGAAAGACAAGATAAAGAATAATTGGAAGAAGCTGTTGGCTCACAAATGTAATCCAAGCTTCTTAGGAGGCTGAGATCTGAGGTTCCTAGTTCAAAGCCAGTCTAGGAATGGAGCTGTGGCTAGACTCTACCACCAGACCATTGTGGAAAACTGTCATCCTGGTCTGCCTCACTCCCTTGGCTCTACTTTGGTAGGTTCATTTTCCCAGTCTTTCTCTGTGTGTGTGTGTGTGTGTGTGTGTGTGTGTGTGTGTGTGTGTGTGTGTGATAGATAGATAGATAGATCAATAGATAGATAGATAGATATGTTACAGCCAAAAGAATAATTTATACCTTTCCCAGTATAATGTGGCTTTTCCCCCCAGACATGTTCAGCTGTAGGGAGGCCTCCCTTGTATCCTCATCTCTCCCTAGGTCCTGGGATTTAGCTACTGCCTTGCAGGAATTTTGTGGGATAACCCTGGTGGCAGGTGTATCCTCTTTTTCACTTCTATAATTCTGCATTTTCACTCTTTTGTTTTCTCTTTAAAAAATGTATAGGTACTAGACCTTGAACTCAGGAGCTGGGTGTTACCTTTTCTCTTTTTCTCCCTCAAGGCTGGTTCTCTACCACCTGAGTCACACCTCTACTTCCAACGTTTTGCTGGTCAAATAGTTGGAGATGAGAGTCTTGAACCTTGATCCTCAGATCTCAGCTTCTGAGTAGCTAGGAGTACAGGCATGAGCCACAGGTGCTTGAATAATATTTTCAATTCTTGTTATGGATAGCTTGTGTCAAGTTACTCCTACATTGATTGATCCCTTCTCCTCAGATGACTCTTCCTCAGGAAGAGACTGCATTTCCTCCACTGTTTTGTATTTCCTTTGTGCTGCCATGGTGTCCTGGATAACACTTAGTAAATACTAGTTAAGTGACAAATCCTATCAATGAGTCCCTGGTCCCTTTGGAAATAAAAATCAATCAAAAGCATTTACTCATAGAAGTCCTGAAGGCCCACTTTTCAAGAAGGCAACGTTGAAAAGTTGAGGACTCAAAGAGAAGCCCTGAGAGCAAGCCTCAGCCCCACTTTTCTGTCCCCCTGAATGTTGTGGTAGATCACTGCAGTCAGGAATGCTTCGATGACACCCTTATTGGATTAGCAATTTTCTATATCAAATTCACTACATATGCAATGGAAGCTGTTTAGCTAAAAGAAAAAAAAATCCCAGATTTTAATGTAATATACCTTCCACAGTGGTGCTCTAATATGATTTCATAAAAAATTGCTAACAGAATATGCTGACCCCTCCCCCTCCCAGATAGCCACATGCAAAAGGATTCTGCTTTTATGGGATGTAGGAAGGGTCTTGCTGTCAAGAGCCAAACCTTCCTTCTTGGACTTTACCTTACCACACAACACTAATTCCCATTTGAATATCCATCATGTTCTGTATGGGTGGTTCAATACCAATGGAATTAGTATACAGTAATATAGAACTGGAAATTCCGCATACATAGCAGGCTTGGATAATAGAGTTGATTGTGTAGTTTTTATTGGAAAGCTCTAATCAACTTGAAAACCATTCTTCAAGAACCAAAGAAACTACATTATGAGGTTTAAATCCAATTTGGCTCAAAATGAAATGCATGTATATTAAGAAATAAATTATTAATGTGTGTGCACAGGGCTATAGAGCTTTAAAAATCATTAGTACTGGAAAGATTATGGTTCTATGACCTCATTCTGCAGCCTATATTTCATTTAATGAAAAAAAATGGGGGCTGGGAGTTTAGCCTAGTGTTAGAGTGCTTTCCTAGCATGCAAGAAAACCTGGGTTCGATTCCTCAGTACCTCATCCATAGAAAAAGCTGGAAGTGGTGTAGTGGCTCAAGTGGTAGAGCTCTAGCCTACCACTTGAGCAGAGCCCGAGGATGATGCTCAGAGCCTGAGTTCAGTCCAGGACTGGCAAAACAATAATGTAGCACCAGAAGTAAATGCAAAGGAGATCTGTGTTGTCCTGATTTTTCTTCTGATGACCATTTTGATTTCCTTTGTTTTTTGCCTCTTGTTGGTCATGGGACTTGAACCCTTAGTGGGCCTAGGCACTATTGCTCTACCACTTGAGCCACAGCATCCCTTCCTTGATTTCCTTTTTTAAAACATTATAAATATCAAATTTATTCTCCATTCTCCTCTTTCTCCTCCTCCTTCTCCTTTCCCTCCCTCCCTCCTCCTCCTCCTCCTCATTCTCCTCCTCTTCATCCTCCTCCTCCCTCTGTCTATCATCTTACTGCCTTTGTCTTTCTCTGTTTCTCTCTGTGTGTCTCTCTTTCTCTTTTATTATTTGCTGAGCTTGTGCCACTGATGGGATTGTAAAGTTTCCCCTTTGGGGGATTTTAATATTTAATCTTCTGACCATATTTTTTACTTTCTGAAGTCTAGGTTTTTTGTTTGTTTCGATCTTTACTGGGGCGTGAACTCAGAACATGGAGTTCTTTGACTTTTATGTTCCAGGTTGGTGCTGCCATTTGAGCCACATGTTTTATCAGAATTTTTGCTGAGATTTTAATCTCTGATTTGAATGCCTGGGCTGGCTTAGAACCATGGCAAGGGAAAAAAGGAGGAGGAGAAGAGAGGTGGGAGAGGGAGGGAAGGAAGGAAGGAAGGAAAGAAGGAAAGAAACACCAAATTTTGTGGAAGTTATGGTTCAAGTGGTGGAATGCCTGTCTAGAAACCACCAGTCTCTGAGTTCAAACCACAGTACTGCCAAAAAAATAAAAAAATACAAATTCATGAGACACAAGAAACCAAAACTAGTATATTTATGTGGAAACAAAGAAAGTATACCATGCTAAGGTTTTAGGACTCCTGTGGTTTTGTTTCTCTTAACTTATTTTTCTAATTCATTGTTTTGTACTGCTAGTAAAATTTCATTTTCAGGAGCAGTACATACAAAACTTTGTGTACGTAAGTGTTTCCTTACAGAGTGTTGACTAATGATATGTTTGTTCAAAGCTGTCATTAGGTGTTGACTACGCGTGCAAACAATGACAGTTGGTGCCTAGGTGTTAGTTCAAAGGAGTGGAACTTTCTTTGCTTTCTATTGTCACTGTGTCTACACTTATGAGATATTCAAAATACACAGTTTTCTTTGTATGTTGATTCTAAAATGTTAGATCATTGTAGTAGAAATAGCCATTACTTTAGATGTGGGACTTGTAAGTCTTTTTTTTCTTTCTTTCTTTTTTTTTATTTTTGCCCTTCCTGGAGCTTACTCTCAAGACTTGGGCACTGTCCTTAGATACTTTTTTGCTCAAAGCTAGCACTCTGCCACTTGGGCCACAGCTCCATTTCCAGCTTTTTCTGTATATGTAGTACCTAGGAATTGAACCCAGGGCTTCGTGCATGCTAGGCAAGCACTCTACACTAGGGTGCACTCCTAGCCCCAGGGCTTGTAAGTCTTATTGGCCTTTATGGTTTGTTCTTGTCACCTTTATTTACACTCTGACTATTGTGTTGAAATCACTTGTGAGGCCCCCAAATCAGGCATTATTACTATACCATAAAATAAAATCACGAAACAATAACAACAAAAATTAAGTCATAGGCTCCAGATTTTCAAAGCCCTGTTAAAAGGTGGGGGTGCAGAAAATAATACATACAAATGTGTTTCTAATAATACTTTAATCATCTAATCATTGATTATACTCTAATTGACTTCCTCCCTCCTTCCCCCTCTCTCTCTCCCTCCCTCCCTCCCTCCCTCCCTCCCTCCCTCCCTCCCTCCCTCCTTCCTTCCTTCCTTCCTTCCTTCCTTCCTTCCTTCCTTCCTTTTTTCCTTCCCTTACTATTTTTCCCAGTTAGAACCCCATTTTTACTGTGTTTGAATTATGAGTGACTCTTGCCAACGAGGGGAATGGGGATGGATGCACCTATTAGAGGTTTGGGAATATAAATCGTGATAAATGAGAAGGCAGAGGAGAAGCAGACTCTTGCCATGAGTTTTAGTGACAGTATCAGAATGTTGGTGACATCCCAAGGGCACATTTGTCTGGAGTTTGCCCTGCCTTGATCCTGACCCCACTAGCTCAAGAGTAAGGGTAAGACTAGCTTCTATGGAGGCTAAAATTGGGGAGGATCCAGGTTCTATTTCAGCCTAAACAAAAATGTGAGATCCCAGAACAACAATAACAAAAACCTGATGTTGTGGCTTTTACTTGCAATCTCACCTATATAGGAGGCATAAATAGGAGGATTACATTCCAGGCTGGCCTGGGGAAAACAAACAACCCAATCCCAAAAGTAAGTAAAGCAAACAATGCAGATGCTTGAGTGGTAGAGTGCTTTCTAGCAAACCCAAGGCCCTGAGTTCAAACTCCAATACGACCAAAAATAAAACAAAGCAAGTGAATTTGAACTCTACCCTATCAGCTGACTGGGAGAGCCCACACCTTCTGAAGCAGACACTCATAGTGGCAGAGTTCCTCTCATTTGTGTGCTGCTAATGCCTTTAGATTTGGGTGTCCTGTTGGGAGAAACGTACTTCCCGGTTCAAGTGCAAAGGAAATCAAGAAGTGCAGTTAAGTGGGCTCAACTTCAATGAAGCAATGAATAAGCAATTTAGGGGCTGGGAATTTGGCCTAGTGGTAGAGTGCTTACCCAGCATGCACGAAGACCCGGTTTCGATTCCTCGATTCTGTATACATAGAAAAAGCTGGAAGTGGTGCTGTGGCTCAGGTGGTAGAGCTCTAGCCCTGACAAAGCCCAAGGACAGTGCCCAGGCCCTGAGTTCAAGACCCGGGAATGGCAAAAAAAAAATAAAGCAAATTTTATGCTTATCATATGACAGTCCCTCCCCTCAATTACTCATTGGTCCTAGAAATAGGTTCATGTTCCCTCCCGGATTTTAGCCTAAGATAACAGTACTTTCTATTGGGTAACCTCACTACATGGACCTCTTGGGTTGGTTGAATTTTATTTATTTTTTCTTTTTTGCCGGTCCTGGGACTGTCCTTGGACTTTTCTCAAGGTCAATCAAACCCAGGTCTTTGTGCAGGATAGTCAAGCACTCGATCACTAGACCAAACTCCCAGCCCCATCAATTTTATTTTTGTTCATTTATTTATGTGCAAGTCCTAGAGCTTGAACTCAGGGCCTGGGTGTTGTCCCTGCGCATTTTTGCTCCAGGCTAATGTTCTACCACTTGAACCACAGGGCCAGTTCCAGCTTTTGGGTGGTTTATTGGAGATAAGCGTCTCCTGGACATTTCTGCCTGGGTTGGCTCTGAACTTGAGTAGCTTGATTATAGCACTTAGCTAGTTGAATTTTAGAAGAGGACTTGGGCTGTTTTCACCCACTTTGCTTTCTGCTGGCAGGAGGGCTTGTGTACTCTCTGGCACGTTTCTACACATGTTCTTGTTTTTATCACAGTTCATTCTTCTCCTTGCTAGTGAGCCCCCTTCTGCTCTGTCCTGTTTACCTACCTGCAGGCTTTCCAATGCATGGACTTTGTCACATCCACAAGTCCCTATGCAAGCAAGCTACTGCCAGTTTTCCATTCAGAACCAAGTGCCTTGTCTGGAAAATGGAACAACATTGACTTTGTTTCGAGCCCTGTGAACTGGAATATCATAGTTCATATCTTGTCTTAACAGCTAGGGCCCTAGTATAGGATCTGGCTTGTCCTCAGTATTCTTCCTTCAACTACCATCCCTAATGGTCATTTGGAAGGATGGGTAGGGAGTGTGGATTTTGATCTGTAGGATTTCAATGAGAATCTCATAACTGGATGGGAGGCGCAGAAAGGCAAGTCAGAATCCTATAGCTCACTTCACACTGAGCAAAACAGATGCTATGGTATTTGACAAATGTATGTCACTCTGCTGTGTGTCCAGCTGTTAAAAATCTGAACTTCAAAGCTAGAAACTGGTGACTCACTCCTCTCATTCTAGCCACTCAGGAGGCTGAGATCTGAGGATCTCCCTTAGAAGCCAGCATGGGCAGGAAAGTCCATAAGATACTTACCTCCAAGTAAAAAAAGGCTGGAAGTAGAGTAGTAGTTAGAGTGGTGGAGTGTCAGCTTTGATAAAACCAAGCAAGCAAATGAAACCCTGAATTCAAACAAGCCCCAGTTCCTGAACAACAAAATCTGAGCTGATTCAAACAGCAATCCATACCTGGTGCATTAGTGAGTCTCCTCCATTAGTTTGGAAACTGCATCCTTTAGACAGCCTTTGGCAGGAAACTCAGCCGCCCTCCACACACATATCAATGAAACTTTCAAAACCGCTCACAACCATTTCACAGAAACACATTTCAAGTGTTATTTATAGCCATTTACCACTTCAAGCTGGTAGTCACGTTCAAGCTGGCTTTTCACAGTGCGCCACTTTTAGCAGAGAGATTGTTTAAGTGCTCAAGAAATACAGGATGCATTATATAATGATGCCTTTCGAAGACATTTAGTGCTATCACATTAACAAAGAAAGGGACGAGCAGAACCTAGATCAGTTACATGAGGCTTAATAAAAAAAAAAAAAGAAGAAGAGTGGTGGATGTTAGGGATGAAACTGAATTTTACCTTCCTATGCTCAGCATTTGCTGGGTGGCCTTCTGCATTTTTAGAGCATGACCGGACAAGGACGATGGCCATTAGAAGCTCGGAATTGCTTAGCAGGCACCAGCCCCTGTGCTTTCAAGAATATGAGGAGTCAGGTGTGACAAATGTAGTTGTGAGGGTGTATACCAGTGCTTCAGAGGCCTGTGGGGAGGTGGGAGAGCACAGAGGAAATGTGATCACAGCTACTCCCCATGGGTGCTGTGTGTGTGAGAGAGAAAGAGAGGGAGACAGAGACAGAGACAAAGAGGAGACTGGAAATGCAGGCTGGAGACCCTTGGCAAAGAGCCTTGCTTTAAGTTGATACTGAAAACATCTGGGCACATTTATTATCATATAAATTATATAAACTCATCTTCATAGTAGAAGTTTAGGAGACACATTTTATCTTATTTTCTGTATAGTCCTGAGGCTTGAACTCTGGGCTTAGGTACTGTCTCTGAGTTCTTTTTTGTTCCAGTACTAGGTAGCACTCTACCACTTGAGCCACACCTCCATTTTCAGCTTTTTGGTGGTTTATTGACAATAAGAATGTCACAGACTCCCTATCTGGGCTAGCTTCAAACCTCGATCCTCATTTCTCCATTTCCTGAGTAGCTAGGATTGTCAAGTATGAGCTACTAGTGCTGGGCTATTTTATTGTATTATAATTTTATTGTCTTTAGGTAGTAATCCAAAGAGGTTTTCCTTCCATATGTCAGTTTAGAGTATAATGCATCTTGATCAATATCACCCCTTCTGTCATTCTCCTCCATCTTTCCCTGCCCCACCCAAAGGTTCCTAATTCCATCTTGACATATGTCAATATGTCATAGGTCATATGTCATATAGAATATTATGATTGTATTTATCCACCGGTCTTTCTTCATTCATCTACCTCTCAATTACCAATTTCCTGGTATCCATTTTGTAAGACTATAGGACAGTTTTTCAAAGGGGCTCCAACATCGGAATTCTGGGAGAAACATTTCAAATCTCAAGTATGGCATTTTTAATCCCAACTCCAGGAAGTAATGAATGCCCCATTCTATGACTAGTCACAGCAAGGTGCCCCACAAGTGTGTGGCAGGGTCCTCGCAGGGGACCATAGGGGTGAAGGCTTCCTGGAGTGTCTGTGAACTCCATGACCTGGAGGCAGTGGCTGGAGGCAGGACAGGCCCATTGGGGATGCTGGGATCCGCCTAAGACATTAATGGCAAGACTGATGAGGAAGAGTAGGTCCCCTACTGACTGTGGGATTGGGGGAATAGAAAGCAACAGGGCTTACCCAAGGGCCACCTCAGTCCAGGCTGCTCCATGCTCCCTTGCTTGGGCAGGTCATTAAGAGTGCTGGCTTTGAATGGCTGTGCTCTCATTGCCTCTGCCAGGAGCATCTCTCATTCCTCTCTGCTAAGCTGTTTAGCAAGCCTGGAAATAATATAAGCACATCTAAAATAATAACAGCCGTATGAGTATTATTTATTCATTTATTTATTGTGCTTCTTTGCCTCTCATCTGTTTCTAGCCTGCCTTCCCTCCTTCCCTCTTTCCCTCCGTCCCTCCTTCCCTCCTTCCCTCCTTCCCTCTCTCCCGCCCCCCTCCCTGCCTCCCTGTCTCTCAACAGTTTCTACTTTCAAATTGCTTTCCCATACATGGTCTTGGTATCTATCTAAAAGGTAGAGAATATTGTTTCCACTTTACAGAGAGAAGGAAGCCACATCTCAGTGATTTAATTCCTTCAGGATCACAATTAGTGATGGAGCTAGGAGGCAGACTCCTTTCTGCAAGCACAGTGTTTTATCCTCTGTGTCACATTGCCTTTTGTTTGTGGAAGCACTGGTTAAGTTATTGGCCCTTCCAAACTTGAATAGCAATGCAGTGCATTTATGTGTGTTGGGTGTCTGGGCATTTACAGGGAAGAAGAGTGGTGGATGGAAAGCTGAGCACCTGTAATCTCAGCACTCAAGAAGCTGAGGCTGAGGACTGCAGGCTGGCCTGACTTACACTGCAAGTCCCTGACCTTACCTTGTGCATTCTTAATTAAATGAAATAACTTCAGGGCTGGGGATATTACACACTTGTTCAATTCTTGCTGACTATCAGCAAGGCCCGTGGTGCTGTCCCGAGCAACACACACACGTGGATGAACACATGTACACACACAAATTGTGAAATAGAAAAACTAAATTTTTACTGAAACTGGAGCAATATTTGGAACTGATAGAGCATTGGTTTTGAATGAAAAAGCTAAGCAAGCGCAGGAGGCTCTGAGATCAAACCTAACCCAGGACCTGCACCAAAAAAGAAAAAAGAAAACAAGAAATATCTAATCCGGCTTAGTATTCCTGCCAAAAGGTCAAACTGTAAGAATGGCTAAGAAAACTGTATCTCAGGGAAGTAAGTGAACACAAATCAAGACTTACCTGTTAGACTCTGGTGGCTCAGGCCTATAATCCAGGCTACTGTAGGAAGCTGAGGATCATGGTTCAGAGCTAGCCCAGGCAGATAAATCCGTAAGGCTCTTTAAAAAAACCTTTTTTTTTGCCATTCCTGGGGCTTGAACTCAGGGCCTGAGCACTATTCTTGGGCTTTCTTAAGGCTAGAGCACTATCACTTGAGCCTCAGCACCACTTCTGGCTTTTTTTATGTATGTGGTACCGAGGAATCGAACCCAGGTCTTCATGCATGCTAGGCAAGCACTCTACCAGTAGGGCAAACTCCCGGTCCTCTGTAAGACACTTTATCTTCAAAATGTGTAGTGAAAAAAAAAGCCAGAAGTGGAGGTATGACTCAAGAGGTGGAGTGCCAACCATGACAAAAAATGCTGAACTCTTGCTTGTAGCCTAGAGATCAAATCTCAGTACAAAAGACTTCCCTAAATCAGGTTATCTTAGAAAACATGGATGCTCTATGCTCTATGGCATAACAAAAAAATAAGCAAGCCAGACACTGGTAGCTCAGGCCTGTAATTCTAGCTACTCAAGAAACTAAGACCAGAGGATTGAGGTTCAAAGTCAGCTCAGGCAGGAAAGTCTAAGAAACTTGTCTCCAATCAAGCACCAAAAAAAGCCAGAAGTAGAACTGTGGCTCAGGTGGTAGAATGCTAACCTTAAATACAAAATCAAGGACAGTGTCCAGGCTCTGCCTTCAAGCCCTAGGACTGCCACATAACAAAACAAAACAAAACTTCCCTAATGGCTTATTAAGCACAAAGTCTAAAACTACTAGCTTACTTAGTACTTCATATCCTGACCATAAATCTGTCCTGCTCCAACACTGAGTCTCCATTTAGTCCAGATATGTCACTCTCATCTGGGCCAGTGGTATGATGGGAGGTACCCTAATATAAGAAATCAACCCTTGGTGGAAACTTTGATTTCTTCAAATAAGATTTGTGTGTGTGTGTGTGTGTGTGTGTGTGTGTGTGTGTGTGTGTGTGTGTGTGTGTGTGCGCGCGCATGCGCTTTATTGTCTTTTTATCTCCAGTAAATTTTATGTATTTTTTATCTTTCTGTCATATTATTTATTTTATAGGCTTTTATCAGATGAAATTCAGGCAATGGTTGGACCACAGTGTACCCAAATCTAGATTGAGATAAAAATATATTTACATAGGCCGGGCACTAGTGGCTCACATCTGTAATTCTAGCTACTCTGGAGGCCAAGGGGTGAAGACTGCGGTTCAAAACTAGCCTGGGCACAAAAAGTCTGTGAGACTCCACTTAGCCACCAGAAAACCAGAAAGTGGTGCTGTGGCTCAAGTGGTAGAGTACTAACCTTGTGCTGAAGAGCTCAGGGACAGTGCCTAGGTCCAGAGTTCAAGTCCTGTGACTGACATAAATAAATTTAAAAAAATACATGAAAAAAAGAAAAAATATGGGCAGGGAGTTTGGCCTAGTAGTAGAGTGCTTGCCTAGCATGCACGAAGACCCGGGTTCGATTCCTTGGTACCACATACATAGAAAAAAGCCGGAAGTGGTGCTGAAGCTCAAGTGGTAGAGCTCAGGCCCTGAGCTCAGGCCCAGGACTGGCAAAAAAAAAAAAAAAGAAAGAAAGAAAAGAAAAAAATACACTTAAAAAGTGAAATTTAGCTGGGAGTTTGGCCTAGTCGTTAAAGTGTTTGCCTAGCATGCATGAAGACCCGGGTTCGATTCCTCGGTACCACATACATAGAAAAAGGCCGAAGTGGTGCTGAGGCTCAAGTGGTAGAGCTCTAGCCTTGAGAAAGTCCAAGGATAGTGCTCAGGCCCTGAGCTCAAGCCCACGACTGGCAGAAAAAAAAAAGTGAAATTTAAATGTTCTTGTGCTTAGACATGTAGAATAAGGGAAATTTGGTTTACTCAATATCTCTATGTAACAGGTGCTGTTATATTCCTATTTCAGAGATAACCCAGTGAATTGTATAAATGAATGGATTCCACATTATGTGGCTTTTCCAACTGATTTGAAGTCATGGACAGTCTGGGATATTAAGTTTTAACATAGGTTTAAGTATCAGATGCATTAATACTTAAAAACAAATTACATTTCTGCTTTTTCCCCAAAATGCTCATAATTTATTTTTGAACTTAATTATTTGTTTTAACTGAAACAGTTTTATAGGTTGCATGTTAAGACTGATTCCAGGAAAAGAAAGCTTAGTAATATTCGTTAAAGGCATATAAAATTTCCATTGGTTGGTTTGGAGTTAGAACATTGATCTCATTAAAAAAAAAAAAAGCCCTCTAGATCCTTTTCTGTCCTTTTTCATTTTTTCTCTGTTGAAGCAAGTGTTTATTTTTTAAAGCAATGCCTCTCTCTAAGCCCCAAATCACCACCATCAAAGAAAACAGATATGTTTATGTGCATACTGGTAGGAGAAAGGGTGTGAAATATGACAGGGAACCAAAGCTCCTAGGGTCCGAATGCTGTCTGTCAGAAGTGTGAGCTGAGGAAAGAAGATTCCACCTGAATAATTGGGCCTGGGAGAGTATGATGAGCCCAGCATTTCACCTTGTTAGGGACGCTGATGTCTGTATACCAATGGCATATTGTTTTCCACCTGAAAATGTTAACACCTTTAAAAAAAAAAAAGTGCCAGTGGCTCAATCCTGTATTCCTAGCTACTCAGGAGGCTGAGATCTGAGGATTCCAGATAGAAGATAGAAGAAGAAAAGTCCACAAGAACAAAAGCTGAAGTACACATTCTTTTTTTTTTTTTTCCTTGCCAATCCTGGGGCTTGAATTCAGAGCTTCTTTTGCTCGAGGCTAACACTACCACTTGCAGCCTTTTCTGTTTATGTGTTACTGAAGAATCAAACCCAGGGCTTCATGCATGCTAGGCAAGCACTCTACCACTAAGCCACATTCCCAGCCCCAAGGCACACATTCACATTCATTATTTCTTCTTCCTCCTCCTCCTCCTTTTTCATCTTTTTCATTTTCTTCTTCCTTTCTATTGGGTAATTAAAATACGTGTACCTCTTGAAATTGATTGAATTTCAGAAGCCAACTTTTGGCTGTCTCTACTCCTCTTTGTGTGTGTGTGTGTGTGTGTGCGTGTGTGTCAGAAAGGCTTCTCTGGGTATGTGCTTTCTGGCATGTACTGTTCTACCTCCTTTTGCATTTTATTGCAGTTCATCTCTTCCCCGTCTAATCAGTCCCCTTCTATCATCTTCTTTTTAATCAGGTCTTGCTTGTCTGCCACCTTTCTAATGTCACATCCGAGTCCTATGCAAGTGAACAACTGGTGATTTTCCATGCAGAAGCAAGTGCTTTGTCTTGAAAATGGACCACTACTGACTTTATTTCTAACTAGCTTATAACACATTTTTTTAAATCACTCATCTCTTGATGGATATTCGGGTTGTGTCCACTTTCTGGCTATGGTGAGTAACTCTGAACACCTGGTTTTAGTTGGTTGGGGTATCTCCCTAGAGTGCAGTTGCTAGGTCACATGGTAACAACACTAATAGTTATCCAATTGTTTTCCGTAGTTGTTGTCATTTCACATTTTGTAGAAAGATTCTAATTTTTACCTGTGCTTGCCAACACTTAACATTTTGTTTTACGGATAATACCTATTCTGCTAAGTGTGAAGTAGCATCTCAATGTGTGTGTGGGGGGGATTGTTTGCTGGTCCTGTTGTTTGAACTCAGGACTCTGAGCTTCTTTTGCTCAAGACTAACACTCCACCATATAAGCCACAGTTCCACTTGTGACTTTTTGTGCTAATGTGGTACTAAGGAATCAAATCCAGGACTTCACGCATCCTAGGCAAGCACGCTACCACTAGGCCCTATTTCCAGCCCTTATTTACATACATCTCTGACCCATACCTTTTTTTTCTGGTCCTCAGGGCCTAAGCACTGTCCTTGGGTTTTCTCAAGGCTAGAGCTCTACCACTTGAGCCACAGCACCACTTCTGGCCTTTTTCTGTGTATGTGGTACCGAGGAATCGAACCTAGATCTTCGTGCATGCTAGGCAAGCACTCTACCACTAGGTCAAACTCCCAGCCCTAGCTCATATCTTTTTTGAAGAAATATCCATTTGTTGCTGTTGTCATCATCATTGAGTTACATGAGTTCTTTATATACGCTTGACAGATTTCTAAGGAATCAGACATATAAATTTCATGGAATGAGATTTTCAGTAGGATTTTTCTAAAGAGTAAATATTCACACTTTTATTTTATTTCTTCTTTTTTCTGCAATTGCAGCCCAGAGTCTTTTTTTGGTTTGGTTTTGTGCTGGTACTGGGGCTTGAACTCAGGAATTCACACACTTATTTGGCCTTTTCTGCTCTTGGCTGGCACTCTACCACCGGAGCCACAATTCCACTCCAGCTTTTATTTTTTTTTTAAATGAGGCTTTATACACAGCTATACACATATGTACAAGCAGTTTTGAAGACCAAGGAAGTAACTCCAAATTCTGGAGTCATGGAAGTTCCACAGATTACACTGGGTTTCATTGATTAAATATGAAATTAATAGTAACCTGAAGTTTGGCCTTAGCATGATATTAAGGGATAAAAAGGAATTTAGGCCAAGGTATCCACTTCCAGCTTTTTACTTGTTAACTGGAGAAAAGAATCTCATGGACCTTTCTGCTTAGGCTGGCTTTGAACTTCAATTCCGAGTAGCTAGGTTTATAGTTGTGAATTACCAGTGTTGGGTTATTTTTTGCATTTATGTATTTATTTTTCCATGTTTAAAAGGATTAATTCTATAAAATTCTATAACCTACGATGATCGCTGAAGAAAAACTCTATGCCATCACCTACAGGCTTTGCTTTTCCCCTTGGTGTCACTCAAACTCCTCATTTTTAAGTCTTTAAAGTGTTGTAAAGCATAGAATAGAAATAAATCACCCCCTCAACACACACACACACGCACACACACACACACACACACACACACACACACACACACACACACACAGTACTGAGACTTGAATTCAGGTCTGGGGTGTTGTGCCTTAGCTTTTTTGGTCAAGACTAGTGCTTTGCCACTTTGAGCCATAGCTCCACTTCTGGATCTTGTTGGTTGACTGGAGATAAGAGTCTCACAGCCTTTCCTGCCTGAACTAGCTTTGCACTGCAGCCTTCACATCTGTCTCCTGATTTGAGTAGCTAGGATTACACGGGTGAGCCACCGAGTCCAGCTTAGGCAGAAGAATTTTTCAACTTTGGTTCCTGCTTCTGCTTTTGATATATTGGAATATACTCAGCAAGCACTGAGTAAAAGTGAATGTATTCAAAACAAATGCAAGACAGTTTGACTAGGATAAGAAAGATTATGGTGTTTACAGAAGAATTTGAATAGGGAAGAACACCTAGGAGTGTATTTTAAGGAATAACAGTTGGAATGGGAGGGGCCAGATTTTCCTGTTGGGAGGTGGTGGGGTGACTGTCTTGTACCTGTAGGATGCTTAATAGCATCCCTGCTTCCCACCCACTGGCTCTGGTAACACCTCGGCACCTCTCTCTTCTAATTGTGACAACCAGGGCAATCTGCAGACATTGCCAAATGTCCCCCAGGGAATCAGAATGAACCCTGTCTTCCCTAAGTGACAATAGTGATTAGTGATCAGTACAGTAAGAGCCTGCAATGAATGCTCACCACACAGTGGCGATAAGAGAATTGAAAGAAAAGGAAATCTCCAGTAACAGAAAGAAAGGATGGAGCCAGGTGCGGTGGCTCACGCCTGAAATCCTAGCTACTCAAGAGGCTGAGATTGAGGATCACTGTTCAAAGCCAGCCTGGGCATGGAAATCTAATCTCTAATTAGTTACCAGAAAACCAGAAGTGGTGTTGTTGCTCAAGGGGTAGGGCAGTAGCCTTGAGCTGAAGAGCTCAGGGACAGTGCCCAGGCCCAGAGTTCAAATTCCACGACAGAAGGAAAGAAAAAAAAGGAAGGAAGGAAGGAAAGAAGGAAGGAAGAAAGGAAGGGAGAGAGGGAGGAGGAAGGAAGGAAGGAAGGAAGGAAGGAAGGAAGGAAGGAAGGAAGGAAGGAAGGAAGGAAGGAAGGAAAGGAGGAAGGAAGGAAAAAAAAGGTACCAGTAATTAGTATTAATTTGATTTTACCATATCCTGGACATCAAGGCCATTGTCAACTAACAGATGAATACCTATTTTAAGTGAGGCATTGGAACTATGGAATTGAGTCAGTCTCTGTGCCTAAGGATTTTTATTATTATTCTACCAGTGGCTCACATCTGTAATCCTAGCTACTTGGGAGGCTGAGATTGGAAAAATCCATGAGACTCTTATCTCCAAAGAAGTGGAGCTGTGGTTCAGGTGGTGGAGTGCCAGCCTTGAGCAAAAAAGCTGAAGGACAGCACTCAGGCCTTGAGCTAGTTCCAGTACTAAAGTGTTTACACACACACACACACACACACACACACACACACACAACTTTGTCATTCAGTAGAGACATATTACAAGCAAATTGCAGTCTAGAGGAAACTAGCAATGTGTCCAAGGTACTGACAAAGAAGGTAATTTCTGTTTGAGAAGCACAGAAGCCAATGTTTTGGAGCTTTTTAAGCCAGACCTGGGGCTTGAACTCAGGTCCTGAGCACTGTCCTTGGGCTTTTTTCAAGGCTAGTACTCTACCACTTGAGCCACAGCACCACTTCCGCCAGGGCTTCATGCTGCTAGGCAAGCACTCTACCTTGCTAGGCCATGCTCCTGGCACATGTGCTGGCTTTAAGGGGTGGAGAGCCCTGACACCCTTCAGTGGATTCTGGAGATAAGGCAAGAATTGCCCCAGATCTTTCAGTTGCTAAGTTGAAGGTCAAAGCTTAAGGTAAAACTTTCTCCAAGGTGTCAACCTCTATCCAGAGAATATAAGTCCCAGGCTATAATTAAAGCAGTGATGGTTTGCATAGGTCAATTACACATTTCCCTGAGGCCCGTGTAGAGTGATTAGCAACTGGCAAATTCCCAGTGCACTGCAATTTCCAAGCTGGTTTGTATCCTTCACATATTATTTGAATCATCATCCATGCCCCAAGGCTCAGAAGATGCATAGCTAACTACCTCCATAAATCAGACTCCCTGCCAAGTTTTATTGATGACACACTGGTTGATTTTCCCAAATTGTATACTAAGAGACACATTTCTGTTCCTGTGTTAACTAGCAGTAGCTGGACTATAATGGAACCTAGAAACAGATGGGACCATATGGCTTCATTTATGCAGTGGCAAAATATTGCTTAAACTTGTAGCAGCGGTATCTACTGTTAGGAAGAAAATTACAATTGTTCAATGGCAGTTTATATAATATAGTAATGGCTCTTCATGCTTCTGTATTTATTTACATTTTAAATGTTATCCATTGAAAAACAAAAGTAATACATTTTGCTAATAAGATTAGTAAGTTGCATCCCATGGGAGCTAAAGTCCTGCTTTTTCTCCGCTGGTCTCTGTCCTTTTAGTGACAAAAATGTCCAGATTTGCTGATATTACTGTATGGTTATTTAATTTGACTACAAGTGATAAATATGTTTACCAAAGACTTTGTTCAGAATCATTTTTCAAAGGTTAGGATGTGACTTTCATGACATGTATTTTCTGATTTGGTTGTAAGAGTATATTAGTGCATCAAGAAGAAGTATTATAATTTCTTATAAATTAACTTACCAAGAATTATTTATATAACAAGAGCTATGAAGATTATAAACATTACTTGTGCATTGATGTAAAAGAAGTCCTGAAAATAAAATAAAAAGAAGTCCTGAATGAAAAATAGAGAATATTTCTAAAAATAGATTCTCTGGGTCCAGGAATTTAGCCTACTGGTTGAAAGCTTACCTACCATGCACAAAGACCTGAGTTCAGTTCCTTGGTACCATAGACATAGAAAAAGTCAGAAGTGGTGCTGTGGCTCAAATGAGAGCCCTCTAGCCTTGAGAAAGCCCGAGGATAGTGCTCAGGCCCTGAGTTCAAAGCCCAGGACTGACCAAAAAAAAAAAAGGGATTCTCTGGGGCCAGGAGCATGGCCTAGTGGTAGAATGCTTGCCTAGCATGCACGAAGACCTGGGCTAAATTCCTCAGTACCACATACACAGAAAAAAACTGGAAGAGGTTCTGTGGCTCAAGTGGTAGAGCACTAGCCTTGAGAATGCCCAAGGACAGTGCTCAAGTACCAGGACTGACAAAAAAAAAGATTCTCTGTCCTAGATGTGCTATGACTGTGAGACATAGTTTTTGCCATAACAGCAGCACACATTCCCATTATTTGGGGGTGAACTGCATTTACTTTTAGAGAGGGAGGGAGAAAAAAAGGAGCAAGGAAAAGAAGAGGAGGAAGAGAGAAAGAGAGAGGGAACGCTTTATATTTTCTACTTGGCTATCTGATTAAAAAATAATAATACAGTTTATTTGTTCACCAAAAGACATGCTGGGAACAGTTTTTTAAAAAGTGATTCATCAACATAGCAGTAAACTAATACTGTTTTGCTTTCCCCAAACGCTGGACTGGTTGTAAAATTCTTAAAGTTTTAAGGATGTTTGGTGTTTTGATGGGCAAAGGGTTTATAAGATAAAGTGTCCTCAAAACTAATTTGATTTTTTCTGTAACTTGCTGACGAAAACATTCCAATGGTAGGATAGGCACAATATACTCTCAAAGTTAAAATTATATTTTTGGGAAGTAGAAAGGCAAAAATGACAGCTCTTAATTCTGATACAGGGCCCACTATACTGTTTCTGACCCAACACTTAGATATGCTTTTAGTAATAAATTTTTATAAAGTTTAACAGTTGACTTTTAGAGCTTGAAACATAGAAAGAGGTTTGGTAAATATTTATTGAACAGAAGGATATGTATTCCTGAAAAAAATCTGTCCATGAATAAGATTTTTGTAAATTGAATCATACTTTTATATGAGCTATGACTGATTGTTTTAAGGCAAATAGTCTTTCCCAAGTTTATGTTTGTGGCAAGCCCAGCTTTTTGGAGATCAGAGTTGTTTGGAGTAAGGACACCTTGTATTATATCAGATCTGGCTTATTCTTTGTGAGGTTGCTAAGGTACAGAGGTTGTTTGGGGGGGGGGCTGTTACTTTTTGTTTTTGTTTCAGTTTTTGGCAAGAGTTCTTTATGAGTTTATAAGCAGCTCGGTAAAAATAGATTTCTAAGTATTTTCAATTTGTAATTCATAAATCATTCATGCTGAAATGTTTGGCCTGAGTCCTCTTCTCCTTGAGAATGTGGGATGTTTTATAAACACATGAAGAGTTCCAAATATACCATGGAAGAAAGACTTGCATTGTCAGGAATGTGATAATATACATAAAATTTCCATCTGTGCTCTCTAATTCAAATAAAGAAGCAATTAGAATGGGCTTTACAATCCTATTTGGGTTCTGCTAGGAGTTAAAAGTCCTATTTTGGTTCCAGCTAAGTTCTTGCTAGTCAATTAAAGATTCAGAACAAGTAAGAGCTTCTGTTAAGTGAATTAAAACACTGGCTAGCTGAAAGCCCAAGACTTGAGTTGGAAATCAAAGCATCATAAAGTCACATTTTAGAGCAAAAATAGCATGTGACAGTCTGAATGACTACAAGATATCCAGTCTCTCTGTCTCTCTCTATATGTGTTTATTCACAGTCATATATTAATATTTATCGTAAGTTCTGTCTGTCTGCCTGTCTATCTATCAGGACTGCTCACCCCACCCCATGCTGGAGATCAAATCCAGGGCCTGCTACGCCCTACCCTTTTCTGCTGTCATCACAAGAGCTGGCCAAGATAAGAGTCATCAGAGAGACTAATAGATGTTACCAATTCAGAATTTGTTAAGGAAGGCACAAGGGAAATAATCTTTATTAATAATAAAATGTAAGGCCAGGGTCTGGGAGTGTGACCTAATGGGAGAATGCTTTCACAAAGCCCTGGGTTCGATTCCTCAGTACCACATATACAGAAAAACCCAGAAGTGGTGCTGTGGCTGTAGTGCTAGCCTTGAGCAAAAGTGCTCAAGGACAGTGCCTAGGCCCTGAGTTCAAGCCCCAGGACTGGAAAAAAAAAAGGCTGATTTAGGAAGAAATAGTCAAGTACGAACTTTCTCCAAAGTAAAGTCAACACTTGGAAAAATTATGGTCAAAAAGTTTCTCATTTTTCTCCAGTCCTCTACAGTTTTCTGTTGTGACTACTTCTACTCTTCTTCAAAGGCAATGAGTATGGTGCATTTCTTGTGCATTATTTGAAGGGTACGAAAGTGTTCATCTTCTGTCCTCCTCTTTAAAAGCTATATTGCTAGGCATCCGTGGGTCATGCCTGTAATCCTAGCTACTCAGGAGGCTAAGATTTGAACATCACAATTTGAAGCCAGAGCTGACAGGGAAGTCCTTGAGACTTATCTCCAGCTAACTACCAAAAAGCCAGAAGTACAGCTGTGGTTCAAGTGGTAGAGTACCAGCCTTGAGAGGAAAAAAAACTAAGTGAGAGTGCCCAGGTCCTGAGTTCAAGCCCTGGCACTGGTACACACACACACACACACACACACACACACACACACACACACACACAATGAAGCAAGTATAATAACAAAGTTAATTAAGACAAATTATTCACTGCTGTTATAAGGAGTAGAAAGGCCCTAGTTTTGTTTCGGTTTTGCTCAAGGCTAGCACTCTACCACATGAGCCAAAGCTCCATATCCAACTTTTTGGGTGCTTAATTGGAGAGATCAAACTTGCCTGGGCTGGCTTTGGAACACTATCCTCCAATTTTTGGCTCCTGAGTAGCTAGGATTGCAGGTGTGAGCTGGGTGCCAGGCTTCTCTCTCCATCTCTTACATGAATCACTTCTTCCTTCTATTTCCTTTCCATCTGTGTACTGTCCTTCAAAAGCCTAATCTTGGAAAGGAGTAACTCCCGTTCACTGAGCCCACCTTCCCCACTGCTGCTGTTTCTGTATCTACCAGGGCTTTCCTCACCTTTCTGCCCTCCTATCCTTCTCTCCCACATTCACAGCCAGTGCAGCCATTTAAAACTGCAGGTCCATCAACCCCCTTTCTTGTAAAGCCCATTCTAAGGCTTTCATTTACATGCACAGTCAACCTATTTTCTGTATGTTACCTTCACGCTCCAGCCTGGACTGCCACCATCCTTTTCACAACTTTGCATCACTCACCAATACACACCACAACGCCACCTTCATGGCACTCTGTCTGCATTTCTCATTCTCCAGCTTTGGGAGTACCACACTTTCAGCTTGGATCTACACAGATTCCTTGCTTCTGGCTCTAGACACCATGTTTTTTTTTTTGGCTACAAAGTGCTTCAGAGTTTGCTATCCAGGTGGATTTCTAAGCCATGGAATGGCAAGGGCTATTCTGTTACACCTCTCGTAGACATCCAGTAGCTGTGCAGGATGAGAGAGAAGGGCGAGGGGAGGGCAGCCAACCTGTTCAGCTTAGCTCTGGTTTGTCCTATCCTTTGGGTCACAGAGCCAGTCCTTCTGTGGTGCCACTCATGTCTTTGAACCCCATCCTTTTGGAGATGGAAGAGGTCTGTAGATACTTAGCAGTCTCTATCTTTGCCTTCTTGCTATCTCAGCTCCTTCCTTCATCATATTCTGCTCTAGTAAAGTTTTGGCCTGAATACCGCTTCTCTCTTTTACTTCCTCCTTTTCCTCTGTTTCTGAATTCAGTTTTTGTTTTGTGTTGATTTGGGATGGTCCTAGGGCCCTGGACCCTGCCTCTGAACTTCTACACTCCAGGCGAGTGCTCTGCTGCCTGAGCCCTAGCTCCACTTCTGGCTTTTTGGAGGGTGGTTAATTTGAGATAAGTTTCACAGACTTTCCTGCCTGGGGCTGGTTTCAAAGTCATGATCCTCAGATCTCAGCGTTCTGAGTAGCTAAGATTACAGGCTTGAGTCAACAGCACCCTGCATTAGTATAATTTTTTAAAACTCTGTTTGAGAGGCACAGACACTTTGGAGACTCCACCAAAAAACACCTATGGACTATTACCAGCGAGCAATCTATATTTGTATGATTATTCAGAGGTTCACAGTTGCTGTGGAATTCCTGCACTGCTCAAGTAGCGCCCCCACTGCCACTATTCCATTTCTGCTGT
The DNA here is from genome assembly GCF_031878675.1 of Megascapheus bottae. Taxonomy (NCBI): domain Eukaryota; kingdom Metazoa; phylum Chordata; class Mammalia; order Rodentia; family Geomyidae; genus Megascapheus; species Megascapheus bottae. The sequence goes on along the minus strand of NC_143519.1, from coordinate 53,221,710 downwards.
CTTCTTTGGGGGGGGGCATCGCTCTTAGCAAGATGATCATGAAAATCCGCAAGAACTGGGCTGAATCTTTGTAGTTCTCCTCACAGAGTGAGGTAAGAATAGGAATCAAGACACCATCCCTGGGTTGTACAACTGCACAACAGTACACGGGTATGTGTGTGAGGCAATTATTTTTATTTCATATTACAATGTTATGATGGTTGCTTGCTTAGGAATGGTAGGCTAGCTTCAATGAGGACAGTGTGTGTGTGTGCGTGCGTGCGTGTGTGCGTGTGTGTGTGTGGCCTAGTTTATGTTCCAGGGTGACCATCATGACATATTGAATACATGTGCCAATATTTTCTAGACCGAAGTTCTCCTGGATTGTTTTTATGTTTTAGGAGCAAGCAAAATTTTTGTTTTGTTTTGCCACTCCTGGGACTTGAACTCAAGGCCTGGGCACTGTCCCTGAGTTTCTTTTGCTCAAAGCTAGCACTCTAACACTTGAGCCACAGTGCCACTTTTGCTTTTTCTGTTTATGTAGTATTGAGGAATAAGACCCAAGACTTCATGCATGTGAGGCAAGCACTCTACCACTAAGCCACATTCCCAGCCCTAGGAGAAGTTCTTGTTGTTGTATTAGTTGAAGTGCTGTACAGTGGCCGAGAAACGAGGCAGGGTGGGAGCCAGTGTTCAGTGCTCCTTCAGCAAGTATGTTTGAATTTTGCCTTCTGTTAAAGTATTTTCCAGGGGAGATCTTAAGGTATACTTACTACAGGCCATTAAGTATAGGTTAGAATTGTTACAGTTGAAAAAATAAAAATAATGAAACAGTGAAGTTCCATGATTGTCTCTGCATTGGTTTCTTGCTGTCACCTGACCACCAGGCTGCAGTCTACAGCTTAGAAGATGAGGGAGACTTCTTTGGCATACTAACCACCAGAGGGAGGGCTCCATGTATGTAGTGCTTAGGCAGACCCAGAAAGGCCTACTGACTGGTCATAGGGTTTTTACAGTATTTATGTTCTCCAAATTGAAGAAAAAAACACCAGGAGATGCTTTAAAGAAGGCTCAGTGAGTTGAAGTAATCTGTGTGACGTGCTTAGCGGACATGGATTTAAACTTAGCTGGGCACCGATGGCTCATGGTTCTCAGAAGGCTGAGATCTAAGGATCGTGGTTGGAACCCAGCCCTGGCAGGAAAGTCTGGATCTCCAGTTAAATCACAGAAAAACCTGGAAGTGGTGGTGTGGTTCAAGTGCTAGAATGCTAGCCTTGAACCAAAGGAGCTCAGGGACAGCCCATAGGCCCAGAGTTCAAGCCTCAGGACTAGGGGTAAAAGCATACTTCTCCCAAACGTTTTTTTTTTTTTTAAATCAGGCTACAGAAATTGCTTTTCAGTGTGTTTCTTTCTTCCTTTCTTTTTGTCTTGTGTAGTTAAATCATTTTGTGTGTTTGTGGTCAGCACTGCTTTTAAGTGTGCTTGTTTATTAAAAAAAAAAATCTCAAAAGCAAGAAATTGTTTTGCTCACTCATTTGGGGTTTATTGTAAAAGTTGGGTGCCAGGAAGAGAAAAAAGTACTGTTTTTGTTCTCCAAGTGCATGAACTAGACAAAGAGGGAGCCAGAGAAAGAACAGCCATTCTGATCTCTTTTCTTTGTCCTAAAAAGGTCAGCATTGTGGGGGTCTGAAGTTATTGATGGTGGATGTCAGCTAACCAGTAAGCCCCAACAAAGCCATGCCAAACATATATGCATATACAGCTATCTATCTATCTATCTATCTATCTATCTATCTATCTATCTATCTACCTACCTACCTACCTACCTACCTATCTACCTATCTTACTCTTATTCCTTTGCAGTGACAAAATTAATTCCAGAAACAGTTTAAAAGCAAGTGGAACTTGGCTTTGGTTGGTAGGACACTCATGGAACACAAGTTTCTTTGCCCTGCCCTGTACCATATCATGAGGGCTACACATGACATGCACTTGGGACAACCCCTGGGTGACTGTGTAGTATCTGCTGTGATGAGCCAGGCATGTTGCACATTCAGCCAACAGCCACCAAGTCTTTGGACCAGCACCCAGATACACCTGTATGGATGGCTTTGTCTATCCTGACCTGTAAATGTGAAAAGAAGACTATATATCTTGCCTAAGTTCACACTGTTGTACATGACAGGGACCCACAATTGTCTTATAAAGTAAGAGTACAACTGCATTAAAAAATGTAACTTCTGAGCTGGGTGCCAGTGGCTCCTGCCTATAATCCTAGCTACCCAGTAGGCTGAGGTCTGAGGATCCTGGTTCAAAGCCAGCCTATGCAGGAAATTCCCTGAGACTCTTATTTCCATAAACTGCTCAGAGAAAGCTGGAAGTGGTACTGTGGCTCAAGTGATAGAATGCTAGCCCTGAGCAAAAGAAGCTTAGGGACAGTGCCTAGGCTCTGAGTTCAAGCCCCAGGACTGACAAAAAAAAGTAACTTCTGTTTCCTGAACAGAACATTCCTGTTCTAATTCTTCCTTCTATAACCCTGTTATACTAAAGTAAATTCCTGTTTAAAAGAAGTCTTAGAAAATTATCCTAATCTGTCAAGTCAATGTGTTTTTGTTTTTTTTAATATATATTATTGTAATTAATAGAAGGGTTGCATGATATTTGCCAGATAAATGGTGCCTTAATTCCCACACATTGATGCCCTTTCACATGTCATGGTCCCCATTTCCCTTCCCCCCTCCCCCCCTCATCTTGTTTTCCCCCGTTCCCTATCCAATTTCAGATAAGTCAATGTGTTTTTAAACTGGCTAAATCCTAAATATGCCCACTTACTCTCCAAATGCATCCTTCTAGAATCTTCTCTTTGACCTAAGAACTTTCTCATTCTGCTTCCTTCCTCCACAGCTCTTGTTGTGTTTTGTAGGAATTAACTGGATATAGGAGAGCACCAGTGGCTATGCCTATAATCCTAGCTTCTCAGGAGGCTGACACTTAAAGACTGAGCTTTGAAGCCAGCTTGGGGATACAGAAAAGTCTGTAAGACTTATATATTAACCAGCAGGATGGAGGTGTGTGGCACATGTGGTAGAGCACTAGTTTTAGGTGTAAGAAGCTAAGGGAGAATGCCCTGGCCCTGAATTCAAGTCTGAGAACCAATACATCTACAAGAAAGAATTAATTGGTTTTGTTTCTGTATATAAATGCTTTACACTTTTTGTTTTGCTTTGCTTTGCTTTTGTCGGTCATGGAGCTTGAAACTAAGGGTCTGGACATTGTCCCTGAGCCTTTTCAACCAAGGCTAGCACTCTACCACTTTGAGCCACAGCACCACTTCCAGTTTTCTGGTGGTTAATTGGAGGAAAGAGTCTCACAGACTTTCCTGCTCAGGCTGGCTTTGAACGATGATCCTCAGATCTCAGCCTCCTGAGTAGCTAGGATTATAGGCCTGAGCCACTGGTGCCCAGCTTTCTTCATCTTTAAGAGGTGCTTCATTTCTGTTTTATTTGTTATACTTAAATAAGAGTGGTGTAACTACAAGTCGCACTAACTGTCCTCTTCTTGCTGGTTGTTTTTTGTTTGTTTGTTTGTTTTTATGACTCCCACAAGACAGAATGCTCTATTGTAGTGTGGAGATACTGGAGGTCTCCTGGGTTAGGAGCTATAGTCTATTGACATTCAAATTCTGACAGTGGACAGCTATTGAAGCTAGGCTGACAGTTCCAAGCAAACATGGACAGAAGGGACCAACACTGACCAGGCTAGTGCATTAGCGTGTAGAGATAGACAGTGACCTCTTCATTCATTGCAGGGCAAAGAACCTAAGACTGAGGATTGAATAATCTGTGTGGCCCCTAAACTACTCTAAACCTTAGCCTGGACATATAGAAACTATGAGCATGGATAAAGACTTACTTCATGTTGGAGAGGCTTCAAGTTTAGCTTATTTACAGTACTTTTCCTTTTAAAACATAAACATACATCCAAGACAAACTTAGAAAATAATACATTGAACATATGTGTATCCCCCCAATCAGACTTAAATATTTTTTATTGTTGGGATAATGTGTAGAGGGGTTACAGTTACATTCATCAGGTAGTAGGTGCATTACTTCTCACATGTTAATATTCCCTCTCATGGTGTTTTTTTTTTTATTTTTTGCCAGTCCCGAGCTTGAGCTCAGGGCCTGAACACTGTCCTTGGACTTTCTCAAGGCTAGAGCTCTACCACTTGAGCCTCAGCATCACTTCCAGCCTTTTCCTATGTATGTGGTACCAAGGAATTGAACTTGGGTCTTCATGCATGTTAGGCAAGCACTTTAACCACTAGGCCAAACTCCTGCCCCCTTCTCATGTTTTTGTCCCCATTTCTCTCCTCCCACCCCTCCCAATCATCTTGTTTCCCCCCTTCTCCTTATTCCAAATAAGCAAATAAATGGATATACAATCTACCAGGGAATAAAGTCAGATACAGTAACCACATGAGATTAATCATAAGGGCAAGAAAAGAAAAGAGAAATAAAGTACATTAGGAACAATAATAAACCTCTTGTTTTCATATCCTAGAGTTCATCCTATATGACCTTATGTACATAGGTTTTGAGCTATTGTAACTCTCTGCTAAGAGAGTCCATGATGTGTACTAATTATTACAAATGAGAGAAACCATTGAGCCTATGTTCCTTTGGGTCTGGCTTACTTCATTTAATATGATTTTTTTCCAAGTCTTTCCATTTCCTTACAAATGGGGCAATGTCATTCTTTCTGATGGCAGCATAGAATTCCATTGTGTATAAATACCACATCTTGATCCAATCATTTACTGAGGGGCATCTGGGTTGGTTCCATGTCTTCACTATGGTAAATGATGCTGCAGTGATCATTGTTGTGCTAGTGGCTTTAATATGTCCTTGTTTCTGAAGATTTGGGTAAATGCCAAGGAATGGGATTGCTGGGTCATAGGAGAGCTCTATGTTTAGTCTTTTGAGGAACCACCATACTTCTTTCCATAGTGGTTGACTGGCAATTCCTCCTGTCAGCCTTAAATAATCTTAAACCTTTTGATGTTTTCTATTTTCTTCCTTCCTCACATAGAGGCTACAGTTGTAAACTCAGTGTTTATTACTCAGAGCCTAAGTTTAACGCTTTTACCAGTCCTGGGGCTTGAACTTGGAGCTTAGGCCCTGTCCCTGAACTTTTTAGCATGGTACTTACTTGAACCACTGCTCCATTTTTTTTTCACTTTTAGGTCATTAATTGGCATTAAGTGTCTCATAGACCTTTCGACTTGGACTAGCTTCAAACTACAATGCTCAGATCTCAGCCTCTAAATAGTTAGGATTACAGGCTTGAGCTGATGATGCCAGCTGACTTTTTTTTTTTTAATGTAAAGGGCTCCTGTTGAGTAAACAGGAGCTGACTTGTAGCAGTAAATCTTAGCTTTGCAGATACTGTGAGACAACAAAATTATTTGAAATATAGCAATGAGATTAGACGGTGAAGAATCAAGTCCATTTAGATCCTGCATTCAGGACTGGTTGATATTTCTCCAAGGGCCAAGGAAAATGAACATAGTCACTTACTGTACTCAGGCAGAACCTCAAGCAGGATGAAGAAATATATGATTTAGGAAAATATTTTCAGTCTTGCTTTGGCTGGTACTCAGCACTGAACTCTGAGCCTTAAGCTTACACGGCTTCATCCATCTCTCAAGCTAGAAGTTTTGCTCGTTAATTTGAGAGGTAATCTCACAGAATTTTCTGCTCTGGTTGCCTTTAAATTGTGATCCTCTGGATATCAAGCCTTTTGAGTAGCTAGGATTATAGATGTGAGCCCAGGCTAACTGTGAGCTTCAGATTTCAATCTCCTGAGTAGCTGGGATTACAGATGTGAGCCAGTGGCAGCTGGCAGTCTTTTTTAATTGTAAAGCACAATAAAATGAATTTTTCTTTGTAAACTTATACACACACACACGCACGCACACGCACACATGCACACCTGGTCTTATTACACATCTTAGTCTTTGTTCATCAAGCTGCCTTGCAAGCGTCTATTTAGTTATGCTGGTTTTACACAAACCATTTTATTCAGATTTCATTTTATACTGATTTCACATAGGAGCTCACAGTTAAAAAGAAAAACAAGCAAACAACAAAGTCAAACCCACTCCAGTTTAGAGAATCTGATATTTGTTTCACAGAACAAAAACTGCTCAAAAGGTATATTTTAGTTGAACTTTGCTAAACATTTCTTTACAAAAGACTTTTCCCTTCCGCTGAACTAAGCATGAAGATTTATGCCACCTCTTATTCATAACAAATCTGCTGCAAAACTAAGCAGAATGCACAGTACCATGGGGAATAGGGTTGCTTTGTGTTGAGCTGTGTCTCCTGTTTAAAGCTCCTCATTACTCCAACCACTGCCACAGCACTGCCTGTCTGGATTAAATAAACACAACATGAGCACAGTGACTTAACTATATTTTATAAGTTCACCATTGTTAAGCCACAAAATCAACCTTTCTAAATAAAACTGTGTGTAAGTCAAACTGCCAAATGAAGAAGCACAACTTTGGAATCCCTAACTCTCCTTTTCATCACACTTTAGTGGACTGTCTTAAATAAGGTCCATATGAGGACGGCAGTGATGACAGCTTTGCATTTTGCTCGCAAAGTATCCTCACTTTGACTTGCAGGAGGTTAGCTGAGAGTGATCGAGAATGATTGCCAGCCGGGTGAGGTGCCTCATGCCTGTAATTCTAGTTACTTAGGAGCCTGAGATCTGAGGATCACAGTCCAGGCACTAAAGAACTTCAGACTCTTATCTCCAATTAATCACTAGAAAACGGAAACTGGCACTGTGGCTCCAGAGGTAGGGTGGTAGCCTTGAGCTGAAGCGCTCAGGGACAAGCTCTCAGGCCCAGAGTTCAAGCCCCATGCCCCCCCCTCAAAAGGCTACCAGCCAGCACCTGTGGCACACAGTTATAATGTTAGATACTCAGCAGGTCGAGATCCCAGCTTATCAGGAGGCTGAGATTTGAGGATTGTGGTTCAAATCCAGCCCAGGCAGTTAGGTTAGTGTGAGACTCTTATCTCCAATTAACTACCCAAAAGCTGAAGTGGTGCTGTAGTTCAAGTGGTAGACCCTCAGCCTTGAGTGAAAAAGCTAAGGGACATACTTAGGCCATGAGTTCCAGCCCCAGTACTTGCACAAAAATAAACAAACAAGTAAATGCTCATCATAGCAGAGGAGCAAAATAGCACTCTGGATTTTTGTTGAAAAGTTTGTGTGGAGTGATTATAGGCGTCACACCTATAATCAGGAGATCTGAAGATCTCAGTCAGAAGCCAGCCTGGAGCTAGACATCGGTGGCTCATGCCTGTAATCCTAGCTACACTCCAGGCTGAGATCTGAAGATCATGGATTGAAGCCAGTCCAGACAGGAAAGTTCATGAGTCTCTTATCTCTAATCACAGAAAAAGCTGGAAGTTGAGCTGTGGCTTAACTGGCAGAGTGCTAGCCTTGAGCAAAAGGAGCTCAGGGGAAACTGCCAGGACCCAGAGTTCAAATCCTAAGACCAGAAAAAAAAAATGAGAAGCCAGCCTGGACCAGAATCTGATCTCCAGTTAACCACCAAAAAGCTGGAAGTGGAGCTTGGCTCAAATAGTGGAGTAAGAGCTTTAAGCAAAACATTTTAGAGAGTAGTTTTTTTTTTCCCCCCAACAAACAAATGTTGGAGATTTTGAGCTCTGTTGGCTTCAAAAGACTGAAATGAGTCAGCTTGCTTGAAAATGTGACCAGAAACATCAATCACTTTAAACAGGAATGAAGTCGCTGGTTTTAAAGTCTAGAAAAAGGAGTTTTTTGTTAAAGCAACTGTTTCCTGGTGAGGAAGTGCAGTTCTGCCTCAGGAACTTTAAATGGGTTTACTGAATAACTGGGAGGGGATGTGTTGTTCTGGTGAGAGGGCCAAGAGAAGTCTAGCTGAGTCTCAGGCAGAATGACAATCATGAGCGCATTATTTTTGGTGTACACACACTGCGTGTGTGTGTGTGTGTGTGTGTGTGTGTGTGTGTGTGTGTGTGTGTGTGTAGACAAAAAAGCTGTTCTCACATTCCTTTGGCTTTTGGTCCCTTTCCACCTCAACATTGATGTGAATGTGAAAGAACATCTCTGCTTATGTGGGTTATGTCCGATAACTAATTTTTTCCAGTTTAGAAATGAAAACTGAGAAATCAAAATAAATATTTGTGGATTAGAATTTGATTCATTAACAATGAGAGGTCCATTCTGTAAACATATTTGTGTATTGAAAACTGCATTTTCAAAATAGTGGTGAGGAAAAAGCTACTGTTACATATATTTCCAAATGTCTGTGTCTCTCTGTCTCTCTCTCTGTCTCTCTCTGTCTCTCTGTCTCTCTCTCTCTCTCTCTCTCCCTCACTCTCTCTGTCTCTGTCTGTCTGTCTCTCTCTCTCTCTCTTTCTCTCTCTCTCTTTCTGTTTCAGATCTTCAAAAGGTTGGCCCAAGGTGATGGGGAGGGATGTTACAACTTAACTTGTCCTTCCATATGTGTTCAAAGGCTTCTAGATCAGAGGCATGCCTTCCATTGTTCTCCGCATTGAACCATGCCATCTCTTTAATACCTGGATTGGTAGACGGCACTGTGATTCTCATATGCGTACAACTGGTCATTTGGCTTCTGTGCATACATTTCACATACACACACAGAATGGGACAAAGAAAACCCCACAGGCCCACAACAGGACCACGGGGGTTCTAGAGACACACTTTGAAGAACACTATCATAAAAAATGGTTTGAAAGAATGTATGATAGAGACTAGCTCTCCCCGAGTGGTGAGATTATTAGGAATCCTATGTGTGGTTTTTTTTGTTTGGTTTTTTTAGTTTAGTATCAATTAGCTATACAAGGGGCTTCGTTTTAATATATCCATGACCACAGTCACAACCTGTATCTGAGATCCTTTTTTCTCTTCTTTAGCATGTAGTTGTTTTCCTTTTCTCTTATGAGGGATGGGTTTCTTGTACAACTTGAAAATCAAGAAACTGAGTGGCTGAAGGGAGAGTACAGAGGCCCTGAACAAGCCCTGAACAAAGTTTACAATGGGGAAACCAAAGAGCCACATGATTAATTATTTTAATCAGTAACAAATCAATCAGTCATATTTTTGGTACCAGTACTGAGACTTGAAGTCACAGCCTGAGTGCTAGTCTTCGGCTTCTTTGCTCAAGGCTAGCACTCTACCACGTGAGCCGCAGTTCTACTTCCAGCTTTTGGATGGTTAAGTAGGAGTCTCACTAACTTTCCTGCCTGGGCCAGCTTTGGACTGTGATCCTCAGATCTCAGCTTCCTGAGTAGTTAGGATTACAGGCATGAATTGCATCATTTCTTCCTTAGGAAAGCGACTTGATGAAAGATGTGTTTGGGAATACAGAGTTGAGCATGGGAAGGGAAAAGGGACTCCACAGAAGGGTCACTGCAGGTTGCTTAGATGAGTGGGTGGTAAATTGGGCTGAAAATTGGGACAAATTCTTGAGGAGATTTTTGCAGGCCCTAAAGGGGAAATAAAGGAGAAGGCCAGGCCAAAGAGAAGGAAAAGATTTTAGGATGAAACATTGTCCTTCTTCACTGTCATCTTGCTAAACTCCCCCATGTCTTGCGTCCTGTTTTTGCAGAATTGGCTGGTCCATCGATGAGCTTTGGAGAAAGGCAATACCCTTCCCGAGGTGGCTCCAGCCCCAGTGCTTCCAGAAGGAAAGGGAAATTGGGACCTATGACCTCCCTGGGGAGCTCCCTGCCACTGGCCTGTCCCTGGTAGTGAGGGGCAGCGGGCCTGGTTCCTGTGTGCAGAAGACCCCAGCCCACCTCCTATGCACTCCAGCACGCCCATCAGCTCCCTCTTCTCCTTTACCAGCCCCGCAGTGAAGAGGCTGCTGGGCTGGAAGCAAGGAGATGAAGAGGAGAAGTGGGCGGAGAAAGCCGTGGACTCTTTAGTGAAGAAACTAAAGAAGAAGAAAGGAGCCATGGATGAGCTAGAGAGGGCTCTCAGCTGTCCAGGGCAGCCCAGCAAATGTGTCACCATCCCCAGGTCTCTAGATGGGCGCCTGCAAGTGTCCCACCGAAAAGGTCTGCCTCACGTTATTTACTGCCGAGTGTGGCGGTGGCCAGATCTGCAGTCCCACCACGAGCTGAAGCCGCTGGAGTGCTGCGAGTTCCCTTTCGGCTCCAAGCAGAAGGAAGTGTGCATCAACCCTTACCACTACCGCCGCGTGGAGACGCCAGGTGGGTGCAGGTCACCAACCCCTGAGGCTTTATTTCAGACTTCAGGGGACATGTCCTGGGTTGGAGGCTGGTAGAGGCCCTCCCCAAGATAAAGGCACCTTTATAAGTGAAGCAAATAGAGAGAGGCTCCATTCTGAAGGACAAAGGTACAATGTCCTCAGAAATATCTAGAAGCCTGGCACTGGTGGTTTACTCCTGTAATCCTCAGAATCATGTGGCTGAGCTGTAAGAATCTTGGTTGGAAGCCAGTCAGGGCAGAAAAGTCTATGGGACTCTTATAGTCAATTAACTAGCAAAAGATGGGAAGTGGATATTTGGCTCAAGTAGTAGAGCACCAGACTTGAGTAGACAAAGCAAATAGACAATGCCCAGAACCTGTATTCAAGCTCCAGTACTGGCAAAGAAAGAACAAAAGGAAAAGGAAAGGAAAAAAAGAAAGGAAGAGATCTGAAAAGAAGAGTTTATTTCAATAGACACCTAAACTTTATGTTATTTGGACGTATTTAGGTAGAATTCTCATAATTTCTTCCTAGTTCTTTTTTTGGTTGTTGTTGTCAGTTGTGGGACTTGAACTCAGGGCCTGGACTTTACTCCTGGGCTGGCTTTGAACCATGATCCTCAGATCTGAGCCTCCTGAGGAACTAGGATTATAGGCGCGAGCCACCGGCACCCAGCTTACACAAGAAAAAAAGAAAGAAAAGAAAAAAAGGAAATAAGTTTATCTTCTAGCAGATCATTTTATGTACTTTTGAGCCAATTTAAAAATTATATTAAATTTATCTAAACAATTATTTAATCTATTTATTGATTTAAATGTAATATTGATCAATTTATTAAAATAAATAAGAAAATATCCAACAATAATGATATTCTAAAAAAAAGCTTGGAAGGGGCCGGGAGTTTGGCCTAGTGGTAGAGTGCTTGCCTAGCATGCACGAAGACCTGGGTTCTATTCCTCGGTACCATGTACATAGAAAAAAGCTGGAAGGGGTGCTGTGGCTCAAGTGGTAGAGCTCTAGCCTTGAGAAAATCCAAGGACAGTGCTCAGACCCTGAGCTGGCAAAAAAAAAAAAAAAAAAAAGGCTTGGAAAAGTCTGTTATTAGAAGAATATGCAGAGTTCTTGGGTGATCATAAGATTGTGAGACTTTTGAATCAGGACAGTAACTGATGCATTCATAATATGTGTCAGAGCTTATAAATGGTGGTAGACCTGAATCACAATTTCTATAAGGAAACTTATTGAGAATTGTATTGCTTGGTACTGTGTCTGCCCTCTCTAGCACCTCAGTGATCTTCCTAAATAAAAATTGCCTGTTTTTCCGAAAACAAACAAACCCTTCTCCCATCCAAACGTTGTATATATTTCCCGTTTTGGAGAAGTCACAGTGACTGTCACAGTTGTTAGACTGCTTCTCTTTTGTCTGCTTCGGGACAGGAATGCAGTTTTTGTGGGGCTCTCCTCTCTTTGACTGGTCATCTACCTTGTTCCAGGGATGTTCCAGGGCTGGCACATTCACTCAAGGAATTCATCTGTGTCCCACTAGGAGACAGTTATGTTTGGTAGCCACTCAAACACCCAAGTGTTTGTCAAAATGTCACCTCTGTGTGTCAAAGATCCTTCATACGGGAACTGGGACTGTGTCTCCAAATATGATTAGAAAGTCTCATGCTCTTGGCCAATCTTACTTATTTCTCCTAGTTCATGCAGGTCTTTGATTTCTTCCCTTCTTTCCTACTTCTCTTTGAACTTTTCTTCTATATCAGGAAAGAAAAAAGTCTGAGGAACATGGTGCTACATGCCTGTAGTCCCAGCTATTTAGCAGGCTGAGGCAAGAAGATCCACTGAGTTCAAGAGTTTAAGGCAAGTCTGGGCAACATAGCAAGACCTCATCTCAAAAAAGAACAAATGGAAGTTAATAATGTCAGAGTTTACATTTAAAAACAAAAAGCAAAACAAAACAACAATGACAAAAAAATAGAGCTGGACGCCGGTGGTTCACTCTCTGTAATCCTCGCAACTCAGAATGCTGAGGTCTGAGGATCGTGGTTCAGTGCCAGCCCAGGCACTAAAGTCTGTGAGATTGTTATCTCCAATTAACCACCAGAAATTGAGAAGTGGCACTGTGGCTTAAGTGGTAAAGTAGTAGCCTTGAGCTGAAAAGCTCAGGGACAATGCCCAGGCCCAGAGTTCAAGCCCCATGACCAACAAAAAACAAAACAAAACAAAACCAAAAAGAGACTGATTCCTTTTTGTCACAAAGATTTGAGTAGATTAAATTCATATGTATTAATTTTAGGTTTGACTTTCCAGAAAAATGAGTCAAGATTATATTGATTTACTATAATATTTTAGCTACACATTTTTGTTTTGTTTGGGACTCCTAGCAGCTATTTCTAATAGAACAAGTGGGTTTGGTGTCTCATTATATCTGTTTGTTTTTGTTGCTGTTGTTTTGTTGTTTGTCAGTCATGGGGCTTGAACTCTGGGTCTGGGTGTTGTTCCTGAGCTCTTCAGTTCAAGGCTACCGCCCTACCCCTGGAGCCACAGCCCTAGTTCCCATTTTCTAGTAATTAATTGGAGATAAGAGTCTCACCGTCTTTAGTGCCTGGGCTGGCTTTAGCTCTCAGCCTCCGAAGTAGCTAGGATTACTGGCATGAGCCACCGCACCCAGCTCTAGCAATATCTAGTTATATCTAGTTTTATTTAAGTAAATATTGTGAGAACAGTGAAAATATTAATGTTAAGTTTGCTGAGTCCTAGTGGTAATAAAACCTTGTTTGCCTTTAAGTTTTTTTTTCATATCTTTGTGGCAGATGAAAGATTGCATCCTGGTTCCTTTTTTATTCACATGTCCAGCTTTACATGATGATGTTGAAAATTTGTTTTCTAATGTAATAGAAGACAATATGTATAAGTCCCAGTTTGTAGAAGAAACCATTTGTTTTTGTACTGCCTTTACCTGTACTGACTTTAGTTTTAAACTTCTCATTTACCAGTTTCAGTTATTTTCTGGTTAAGTAACTGACATTGTGCTGGTTAATTGGAGTTAGAGTCTAGCAGTCATTTCTGCCTGAGCTGGATTTGAACCAGGATCCTCCAGGTCTCAGATTCTAAGTAGCTAGGATTGCAATAGTGAGATACCAGTACCTCACCAGGACTTGTACTTTTTATTTATTTATTTAATTAAAAAAACTTTTGCCAGTCATGCATGGGGCTTGAACTCAGGGCCAGAGTACTGTGCTTTGAGCTTTCTCAAGGCTCTACTACTTAAGCCCCAGTACCACTTCTGGCTTTTTCTGTGTATGTGGTACCAAAGAATTGAACCCAGGACTTCGTGTATGCTAGGCAAGCACTCTACCACTACGCCACACTCTTGGCCCGACTTATACTTCTTATACAAGTTGTGTTTTCTTATTTGTTTGTCTTTTAGTCAATGTGATGACAAATCAGTCTGTCCCCAGAAACATCTTTTAACCATTTCCTGTTTCTTTTTTTTGTTTTTTGTTTTTTGGGTTTTTTTTTTTTTTTGCTGTTTTTCCTCCATGGTAATTACAAATCTAAACAACATGCTTCCAGGTTAATCACTTTTAGATAATTTATCATCTTTATAACACAAAAGATGAGGACTTTTTTGTCTTCCCTCTCCTTCTTAGTCCTTGATACTTACGTTTTAGTTCATGGTTTATGGAAGTTTGGGGTTATTTTCCTGCTTCCTGTGGTGGAGTTAGGAAAGGAGCTGCCTTCCGTCTGAAAGCCATCAGTGTTGAAGTGGGAAAATGATCCTTATTTCTCTGACGGTGTCTTTGAGGCTGATCTTCTGGGAGATTTAGATTATTTCACTTACCCTTTGATGTTTGCAACAATCCTGTTACTAGGTTTGAATCTATTTTCATTCACCAGGTTTTTTGCTCTGTGTTCCTTTAAATCTGAAGACACAGATTTGGGAAGTTTTCTCCTATTGGTTCTTTGATTATTTTCTCCTCTGTTTTCTTTGTTTCACTGACCGGGACAACGTCACAGGCTGCACTTCAACCCCTCGCATTGCTTCTTTTAGGCCAGGCACATCTTAGATGTTGCAAGGAGCTTCCAGGGCCTGGGTAAAGCTTGCCCTTGAAAATCTGAATCCACTCTGACCTTTGGTCTTGAGTCAGAGTCAGGGACACACATGTTCTATTTGAAGAATGGAACCCAGAAAGGATTGACTAAAATGAGCAGTTTAGATTTTCCTGTGGCTACTGATACTTTGCTTGTTCATTTTATTATTCTGCTTTGCGCTTCACTAAAGAACTTTGCACTCTCTCCCTTTAAAACTTTCCAAGGGAAACAGGATGTTTTTATTGTAGCTGAATTGAGGTTGCTCATCTAAATAATGCAGCAAGTCTCTGAAGGAAATCACTCTGGGAATCACATGCATTTCATGGCAAGCAATAGAAAGCACCTGTGCTTTAACAACATTAAATTGACTGGCAGAATTAAAAAGTCATACAAACAGCGAGATCCTGAGAATACAGTGTTACAATGTAGCTCTGGTCATTTCCAAGGTCGGGAGAATCTTTATGGGCTTTCTGATGTCTTTCACAGTGAAATTCTGCTTTAGATGCAGATAGCATGAAAAAGGACGATTATTTTTGCATCTTTCATGTTTTCTCTTCCTTCTTGGGTAACAGTGAGACCTTCATGGATGATGAGCAGAGAGAACACGGGAGGCAGCTGGCAACTGGTGGCTCATGCCTGTAACTGTAGTTGATATCAGGCTGAGACCTGAAGATGTGGACTGAAAGGCAGACAGGACAAGAAAGTCCATGAGACTTTTTTTTTTCTTTGTCTCCACTGAACTAGCAAAATGCCCAAAGTGGAAGTGCGGCTTAAATAGTAGACCACCAACTTTGCCCTAGTACCAGCACAAACAACAGCAAGAAAACCGTGCTAATTCTGGAGGAACGATTCCCATGCATCAGCAAATTGCCAGTTGAAGACCTCCCATACCTCTGTCTCCTCCATTCTCTCATGACACACATGTGCAGCGCTCACTCTCTTGTTTCTTCTGCTCCTAGTGTTGCCCCCAGTGCTCGTGCCAAGACACAGTGAATACAACCCCCAGCTCAGCCTCCTGGCCAAGTTCCGTAGCGCCTCCCTGCACAGCGAGCCGCTCATGCCGCACAACGCAACTTACCCTGAGTCCTTCCAGCAGCCGCCATGTCCTCCGCTGCCTCCCTCACCCAGCCACGTGTTCTCACAGTCCCCATGCTCTGCCGGCTATCCTCACTCCCCACAAAGTCCTTCTGAGCCAGACAGTCCGTATCAACACTCAGGTCAGTAAGAACCAGGGTTTGGGGGAAAATATGGGAAAAGAAGACCAAAAGCATGCATCAGTGGGGGAGCATCGTAATTGTAATCAGTGCAGCTATCGTTTGCATAATGCTTTACAGTTTGTAGAGCAGTCTCCTGTAAGCCCTCTCTGAGATGACAAGGACAACACCCATGCCACATAGAAGGAGTCTGAAAACTGCATGTTTTTTGTTGTTGTTGTTTTGCCAGCCCTGTGGTGCTGTCTCTGAGCTTTAGTGCTCAAGGGTAGCACTCTCTACCACTCAAGCCACAGCTCCACTTCTGGCTTTTTGGTGATTAATGGGGGGATAAGAATCTCACAGACTTGACGGGCCCCAGAACCTGGCTGAAACACATGTTTTGGCTCTGATTTCTGATTCTAGTCTTCTGGAAGCTTTCAGAAACTAAATAGATTTGAAAACCATCCCTGGAAATTTCCAGTGACTCTTTGCTCTTTAAGGCAGTGGAAGTAAGATTAAAATACTTCTCTAAAGTAGGAAGGTTTGGCCCAGGAGCCAGGCAGCACGTTTCCTCAGGATCTGGCCAGTGCTGTCCTCCACAGAGAATTCCTGGCTAGAGAAAATGTGTGTCTAGGCTCAAGTGGTAAAGTTCCTGCCTAAGTAGCACAAAGTTCTGAGTTCAAATCCCAGTACAGAAGGAAGGAAGGAAGAAAGGATTGCCAAAGTCGTGAAATGGATCCAGATTGAGAAACAAAGAAGAGATGTATGTGTATCTCTTCAGTGTGAGTTATATACTGTCCTCAGCTGCAGAGCACTGGTCATGAGACTCATATTTCCAATGAACCATCTCAAAACCTGAGGAGGAGCTCTGGTTCAAGTGATAGAGCACTAACCTTGAGCATAAAAACTCAGGGACAGTGCCCAGGCCCTGAATGTAGACCCCAGCAATAATATCCATACTACCAAACAAATGAAACAAAATAGAAATGTGCTAGTCTGCTATTTCTCATAATCAATCTCTGTGTGTGTGTGTGTGTGTGTGTGTGTGTGTGTGTGTGTGTGTGTGTGCACACGCCAGTACAGGGCCTTGACCTCAAGGTCTGGACATATCTCACCCATGACTGAGGCTCCACTAGCTTGTAGAGTGGTAGAGGTACATGTATTCAAATTACTCGATAGAAAGTAATATAACTTAGGTGACATAGGGAAAGACTGTGAACCTCCAGGTAGTCAGGAATGAGCACTGGGACTTGGGGAGGGGGCTAGGAATCCCCACATATTAGTTATAAAATTGCTTGTTGTAATCTCAGACAGCATGCCTGCCATCAGACAAACACCAGATTTTCCAGGACTGCCACTGAAGTCTTGCTTTCGCTGTACTTGTCTCAGTTCATCTTTTGAGCTTGCCTGGGAGAGTGTGTTTCTCACCACATATAGTGCAATTTGGTCTGTGCCACTTCAGACAGAAGGCTGGACAGCATCCTGGCGGGCTTGCAGCCACCTTTCTAGTTTAAAGCATCCACCTCCATTTCTTGGTGGAGTCCAGGTGTGACCATAATGCTTTCTACCTGTCTCTCTTACAGACTTCCGGCCCGTTTGTTACGAGGAACCCCAGCACTGGTGCTCAGTCGCCTACTATGAACTGAACAACCGCGTTGGGGAGACATTCCAGGCTTCCTCCCGAAGCGTGCTCATAGATGGATTTACCGACCCCTCAAATAACAGAAGCAGGTTCTGTCTTGGACTTCTTTCCAATGTGAACAGAAACTCAACCATAGAAAATACCAGGCGACACATAGGAAAGGGTAAGTGTGAATATGGCACGTCTCTGTGCAGTGTTCTGAGCTGAAGAGGGGAACCAGAGACCAGCTGCAGTCTCGTGGACAGACCCACAGCTGCAGCGCTGATGGCCAGTTGGTGCCCTTTTGGGAAGGTCACAGAAACTTTCCTGGTCCCCTCGTCATCACCTCTGAAGCCAGTAAGCCAGCCTGTCTTTGGGCATGGCATAGAATGATTGCTGCAAAGACAGAATTAGATGATGCATTTGACAGCAGGATGAGATTACTCAATGGAGACATTATGTATGCATTTTGAATTTCCCCAGAAATGCTAGCTAGGACTTCTTTGAACAAGAGAAATTGTGATGGATGATTGTTATTACCAGATGAAATGGTTACCAGATGAACCTGACTTCTGTTTGGACAGTCGGTAGGTAATGGGAGTTCTCCTGAGTCCAAGTAGGCGCTGAGATGGCTGAGGGGCTCAGCCCCACTGCTCTCTGGCAGATGGTCCATTGAAGCCATCCTGCCTCTGTGAACAACTCAGGTGACCATGTGGCTGGGTTAAGGGCCTTTAACTACTTCCATTCCTGTTGATGTTTTCTGTTCATTGATGTTTCTGCACAAGGCCACTTAAAGAGCCACAGCACTGTTACCGTTTGATCTGTTTTTACTCCCCATCCAGTAAGATAGTAAGGAGAGTTTTCTTTGAGGTTTTCAGGTGCCTATGTGTGTGTGTGCACACATGAGTGCGCGCGCGTGTACATGCGTGTGTGTGTGTGTGTGTGTGTGTGTGTGTGTTTTCATTAGCTTATTGGGTAATGTTTTCTAATGGTCCCCTATTGTAGTAACCTCCAGGCCATCATCAGAAACAGACTGAGTTCATTTCTTGATGTTGACTCCTTTTCTTTTGCCAGTCCTGGGGCTTGAATTCAGAGCCTGGGCACTGTCTGAGCTTCTTTTGCTCAAGGCTAGCACTCTACTACTTGAACCACAGGGCCACTTCCAGCTTGTTCTGTTCTTATGTGGTAGTGAGGAATGGAACCCAGGACTTCTTGTATGCTAGGCAAGTACTCTACCACTAAGCCTCATTCCTAGCCCTGATTGCACATTTTCAAGAGACTGCTTGGCTGCTGTCTTGAGAACAGACTGTAGGGTGAGCAGAGGTAGAAACTGTCCACAGCTACATTTAAAATATAACTAGAGATGTGCCATTTCTCCCTTCAGAAATGGTCGATTAGCTTTGAGCCACTATCCTTGTAACTTAACACTGGTGGGGTTGGCTGTCTAAAGGGGGTGAGAGCTGGCAGAAGTGTGGACATTCGCATTATTTCTGTTGTCTCCATGCATTCCACTCGAGGCGCTGTGGCTCACATAAAGCTTGCAATAGTAACTGCAACAAAAGGAATTGAACACAGTATTCTGACCTCACTAGCACAATGTTTCAAATAGCTACTAGCGAGCCAGAGGAAGCATCCCCAAGGGATTAGAACACTGAAATCTAACATGGCTTCTAACCACATTCTTCTGAGAACCCAGAAATGCAAATAGCAAAGGTGATGATGATGATGGTGATGATGATGATGATGATGATGATGATGATGATGATAGCTACCCATATTGATGACTTAATATGAGTCAAGTTCCCTGTCCTACACTTACCAATAGTATGGTGTGTTGTGTGTTTGTGCTTGAACTCAGAGATTAGGTATAGTCTCTTAACTCTTCCATTCATAGTTAGTGCTCTATCACTTGAGCCATACCTCCACTTCCCTGGGTAGGTAAGTTAAACATCTTTTGTTTTACAGTTAATTTCTACCTGAATCCTTAGGTGGAGGGAGTACTCAAACCTATTTTGTGATATTTTCTGACCTCTGTGGCTATATAAGCTAGCATTTTACTCCTAACACACACACACACACACACACACACACACACACACACACACACAGTAATTCAAGGCTAGACACCGGTGTCCTGTGCTTATAATCCTAGCTACTTAGGTGGCTGAAACCTGAAGGATGAAAGTTTGAGGCCAGCCTAGGCAAAAAGCCCACAAGAAACTGTCAAATGAACTAGCAAATTGAAGTCAAGGCTCAAGCAATAGCATGCTAGCCGAACAGTGAATCAAGTCTAGCAGGAGGCTGAGGTCAAGCCCCATACCAGAGTGAAACAAAACTCAACCCAAACAGCAACAGAAAAATAATGCTTTGTGTCTGCCCTAAATCAGCTATAGCTTACTGCTCTCTACCTCCAGTGGCTCAGTGGTAATCTCTCGGTAGACAAGCCTTGCTCTTGAGATATGGGTGTAGCTAGCCAGTGGAGCCTGGGTGAATCTGAGTGAGACCCTAGTACAGCAAAGCAAAACAAAATAAAATTGAGTATTCCCAGGCGGCGTTCTGCCTTTCCCTCCTAGCTCAGAACATCAAATTAATTTGCCAGGGACATTGCTTGATCTATATCATATAGACAGGTAGGTAAGTAGATAGACAGACAGACAGACAGACAGACAGACAGACAGACAGACAGATGTATAGTTGGTGATACTGAGGATTGAACTCAGGGCCTGAGCATTGTCCCTGAGATTTTCTCAAGACTAACACTTTACCACTTAAGCCTTAGTACTACTTCTGGGTTTTTTTCTGAGTAGTTTGTTAGAGATAAGAGTCTCAGGGACTTTTCTGCCCAGGCTGGATTCAAACCATAAAAATCAGCATCCCGAATAGCTAGGATTTCAGGCATGAGCCACCAACTCCAAGCAAATTGATTTACTTTTTTTTTTTTGCCAGTCCTGGGCCTTGAACCCAGGGCCTGGGCACTGTCCTTGGGCTTTCTCTAGGCTACAGCTGTACCGCTTGAGCCACAGCACCATTTCTGGTTTTTTGCTATGTATGTGGTACCGAGGAATCGAACCCAGGTCATTGTGCATGCTAGACAAGCACTCTACCACTAGGTTAAACTCAGGGCCCTGGATTTACTTTTAAAATGTATTTCTACTGGTTTTTTAAAATAGTGCAGTAACCTTGGGCAAGTTAAAAAAAACTTGCAAGAGACTAAAAATATTTTATTTTTAAAAAATATTTTAAAAAGTGTATATAGGATAGCTTTTATGTTTGACTTTAAAAATTATCATACCACCCCCAAAATAATTTAGAGCCCCATGTACCACTATGGTAGGCTTAGGAGGGTTTTTTACAGAAAAAAAAAACGAGAAGGCAAAGAACTACTGACATAGTCTATTGAGGTGTGACTAGACGAGATAGAACGCAGCGCTGATTCCCTAAGGTTTTAGGTGTGATGTTAATAGCCAGCGATAGTGAACTGCTGGGTTATTAGAGGAGAATTCTTGCTTGCATGTTAGAGTTTTGCTCATGGCTTGAATTTCCAAATACTTAGTAAATCACAGACTTGAACTCCTGAAGAAGTGCAGGCCTTGGGGTTAGGATTGTATTGCTTAGAAATGTGTGCCTTAATGTCATTTCTGATCAGTAGTAAGGCATTTCTGAGCACCCATGACCTCTGATGTAACTTCATTTGGCTCAGTTAACCTTCTAGTTGTTTGTTTTTTTTAACCTTGGGCTTTGCACATGCCAGGGAAGCATTCTGCCTGAGTTCCATCCCTACTCGTCATTAAGTTTATGAATGAGCCCTGGGCTTGGGTTCGTGGTGTGAAGGCACACTTTAGGCAGGACAAGAATGTTTCTCTTCTGCTGGTGTATTTGTTGTATGTTTCCTGCATGATGTCTATTCTTTTCCCTTTGTGGGAGAAAAGTAGGCAGGTAGAATGGTTCCCAAAGCGTTAAGTCTGCCCAGTGAGCTCACTGAGGTAAACCGAGACTATACTGCAAATAATCACATTTTCTAACTCCTTGGAATTTGCTTGCTTAACGAGGAAAACTTCCAAGCCACCTTATAAATTTAAAACCATCTTATACTCGAGAACATTTGTTTACTTTCCTACATTTAGCTCCGGGCTCGATAGGTCTCTCACTACTACCTATAAATCCTCTCACTATTTTGCTACATAGACGAGCTGGCTCTATTATGCTTTCCTTGGTTGCATGTCCTGTAGCATTCTAGCGCTCCTTCCTGTCTCATGAAAGGAATCACCTTGGCTCGTCAGCTCCTTGGAAAGAGGTTCTGCCCTTCGCAGAACCTCTTATTTCCCTCGCTAAAGATACCCTTTCATTTTGAAGATGTATGAGTTTGCTCATCTTTGGAAGAGCAAATCCTAAGAGATACTTTGACTTAGGAAGTCATAATATTACAACCTTTAAAATAGATAATTGCATCAGATTTCCAATGCTGAGAAAAATGTACATAATAAATGACTAAATTAAAGTTTAAGAAAGCTGTGGAGTAGAATCCCAATGACATATATATATATGTATGTATTTATATATGTATATTTGTATAAATAAGTGTGTATGTATATACAGTTATATATACATACACACTTAAGGCCAGTGATTTATGCATGTAATCCTAGCTACTCAGAAGGCTCAGATCTGAGGACTGCAGTGCAAAGCCAGCCCAGTCAGAAAAGTCCATGAGACTCTTATTTCCAGTGAACTACTTGAAAGAGGGAACTGAATCCTCTGTGGCTCAAGTGGTAGTAGGGTGCCAGGGGGAAGAAGTTCAGAGTGCCTGGGCCCTGAGTTCAAGCCCCAGGACTGCACCAAAAATAAAATTCCAAAACACACATAGATATTCACTGTGGGTATTTCTGTGGATTCGAGTCTGCATTCTGAGGTTTGTACAGTGGAGTTTTGCCCACATGAGGGATAGGAGGTCTGGGAGTTTTAAGGCTGTGTTGTACACACAGCAT
This sequence comes from Megascapheus bottae, assembly GCF_031878675.1. Taxonomy (NCBI): domain Eukaryota; kingdom Metazoa; phylum Chordata; class Mammalia; order Rodentia; family Geomyidae; genus Megascapheus; species Megascapheus bottae. Next base: position 53,199,534 of record NC_143519.1, on the reverse strand, counting down.
CCAGGTGTGGCACCACCAGGCGTGACTGGCACTATCGTGCCCTTAGCCTAAACCTGCTTGTTCGTCATTGTTCAGGGACTGTGTCTCCAAATTTTAGGAACCAGTTTTGCTGCAATCTAGAGGTAATGTGTGAAATAGAGAAAAATCCACCCTTCTTCAAAACAAAAACCACTGCCATCTGCTGGAAGTGCAGTGTCATAATTATACGAGGCTTGCGAGGCTGGTTGGTATACCTTTATGCCTTGGAGGGCACAATTGTAGGTCCAGTCCTATAAGGAAAACAAACACACACACACACACACACACACACACACACACACACACACACACAATAGTACACTATTGTGGGAAATTCCATTTGCACACAAAATAGAAAGAGCAATAGCACAGTGGGTCTCTGTTCAGTCACCTCCAGCTTCAAGGGTTGTGGGTGGCTGCCATCCTTTTTTTTTTCAATTTTTTTTATTAACGTTGATTTTTGCATCATATTTTAAATGGCAGGTTTAACAAATGAGTGTTCAAGAAGGGAATCTATTTACAGTCACTGGAACTTAGTATTTGAACTTAATCAAAATTAGGCTAAGGGTTTGTATGTCATAGAAACATATTAATTTTAGAAAATAAAACATTATGTCTGTAGAGTCATAGGTTTTTATATCTGTATAGTTATGCTTATATTTCCATTACCATGTCCATAGCACTGGGTATACAGATATTGAGTCCTCACTCTTATACTGTTTGAATCTAATAACCACATATTAAGGATACCATTCGCCTTTTGTTCCTTTGGTCTTGACTTGTCTCATTCAACATGATTTGCTCTAGATTCATCCACTTCCCTGCAAATGCCATTATTTTATCTTGTCTGTTGGCTATGTAGAATTCCATTGTGTATTTATACCACATTTTCTGTATCCATTCATCTGCAGTAGGGCATCTGGATTGTTTCTATTGTCTGGCTATTGTGAATAGTGCAGAGATAAACTTAGCTGAGCAGGTGTCCTTATAATATCTTGGGTTATGATGTTCAGGGTAGATGCCCAGAAGTGGTATGGCGGGATCGTAGGGAAGGTCTATTTTCAGTTCTTTAAGAAACCTCCACACTGCTTTCCTGGGTGGCTGAACTAGTTTACAATCCCACCAGCAGTGTAGTAGGGTTCCTTTTTCTCCACAACCCCCGCCAGCAACTGTCATTGTCTGAGTTCAAAATCTTAGCCATTCTTGTTGGGGTAAGGTGGGATCTTAGGGTTGTTTTTATTTGCACTTCACCATAGATGATGAATATTTTCTCATATGCTTTTCTGCCATTTTAATCTCTTCTTCTGATGTCTCTCTTTAGTTCCCTTGCCCATTTAGTGAATGGTTTATTGGGTTTGGGGGGAATTAATTTCTTGAGTTCCCTGTAGATACTGGATATTAAGTACTTGTCAGATGTATTATTGGTGAGTATCTTTTCCCAGTTGTTTGGCTGTCTCTCTACTTTTGCGACTATGTTTTTATCTGTACAGAAACTTTTTATTTTTAGGTAGTCCCATTTATTGAGTCTCTCTCCTATCTGTTGTGACCCTGAGAGTCTGGTCAGGAATCTTTTGCCTGTGCCTATGAGTTCCAGTGTCTCTCCTACTTTATCATGTAGCAGTTTCACGGTTTCCGGTCTAATGTTGAAGTCTTTGATCCACTTTGAGTTAATGCTTGTGCATGGCGAAAGGCTAAGGTCAATTTTTAGTTTTCTGCATGTGGCTGCCCAGTTTTGCCAGCACCAGTAATTGAATAGACTGTGTTTGTTCCACTGTATATCTTTGGCTCCTTTGTCAAATACAAGTTGCCTATAGGTATGTGGTTCTATTTCTGGGTCTTCTATTCTGTTCCACTGATCTTCTGGTCTGTTTTTGTGCCAATACCAAGCAGTTTTTGTTATTATGGCTCTATAGTAGAGTTTGAAGTCTGGTATTGTAATACCACCAGCATTGCTCTTTTTGCCTAGAATTGTTTTGGCTATTCTTGTTCCATATGAATCTTTGAATTATATCTTCTATTTCAGTAAAGAATGTCTCTGGGATTTTGATGGGGAAGGCATTGAATTTGTATATCAATTTTGGCAGTATACCCATTTTCACTATGTTGGTTCTCCCTAGCCATGAACATGGGATGTCTTTTCCATTTCCTAGTTTTCTTTTTAATTTCTTTCGTTAGGCTTTTGTATTGAATAATTCCTTTACATCTTTGGTTAAGTATATTCCAAGTATTTTATTCTTTTGGGGGCTATTGAGAATGGGATCATTTTCTTTCTTTTTTCTTTTTTTTTTTTTTTGCCAGTCCTGGGCTTGAGCTCAGGGCCTAAGCACTGTCCTTGGGCTTTCTCAAGGCTAGAGCTCTACCACTTGAGCCTCAGCACCACTTCTGGCTTTTTTCTATGTATGTGTTACCGAGTAATCGAACCTGGGTCTTCGTGCATGCTAGGCAAGCACTCAACCACTAGGCCAAACGCCTGGCCCCAGGGGATCATTTTCTTGATTTGGCCTTCTGTTTGTGTATTGTTGGTGTACAACCAGGTTACTGACTTCTGAAGGTTAATTTTGTATCCTGCCACTTTGCTAAAATAGTTTATTAATTCTAGAAGTTTGGGAGTGGAGTTTGTTGGGTCACTCAAGTAGAGGATCATGTCGTCTGCGAATAGGGATAGTTTAATTTCTTCTTTCCCTATGTGGATCCCTTTGATGTCCTTCTCTAGCCTTATTGCTCTGGCTAAGGGTTCCAGCACTATACTCAAGAGAAGTGGAGAGAGTGGGCATCCCTGTCTAGTTCCTGATTTTTAATGTGAATGGTTCCAGTCTTTCACCATTTAGTATAATAGTGGCTGCAGGTTTTTCATATATGGCATTAATGTACCTCTTATTCCTATTTTTTCTAGTGCTTTCAACATGAATGGATGTTGTATTTTGTCAAATACCTTCTCTGTGTCCAGAGAAATTATCATATGATTCTTATCCTTAGCTCTATTAATGTGATGTATTACATTGATTGATTTGCGAATGTTAAACCAGCCTTGCATCTGTGGAATGAAGCCTACTTGATCATAGTGTATGATTTTTTAAATTTGTTTCTGGATTCTGTTGGGTAATATTTTATTGAGGAGTTTTGCTTCTGTGTTCATTAGAGAGATAGGTCTGTAGTTGGGTCTTTCCCTGGTTTGGGGCTGAGAGTAATATTAGCTTCATAAAATGAGTTTGGTATTGCTCCTTCTGTTTCTATTTCTCGGTAGAGTTTCAAGAGTATAGGTGTTATTTCATCTTTAAACGTCTTGTAGAATTCCACAGTGAAACTATCTGGACCTGGGCTCTTTTTGGTTGGCATTTCCCTGATTGCTTCCACAATTTCATTGTAAGAGATTGGTCTGTTCAATTTGTTGACCTCATCGTTGTTCAGTGTGGGTAGCCTATATTTATTTAAGAAATCACGCATTTCTACTAGATTTTCTTGTTACTTTGAATATAGGCCCTGGTAGTACTTATTCATTATGAACTGAATTTCTTGGAAATCAGTTGTGATTGTTCTCGTGGGGTCTTTAATCTTGTTTATTTGAGTCTCCCCTCTCCTTTTTTTGATTAATCTTGCCAGGGGTCTGTCTATTTTGTTGACTCTTTCAAAGAACCAACTTTTTGATTTATCAGTTCTTTTGTATAGTAGATCTTATTTCAATCTCTGAAATTTCTGATTTTATTTTTGTTATTTCTGTCCTTCTAGTTGTTTTAGAATTAACTTTTTCTTGCTCCTCTAGGTGTTTCAGGTTTTTTTTTAGGTTATTTACATGCTCTTCTTCTTTTTAATATGCGCTCCTGGTGCGATAAATTTGCCTTTGCTGTGTCCCATAAGTTCCTTTGTGATGTTTCTTGATTGTCATTACATTCAAGCAAGTTTTTAATTTCTTTTCTGATCTGATCTGTTACCCAGGAGTTATTCAGAACTGTGTTGTTCAGTTTCCAAGTGATTGAATGTTTTTTGACTTGGACTGCATTGTTTAGAATTAGTCTGACTCCACTGTGGTCTGATAGAATGCATGGGATTATATCAGTTCTCTTGTATCTGCTTAGGTTTTCTGTACGAAGTATTATATGATCAATTTTGGAGTGTGTTCCATGTGCTGCTGAGAAAAATGTAAAAAGTTTCGCCGTTGGGTGGAAGACTCTGTGTATATCTATTAAGCCCAGCTTGGCTATGGTGTCATTTAAATCAATGGTGTCTTTGCTTAACTTTTGTTGAGTTCACCTGTCGTTCGTTGAGAGTGGTGTATTGAGGTCTCCTCCTATGATTGTATTTGAGTCTATCTTGTTCTGTAATTCTAAGAGAGTTTGTTTGACGAATTTGGGTGCTCCCGTGTTGGGGGAGTAAATGTTTATAACTGTAATATTATGGGCATGGATTGTATCCTTCACTAATATGTAATGGCTGTCTCTATCTTTATGTACTGATTTTACTGAGAAGTTAATTTTGTTGGAGATTAAGATTGCTACTCCTGCTTTTTTGCATGGTGCATTGGAGTGGAAAATTTGTTTCCATCCTTTCACTTGGAATTTGTTTCTGTCTTTGGCGGTGAGGTGAGTCTCTTGGAGGCAACATATGGATGGGTGGTGTTTCTTAATCCAGTCTGCTGCTCTGTGTCTTTTAATTGGATTGTTCAGCCCGTTCACATTTAGGGAAATTATGGGGAAGTGGTCAGTGTCCATTGTCATTATTTATTTTTATTTCTAAGTTTCTTTCTCTCTCTCTTTTTTCCCTCTTTTGTGTTTAGTGAATTATAGATATTTGCTTCTGGATGGGGGTTCTTGATGTTCTATAATTTGTTCTTGATTAATTAATATTTTTTGTAACGCTGGCTTAGTGTGCACGTATTCATAAAGCTTCTCTTTGGGGTGAAATATTCTTGTTTCTCCCTCAAAAGTAAATGCTAGTTTTGCTGGATATATCAGTCTGGATTGGCAGTTGTTGGTCTTCAGGAAATCAATGATATTTTTCCAAGCTTTTCTTGCATTTAGGGTTTGCGTGGAGAGATCTGCTGTAATTCGAATTTTTTCCCATTGTAGTATAGCTCTTTCTTTGTTTTTGCAGCATTTAAGATCAATTCCTTGGTATTCGGATCTAATGTCTTTACTATGATATGTCTAGATGAGTTCCTTGTAGGATCTTGCCTGTTTGGAGTCCTGAAACCTTCAATAATGTGAGAATTTTCCCTTTTGAAGTTGGGGAAGTTCTCTGTTATGATTTTGGTGAATAATGGTTGCATTCCTTTGTCCCGAAATTCGGCCCCCTCATCAATCCCTATTATATGAAGGTTAGACTTCTTTGCTGCATCTGCCAGGTCCTGGAGTTCTCTCTGGGGGATTCTGACTAATCTTTCAAACGTGGTGATTCTCTGTTCCAGCTCTTGTGTTTTATCTTCCGTTCCTGATGTTCTATTCTCCATCTCAGTCAGTCTGCTGCTTAATGCCTCCATTTTTGCTTGAAGTGTGGACACTGAGCTGATCAAGTCTGCTGAGAGGGTATTGAACTTTTCTTCCACTTCTCTTTTGAATTCGAAGAGTTCCTTGGAAATTTCTTGCTTATGTTTTTGGAATTCAGCCTTCATTTCCAAAATCATCTTGATTTGAGTCATATTTCATGTCTCTTCAGGTGTCATTTCTTGGGATGGTGACATCTCTCTCGCCCCTTTGCTCTTGTTTCCTTTTGGGCTTTGTGTGGGACTTTGATTATTTATGTATGTCGTAATTCGTCTTTGTACTCTTCTAGGCATCGAGAACTGTTGTTGTAGTTCACTCTGTAGTCGGTAGGTGACGGTCTTTACTTGGATTGGGACCAGTGGTCCTGAGAATCTGTGTATACCTGTGGTTCTCAGCCAAATTGATTCCTCTGCTGAGTAGGTCAGAGTTTGCAGTTTTTGCGGGTATTTGGTCTGTTCCCAGAGGCTGTGTGCTGCTGCACGACTAGCTCTCAGCCCAACCAGTGGCCTCACAGTGGGCCGTGGGATGGGTCTGCGGGCTTCAGTCAGCGTGCTGGGCGGATGGTTGGTTTCCCTGCGCTGCTTCCAGGGACGGCCCCTGGCCTAGGGTCTGGAGTTTGGGAGTTTCCAGGGGCTCTCAGCTGGACCAATTGGTGTCTGCTCTGTTCCCAGGGGCGGGGGGCAGAGCCTCCCCTTTCTAATTCTCAGAAGGCAAGCTTGGCTGCTGGTCTTCCCTTCAGTTCCCTGCTGTGTTTCTGCTGCTTTGGCCAGAGTCTGTGACTGGGGGGGGGAGGCCCTTGGTGCTGTCTTGCTGGGGATTCCCAGCTGGAGGGTGTCCGGCTCAAGATTTGAGGGGGACAGATGCTGGCTCCTCGACTCCTGCACACCCCACCCGCTGTTGGAAGGCAGAGTCTCAGCGCCCCCCACTCCCCAGATCCAGTGGCCTGGGAGAGGATCCTGTTGGGTGGGTGAGCTGGGGCACCTCTGTCCCCTTTGGTGGGGTGCTGGGTTTTAGCGCCCGCCCACCTGTCAGTCTCCAGTCCGAGGCCTGGGGGAGGAGGCTGTTGGGAGGGTGGGGGCTGGGACACCTCCGCTTCCCTTGGTGGGGTGCTGGTTCTTAGCGCCCATCCGCCTGTCAGTCGCTAGTCAATGGCCTGAGGGAGGGGGCTGTTGAGGGAAGGGACAGGATTCTAAATTCCTTGCCCCCCTGCCCTTGCCAGTCTTTCTCGGGCGGGGTGGAGGGGTCTGAGTTAAGTTCTATAGCTCGGCACCAGCTCTGCTTTCCCGATGGGTTTGGGGACCCACTGGGCTACTCACTCCTCTGCGTTTGGCTGTGGATGCTCCACGGTGTTGGGGAGTCATTCACTCTCCTTGGATCTCCGTCACCGCTTGTGCTCGGCGTCTGGGTTCCGCTGTTTGCTGTTCTGGTCTGCGCTGGTTCCTGCGTCTGGCTTCTGCCGCTGGCTGCTGTGGCAGTCGGGGCTGCCCAGCCCGGCGCCCTCCGCCGCTGCTTTTCCTGGCTTGGAGCTGGGGGCGAGGGGTGGGGGAGGGGTCCTCCCGTTCTGAATTCTTTGAGAAAGTTGGATGTGAGCTTTAGCTGGATTTCTTTTCCGGTTTAGAGTCCTTCTCCGTTGCTTCTTGAGTTTGTTGTTGTGGATTTCTTTAGGTAGTTGGCTCGTGGGACTCCCTGGTTCTTTTTGTGGGAGAGAGCTAGGCAGCCATCTTCCTCTTTCTTGCCATCCTTTTTCATCTGTGTTCCATGATACTATCACTAGTATGTTTTTAAGCAAATACTAGATATTGTATCCCTCTGCGGAGATCTTTGACAATATAAAGGATTGTTTTGGTTTGGGTGCTGGTCCTGGGGTTTGAATTTAGTGTCCAGATGCTGTTCATGAGCTTTTTTTGTTCAAGGCTAACCACTTGAGCTACAGCTCCACTTTAGGTATTTTGGGGTAGTTAATTGGAGACCACCAGCACCTGGCAGAATTATTATTGTTGCCATTGTTGTTGTTCTGGCCTCAGAGCTTGGGCATTGTCCCTGAATTTCTTTTGCTCAAGGCTAGCTCCTTCTTCCTTAAGCTCTATTTCCAGTTTTGTTTTTTTTCTTCTTCTGTGATTAGTTGGAGATAAGAGTCTCTGGGGCTTCATTTTCCTGGCTACAAAATGCAATGGTGAGAGCTCAGCCTCCTGAATAGCTAACTTAATAGACCACTGGGGCCTAGCATTTCTTAAAAGATCGTCTTTTGAGACGGGAGTTTGGCCTAGTAGTAGAGTGCTTGTCTAGCATGCATGAAGACCTGGGTTCAATTCCTCGGTACCACATACATAGAAATGAACCAGAAATGGTGCTGTGGCTCAAATGGTACAGCTCTAGCTTTGAGAAAGCCCAAAGACAGTGCCCAGGCCCTGAGTTCAAGGCCCAGGATTGGGAAAAAAAAAAAAGGTGGTCTTTCTTACCCCGAGCTTTGGGTCAGGCTGAAACCGATGTCACCACGTCTGGTTTAAAAAGTGTTAAAATTATACTCCAAAACATACTTTCTGAAAGCTCCAGATGATTATCAACCAGTGCACAAAGAGCTTGCAGAAGAGAGTAGGCAGCAGAGGGGAGGGAAAAGCCATCTAGCCTCAGGGAGGGTGCTGGGCTGTGTGAGTTAGGTTTTTGCTAGGACAGTGGAGAGGTTTCAGGGTTCTCTGTGCAGGTGGTGTCAGGGGCTCTGCCTTTCCCCTTCCTCCCAGCCAGAGAAGACTCTGCAAGGCTCTCTTGCACTATGCTTTGGGACTTTGGGACTCCATCTTCCCCCCCAGACTCTGAGAGGATCCAAGTATTGAAATGTTCTTGCCAGTCTTTCATACAAGAAGACCCCTGGCCTAACTAAACACCACTCATCACTGCTGGATAGTTGCCAGTCTCATGAAAATCTGGTCCTGGTAATCAAACACAAATGAAAAGCTTAGAGTCCGGATTCTCCTATCTCAGCATCCTGTGTGCTGACACTGCAGATGTGTAATCTTAATTGTGCTGGGAATCAAACTTCAGGCCTTGAGTATTAGCAATTCTGAGCTACTTTCCTTGTCCTCAGGCAATATTTTTTTTTTGGGGGGGGAAGAATTTATCTTTGTCAGCTAAGAGTTGGAATAAGGGACCTGATTGTAACCATAGCTTTGTTTTATACTGTTTTATTTAAAGCTTCTCAATTGTAAATAATATGTTAATTGCCTGTTTTATGACAAGGAGAGCAGGTTTGATATCACCTTCCTAGAGAACTGATGTGATGAAGGCTACAATACCATCTGAACTGTTTTGAAGCAGTGTCACATGTAATACAGACTTTTCTGCCTAGGCCAGCTTCTAGTCATAGTCCTCAGATCTCAGCCTCCTGAGTAGCTAGAATTGCAGCTGTGTGAGCCACCAGAACCCATTCTCATTCCTCTACCTCGGAGTGTTGGGATTACAGATCTGCTTGGCCACATCTGGCTCTTTGAAGCATTTATGAAGAGAAATATTTAACACTGTTCAAAAGGAAATACACTCATTACCTGACTTACATAACTTTAACCCCACTGTACATCACCATTATGATAGAATTTAAATAAAAAGAGAAATATTTAGAAATATTAATAACAAAGTTGAAACTTCATTCATTGTTTGCTTAGGAGGAGGCTGAGTGAATACATTTAACATTTCCTGACATTAACTGTCAATCATAAACTTTTGTTTGTATATGTACATGATGGATGTGAGAGACTCATCTCTAATTAATCATCAGAAAACTGGAAGTGGTACTGTGGCTCAAGGGGTAGGGTGGTAGCCTTGAGCTGACGTACTCAGGGGCAATGCCCAGGCTCAGAGTTCAAGTCCCACAAGCTACACAAAAAAGTAACGGAACAATGATAGATGAGAACCTATTGAATAGTTCTGGGGCAGCATTTCCTTTTCTCCCTCCCTCTCTCCTTCTCCCTCCCTCCCTCCCTCTCGCTCTCTCTTTTTCTTTTGTTCTTCCTACAACTTTCTTTGTCTCCCTTCCTTCCTTCCTTCCTTCCTTCCTTCCTTCCTTCCTTCCTTCCTTCCTTTCTTTTTTTCTTTCTTTCCTTCTTTCTTTCTTTAGTGCCGGTCTTGGCATCAAAGTCCTGGCTGTGGGCCCTTGTTTTGTTGCTTAAAGCTAGTGCTCTACCACTTGAGCCTCGGGCCCATTTCTGGCTTTTGGGGTGTTTAATTGGAGATAAGAGTGTCATGGACTTCCCTGCCTAGGCTGGTTTTGAACCTTTCAAGTAGCTAGGATTACAGGCATGAGCCACCAGTGCAAGGCTTAGGGAAGTCTTTCATACCGAGCTGTGAACTCAAGGCCACAAACAAGAGCTCAGCTTTTTTTCTGTCATGACTGGTACTCTCCTACTTGAACCACACCCCCATTTCTGGCTTTCCCACCCCCCCACACACTTTCTTATTTAAAGATAAAGAGTCTTGTGTATTTAGCTGCCTGGGCTGGCTCTGAACCCATGAGTCACAGATCTCAGCCTCCTGAGTAGCAAGGATTATAAGCATGAGCCACCAGCACTTGGCTGCTAGCACAACAGTTTTGAATGGTCCCCCGATCACCCTCAGAACACAATGGAAACAGTGGGATTCGACCCACACATGTCACACAGCTCTGAGGGTGCCTGACCGGGGAGGGGGGGGAGGGCAGCTTGGACATGGGAAGAATCATGGAGAGGGGAGCAGTATTTGCAGGAAGGCCGTGTTTTCGCATCTGCAGGAGTGCACTTGTACTACGTTGGGGGAGAAGTGTATGCCGAGTGTGTGAGCGACAGCAGCATCTTTGTGCAGAGCCGGAATTGCAACTATCAGCATGGCTTCCACCCGGCCACGGTGTGCAAGATCCCCAGTGGGTGCAGCCTCAAGGTCTTCAACAACCAGCTCTTCGCACAGCTGCTCGCTCAGTCCGTTCACCACGGCTTCGAAGTCGTCTATGAGTTAACCAAGATGTGTACCATCCGGATGAGCTTTGTTAAGGTAAGGAGAGCTTGCTTTCAGATCGGGAAGGCAGGACGTGAAAAGCTCCCCAAAACACAAGGACACTCTTGGTTGATGTGGCAGTTAAGTGGCTAATTCAGTCAGGTGGCAATCCTTTTGTTTTCTCTTTAGCAGTGTATGAGACATTCCCCAGGGAGCATAAATTTGTGTGTATGACAGTACCGGGGCTGGAACTCAGGGCCTGGGTGCTATCCCTTAGCTTTATCACTCAAGTCTGGTGCTCTACCACTCGAGCCACAGCTCCATTTCCAGGTTTTTTTTGGTGGTTAATTTGAGAGAAGAATTTCATGGACTTTTCTGCCAGGGCTGGCTTTGAACTGTAATCCTCTTATCTCTGTCTTCTAAGCAGCTATCAGGACAGGCATGAGCCATGAGCAGCTGGCTTATGTGAAAATTCTTAAGCATGTTACTTTTGGAGGAAAACCAAGTAAAAGCAGATATCAGGTTTTTGTTGTTTTGTTTTATTTTGTTGGTCTAGGGGCTTGAATTTAAGAACTAAGTGCTGTCCCTGAGCTTCTTGTTACTTAAGACCAGCACTCTACCACTTGAGCCACAGGGCCACTTCCGGCTTTTTCTGAGTAGTTGATTGGAGATAAGCATCTCATGGACTTTTGTACCTGGGCTAGCTTCTAACCATGATTCTCATATGGCAGCCTCATATGGCAGGTGTGAGTCACTGGTGCCCGGCGAAATTGTTTTTTAATACAGAAAGAAAAAATCACAACAATTTTGAATTCTGGAGCACTCTCTCCCTTCCTCCCCCGCCCCTCTCCCGTCTCACCAGTCCTAAGGCTTGAACTCAGGCCTGGGCACTGTTCCTGAGCTTCTTTTGCTCAAGGATAGCACTATATCATTTGAGCCACAGCGCCACTTCCATCTTTTTCTGTGTATGTGGTACCAAGGCTTCCTGCATGCTAGGTGAGCACTGTACCCCTAGGTCATGCTTCCAGCCCTGAAGATTTCTGTATTCCTTGAATTGTCAGACACTGTATGAATTTAGTAAATTTGCCTGCATTAAATCAGATTCTTGTCTCACTCTTAGAAAACATTAAGGATGGGAGCATGGGTGGCCCATGCTTAACTTTCTAACTACTTGAGAGGCTGAGATGGGGATGGTCATGGTTCAAGGCCAGCCCAGACTAAAAGTTCAAAGACCACATTTCATCCAATAGCTGGATGCTCTGGCTTACTCCTAACATGCCAGCTATGCAAGAGGCAGAGATTATGGTTCCAGGCTTGTCTGAGTATACATGTTAGCAAGGGTTCATCTTTTTTTTTTTTTTTTGCCAGTCCTGGGCCTTGAACTCAGGGCCTACGCACTGTCCTTGGGCTTTCTCAAGGCTAGAGTTCTACCACTTGAGCCACAGCACCACTTCTGGCCTTTTCTATGTATGTGGTACCGAGGAAATCGAAGCTGGGTCTTTGTGAATGCTAGGCAAGCACTCTACCACTAAGCCAAACTCCTGGCCTGCAAGGGCTCATCTTAACTTTCAAAAACGCTGAGGGTGGAGGCCTGAGCTGTCACATCTGCTTCAGGGGGAAACATAAATAAGGAGGATTGAGGTTCAAGCTGACCTAGGCGAAGATCTTATCTCAAAAATAGCTGGAGGCAGAGCTCAAGTGATAATGTTTACCTAGCAAGTATAAAGCCCTGAGTTCAAAATCCAGGGCCACAAAAAAAAAGGAAAAGAAAAAAAAGCATCTAGGCAAAAAGCAAAATGAGGAGATGACTTTATAGAGTAGGTACAAAAGGGAACTGGTTGTAATATATGTAATGAGACAATATAATAGAAAAATTGGGGGGATGTGATTAACTGAGAAAATATTGTATGTTCATGTTATAGGTGTTTGTTGAGTTTGTCTAGTTAAATAGTATTAAGGGTAAGGAAATGAGGAGGAAGGAAAAAAAAGCTGGATTTATCCATTCAAGTTAAAGGTTTCAGTTTTTGCCAACTGTTTGAAAATTGTCAAGTTTAGAAATAAGAACTTGTCTATCAACTATGTACAATGTCATATACCATACAAGACAAGAAAGGAGGCTTGCAAAAGGGCTCTGTGTGTGTGTGTGTTGAAATTCTTGAGTTTGGATTCAGGGCTTTCTGCTCGCTAGATAGGCATGCTGTCGCTTGAACCACACTCCAGCCTTTTTCTTAGTAATTTTTGAGATAGGATCTCTGAAAGGGTCCTCCTGTTTATACCTTCCACATAGCCAAGATATGAATACATGCTATTTATTAGTTGAGATAGATTTTTCCTGCCATCTTCCTAGGCTGGTCTCAAACTATGATCTTCCTGACCAAGTAGCTGGGATCCCAGACTTGAACCACTATACCTAACCTAATCATTATTATTATGGTTGATGTTCCAATTCATTGGAATTGAACTTAGGGCTTCACACATGCTAGGCAAATGCCTTACCACTGAGATCCATCCTAATCTTCCAATTAACCATTAAAAATAAAGAAACCCCAAACCTGGAAATGGAGAAGTAGTTCAAGTGGTTGGTGCTATCCTTGAACCCAAAAGCTCTGGGATGATAGCTTGGCCCTGGGTTCAACACCCCCCCCTCCGGCTTTTGCCAGTCCTGGGGCTTGAAGTCAGGGCCTGAGCACTTCCTTGGGCTTTCTCAAGGCTAGTGCTCTACCACTTGAACCACAACACCACTTCCAGCTTTTTCTATGTATATGTTATGGAAGAATTGAGCCCGGGTCTTCGTGCATGCTAGGCAAGCACACTACCACTAGGCCAAACTCCCAGCCCTGCAGCATGTCCTTCTCTTTCTCCCCGCACGCTGCTAAAGATCTGTGACAAATGGTTGTCTTATTTTCCAATCCTCAAGTTAAATTTAATTCAACTTATAATTTTGGTAATTATTTTGAAAAGAATCATTGCATGTAGTTTTCAATTAAAGATGGCTTCTTGCAACCATTTATCTTTCACAATGACAAAGTAGCTTTACTTTGTCAATGTTTTAATCGTGTTTTTGCATTGGGAAGCAATGAATATGTCCTGGGAGCCCCTTCAGATGCAATGCTACTTCCAGGCAGCAGGGGGCGAGAAATTGCCATTAATGAATAATCACTGGAATCCTGGTCCATGTTTTAAAATAAGAATGAAATAACAACATTGCATAGATAATCACTTCACTGTAACACAAGGTTGTGCAGAAATCTAGTTTATCTGGAATCAACTGGATGTATTTTTTAGTTATGCACCATTTAACTTCATAATGCTATATAGCCCACAGAAAGAAAACTAATATGATAAAAATTCATCCTCTTTTTCTTCTTTTGTTTTGGTCTGAGACTGGGACTTAAACTAGGACTTTGACATTTTCACTCATTGGCTAGCACTCTACCAACTGAGCTACACCTCAGACCCCAAGATTAAAAAAAAATAATAAATATAATTGTGGTACTGGAAAATCCAACCCAGGAATTTATCTGTGCTAGGCAAGCACTCCACTTAGCTGTATCCCTAACCCTATTTTTATTGGGGGAAAATACCTACAAATGATGAGTTTAAATATTACAGATGACCAAACTCTGGTGATAACTGGGAAGAGATGAACCAGATTGTCTGAAGGGTCTCTTTTAGCTCTGATTTTGTAATGATCACTCAGTCAACAAAAAGCAATGCAGAACCTGCCAGGCACCAAGCCAGGCACGGCTGTAGGCACTGGCATCTGTCAGGTTACCCACAAATCCCTGCCTTTGTGAAATGGAAGTGCTGGGAGACAAGCTGTAAACAACAACCTTGATAAGAGATTGAGAGGAATGAGACTGTATCCAGCTAGGTAATGGGAACTGGAGTGCTGGGACTGGAGGAGGCTACAAGGAAGAGGTGCCTGTCAGCAGACTTGAAGGAGACAGTAGCATCAGTCATGGAACTCTCTGGAGAGGCAGAGAAAAGACTAAGCCGGAAAGTCCTGTGGCAAGAGTATGTCTGGAACTTTGGAGAAACAAGAAGACCAGTGGGCTGAAAGCCTAAGGAGAGGGGAGATGCACAAGCCTGGAGGCCCTGCAGGAACGGGAACAGGAGAGTTTCCTGCATTTTACAGGGCCAAGTTGCCCTCTGTGTATAGGAAAGGTGGGAAGCAGTCAAGGGAGGGACGACGGAGGGATGAGGGAGACCAGGGAAGAGGCTGCTGGAATATTCACATTCAGAGAGGTGCCTGTCTCTCCCACAAGCAGAGCAATGTAGGAGCAGCCAGAATTTGACGCGGGTGTGGGGAAAAGAAAGTTAGAAAGATGAATTTTGTCACTTTCAGTAGGAGGAGAAACAGGTGGGTCAGGCTTGCAGTACTATCAAAAGCTCAAGTCTGGGGGCCAGCTGTGATGGTGTTTGCTGCATTCCCATCTACTTATCATCTGAAGCCTGCCCAGGTAAAAGCATAAACCCCTACTTGAAAAAAACAAAAACAAAAACTAACTAAAAAGCAAATGGATTGGGTGTGGGGGGGGAATGGCTCAGGTGGTAGAGCACCCATCCAGCAAGCTAAAGACCCCAAGTTTTAATTATGTTTCCCCCCCAAAAAAAACCCCATAAATATTCAGTGACAGAAACTCTGAGGTATCTGTCACACGTTCAAATAAAAATGAAGAGCAAGCAGTTGTTAGATGCCCAACTCTGAGAGAGAGGTTGGTGCTGGAAAAGTAAAAGTGAACTACCTGCAGATGAGTGATATTGAACTCCACAGGTCAGGATGGGATGGTCATGGCTTTGTGTTTAAAGAACAGGCAGGGAGTCTAGAATGAGCCCCAGGGCATTTCAACAATAGAAGAAGAGGGAGAAGAAAGGCAGCCAGCAAAGGAAATGGAGAAAGGCAACAGTGAAACAGCAGTAGAGCCAAAAGTCTAATACATAAGTGGTGGAACTGTTTAGTTGGGAAGACAGATAATTGCCTTTGGGAAGAGGGAGGTAGCTGAGTAAGCTGTGCAAGTATGGTGGAAATATTCATATCTGTCTCCTTCCCTCCCTCCCTCCTTCCCTTTCTCCCCCCCTCACACACACACTCACATACACACCTCCCTTCCCCCTTCCTCCACCCATCCATCTCTTCTCCTACAAAGAGCGTGATAAATGAGAAACAAGTGAGCCAGAGAGAGTTCCACACTTTGATACTCAGCCCTAAAAACCAAAAGGCCTTTCTTTTCTCTCTTCATAACTTGCAGAACCAGTGTGTAAGGCATAGCAGTTCAGTACAGATCACCAACTTCTGCACACAAGGGGTGGATGGACCTAACAATTGAGTTTCTTCCCTTGCAGCAAGGGAAGGATTTGCCAACAACTCCAAGCCAGAGTCCCGGGCCCTGGTCCAGGCAGGTGCAGAGCTGGGAACCCAGCAGCTGGCATTAGTGTAAACTCCTGAGACTTCTGGTTAATGCAGAAGGCCTCCCCTTCTTCCAAGGAAGTGGAGTCCCCACCCGGGTATCAGTAACTGCCTGGGAGTGCAAGCATCTGGAACCCTCTGGCTCCTGGAGCTCTGGGGACTGTGGTAAAGTGCCACCATCACTGTGGTCTGTTCTTGCTTTTCAGGGTTGGGGCGCGGAGTATCATCGCCAGGATGTCACGAGCACCCCATGCTGGATCGAGATTCATCTTCATGGGCCACTGCAGTGGCTGGACAAGGTTCTTACTCAAATGGGCTCTCCTCACAATCCCATTTCATCTGTGTCTTAACAGCCCTGTCCCTAGAGTAGATGCTATTGCAGGCAGTGGCTTATCTCATTTCACACTCTCAGCCTAAGTGACCATTGCTAAAGACAGATGGAAAAGTGTATAATATGTACCTTTTTAAAAAAGAAATCACTGGTTTATGCTACCTAGTTAGTTTGGGGTTAGTACAACGTGATTGAAAAACTAGGGTCTCTGGGCCTGTGCTTCAAGAGACAGCAGCTGCTTTTGTGGGACAAACAGAGGAAAGGTAATGATGTCAATGTGTGGTTGAGGGTGTTGGGGGCCCGAGGTGGCTCTTGGAGCACGTCACTGTGAAGCATGTTGTAGGACTTGCAGAAACACCGGAACTGCACAAGTTATGTAGCAGAGCAGCTCTACGAGTAACTCTAGACAAATCCACTTCCAGACCAGACAAAGCCGTCAAACCCAGAAGCTGATCTCACTTTCAGTGCTACCAGCAAGCAAAGAAGCAAGCTCAGAGAATGAGTGATGAGATAATAAGCCGCAGATGATTGTATCTTATTCCTGAAGTTAATTTTATTTCTGTGCTGATATCAGTGGTACACTGTTAACAGATTTAAAACTGTGATTGGAAAAGAAAGAAACTGTGAAGCCAAGAATCACATGGCTGCGAGCTACCACTGTGGAGGTGTGTGTGTGGGGGGGATGAGTCTAATAGGGTTTTCAACTCACATGATACGGTAAGTCTTAGCATTCAGATCAAGGCTGAGGCTCCTGGATTTCCCCACCCTACCCCCCCAGAAAGATTCTAGCTCTCTGGTTATTCAGGCTGTGGAGTCCCTGTAGGGTGATGACATCATGCCAGTCCTGTGAAGACAATAAGCGGGGGACAAATGCTAGGCCAAGGTCACATGGTCACTCATACCACTTCACAATCCTGCAGCCAGGCATCCAGGCTGAGGCACCCTTGCTACACTTTCCTGTGTGTTGATAACTCTTGACTGTTTACAGGTTGCTGAAATAATAGTAAAGCCTTTGAGAAAACTTAACACACAGTATTGGATCAAATTGAATGTCTGCCAGGTGTCAGTGGCTCACACCTGACATCCTAGCTGTACTCCAAAGGCTGAAATCTGGGGATCTTGGTTTGAAGCCAGCTCAGGCATGTAAGGCTGTCAGGCTCTAATCTCCAGTAAACCAGCAAAAAGTTAGAAGTCAAGATGTGGCTCAGCTGGTGGAGTACCAGCCATAAGTGGAAAAAGCTAAGGGACAGTATTCAGGCCCAGAGTTCAAGCCCTCAGTACCAATACACACACACACACACACACACACACACACACACACACACACTTTTGTGTGTTTTTAGATTTAAAAATTTTTGTTGTAAGGGTGATGCGCATGGGGTTGCAGTTACGTGATTCAGGTCATGAGTACATTTCCTTTTGAACAGTGTCACTGCTTCCCTCATTCTCTCTAAGGTTTTCCCCTCCTTATTTCCCGCTCCAAAATTGTAAATTACTGAATTTAGTGTCTGTACAATTAAACTGGCTAAATCTGCCAGTGTCTTGTAGAGCTGAATTCTTCTACCTGCCAATAATTTCCCAAAAGAATTTCAAGCTCCCTTATAATTAAGTCAGAGATGAGTGGTATTGTATAAGAAGACAGTTTTTGTTTTTGGCTAGTCCTGGGGATTGAACTTAGGGCCTGGGCACTGTTCTTGGGCTTTCTCAAGGCTAACACTCTACCACTTGAGCCACACCACCACTTCCAGCCTTTTCTATGTATATGGTACGGTGGAATTGAACCCAGGTCTTTGTGCATGCTAGGCAAGCACTCTTCTACTAAGCCAAACTCTTGGCCCCAAGAGTTTTAAAAGTATATAAAATATTGAAAAAAATCTAACTCGGTACAGGTGGCTAATGCCTGTAATCCTACCTACTCCGGAGGCTGAGATTAGAGGATCACTGTTCAAAGTCAGCCTGGACAGACAAATCTGGGAAACTCAGCAAATAGCCAGAAGTGGAGGCATGGCTCAAGTGACAAAGCACCACCTTGAGCCTAAAAATCTAAACAAGCATGCAAGGCCCTGAATTGAAGCCCCACTACTGGCACATGCCTGTGCATGCACGTGCACACACACACGCACACACACATATACACCCACAGAATATAGGGAAATAATAAAGGGAAATGTTTCACATTTCTAGGTACTTGCCACCCACCAAATGCCACATTGCTTAGGAAAATATTTAATACTGAATTAAAAAGATATAATTTCAGCTAGCAGTTATGCTTGTAATAGACAGTCCTAAGTAAGCCAAGTCGTTTCTTCATTTATGTGTTCTCCCTAATCTTAGCGCAGATGTAACTGTTTCTCGTTTAATTGTATTCAAGATAGAAATGACCCTGTGAAGAGAAGAATGAGATGATACTGTCACCTCTTGTCATGATTATAGCTGTCTAGTAGAAATTTTCATATAAATATATATAAATAGGATAGAAAATAATTATACACTAAAACTAGGCAATCCACTTAGTGTTTAGAAAAGCCCTCACTTCTTTGGTTCATCTACACTGTACAATTCACCTGTGTACAAGGGACCATGCCAGGTACTAATGGGACCAAGTGGAAGAGAGAGAAAGTCCCAGCCCACTGAGGAACTGAGAGTCTCGTAATAAATTCATTTGTGTGGACACTTCCCTATAAATAAACCATGAAAGCTTGCTTATGCTTGAAAAAATGTAACTGATTTGTTTTCATTATCTCTAATTCTGAAATTTTATTTCCTTTGAATAATGGGTTCTTTGGATAAATTCTATTTTTTCTTCTGTCCTGAAGGCTTCTTTTCTCTCATCTTTGCCTCTCTATATGCAAATAATTTTCTCAGGCAGTTTATGAATATGAGTATTTCACATCAGTGCTATTTTCATGACAGATTTTTTCAAGCAAACATGGTGTTTGCTTAAGGGATCAAGCATAGCTTTCTTCATCTGTCCACAAGCTGTAAATGCATCCTCAGCTACTCTTAGGCCTAGATAGACTTTATCCAAAGGAGTAACTTATAAACAATATTAAAGAAAAAGCAAATCAGACCAAAAACAATTGGACTTCCCTGCAACTTTAGGAAACCAGGGCCACATATCACATGCACCTGAGTTAGTTCTGCAAAAATAAATGTTGCAATTGGCACACACACACATCTCTATCCAAGTGTCATCAAACCTCTTCCTCAGGTTGACTACTGTGGCAGGAATACCAACTAGAACTGATGAGATGTAAAATTCTATGGTCATTTAACCTGGTCACTTCTTAAGAATTATTTGTTCTCTTTTGCTGAGAAGATTGATTTAAGACTTATAAGTGTACTCATTTTATGTTCATTCCATGAGGCAGACAAGCTGAATAAAACATGGACTAGTATTCTTTTACAGGAGAAGTAGTAGTGTAGGGGCAAAGCCTTTTAATATATCAGCACTGCGAAGGACACAAGCTCTCCTGGGTCCTGCCCACAAGACCTGAAACATTCATTTTTATTTTCATACCAGGGTTTTTGTTTGTTTTGTTTTCTGGTAAAAAAGTAAAATGTGGAAAGTTTGTTTTAGCAAGATGATATGGCTGCCAGTGTTTCAGAACCAGAAAGATGTGATACCATACTTTAGATTTTATTTTTATATTTTTATTTTTATTATTTTGTGGTACTGAGATAGGTTTTTCTGGGTTTTTTTTGTATGTTTGTTTTATTTTGGTGCCAGAACTAAGGCTAGAACTCAAGCCAAGAAGTTGTGCCTTAGCTTTTGCTCAACGCTGGTGCTCTACTACTTGTGCCACAGGTTCTGGACATTTGCTGGTTAATTGGGGAAGAGTCTCATGGAGTTTGCTGCCCACTGGCTCCTGTGAGCCTCAGATCTCAGTCTCCTGAGTAGCTAGGATTACAGATATGAGCCACTGTTGCTCAATTTGCGGTACTGAAGTTTGAACACAAGGCCTTGAGCTTGCCTGGGTGACGCTCAACTAGTTGAGCCACACGTCTAGCCCTGTTTTCAATGCCTGTAGCCCTGGTTTTTGCAATAAGGTCTTGCAATAGTTTGTGGCCACGCTGATTTCCCACAAAAAATCCTCTCAGCCTCCTGGATAGCTAGGGTTATGGTCATGAACCAATGGCTTCTCGCTTTATTTTTTTAATGTAATAAAATCAGGAAAAGATGAGCGACTACCAAGTGTTTAGAGCCTACTTTAGGGATATGGGAACAATAAAACAACAGCAACAAAAGTGTTTCATCAATATCAATTGCTTTATGTTAAGCTTCTGCCTAAAATATTTGGCATACACATAAGTATACTCAGTAAGCAAAATAGAATAAGCACTCCATGTTGTTTAACTTGCTATGATTTAACAGCTGAACTGTACAATGTTAGATAATCTTGTCGTATCTTAAAAGTAAGTTTAAATGAATGTAAAACAGATCAACCAGAAAAGTGAATGGTCTCTGTGAATGAAGCAAAGCTTTTGGCTTCAATCATCATTCAATCTTGACTTCAATCATCTTCATAAGCACTCATGTACTGTTCTCTGATTGTTTATAATAAAGACTACTGTACCAACGTGTCCTGGGGTTTTTTTTTTTACTGTAAACTTCATGTGCCTGTGTGTGTAGACGAGCCAGTCATGGAGCATAAACTCAGAGCACTGTTCCTGAGCTTTTTCACTCAAGGCTAGTCTCTACTACTTGAGCCACCAGCTCCACCTGTGGTCTTTTGGTAGTTAATTGGAGATAAGAATCTCACAGATATCTTAGTATGATACCTGGTGTATTGCATATGTCTATTTGTTTATTTGAATTAGGGAAGGGGAACAACAAGATGATGAGACAAAGGACAAAGGGTAAATCAGTGTGGTAGAGCACTAGCCTTGAGCTGAAGAGCTCTGGAACAGCACCCAGGCCCAGAGTTCAAGCCCTATGACTAAACCAAACAAACAAAAAACCATGGATACTTTCCCTGTCTGGCTGGTTTCAATCTGTGGTCATCAGATCTCAGCTTCCTGAGTAACCAGGACTACAGATATGAGACACCAGTGCCTGGCTGAAAAGTAGGATTTTTAAAGCCTCATGCTACAGAGGAATTTGATCACACTTTGGAATTAAGCATCTTGGAGTAAGTAGCATTCAGTACAGGAAGTTGAAAATGCTCTGCAGAAATGTTTGAGACAATGTACAGCGACTTCCTCAATTTATTATGGGGTCACATCCTAATAAGCATCTTGTAAAATGACATAATCTCAAATCCAAATTCCTTTAGTGCATTTCTCTTACTGGGCATCCCAATTTAATGCTCTCATGGGAGAGCATGTGTTGTTTGCCCTCGTGATCACGTGACTGGCTGGGACTTGGGACTTGCCACCTGTCTCCCACACAGTCACACTGTGATTCTGCCTATTGCTAGCCAGGGAAAACTAGCAAAATCCAAACCGTGAAGGGCAGGTTCTACAGGATGCATTATCACATTTACAACACCCTAAAGTTGAGACTCATCCAGTTGAACCACCTTAAGATCATGCATATATAGAATTATTCTGCATAGTAACATATTAAATGATTTGCAGAGTGTTGGAAAGAATGATCAATGTTATCATTGTGAATATCTGTATACTTCTCTGTTGTTCCGAGTAGTTATGGTGTGAGCCATGGCTGCCTGCCCAGTGTAATCTTAACTACTCGGGAGGATGGAATCCAGAAGATCTTGGTTGGAGGCCAACCCAGGCAGCAAAGTCCATAGACTCCATTCCAAAATGGCCAGCAATCAAGATGCATTGTGGTCATGAACTGACACATTGAATTGCAACTCTTTTGTACAATTATTCAAAGATAAAATAAAAAACAGCAAAAATGGTCCGGGAGTTTGGCCTAGTGGTAGAGTGCCTCCCTAGCATTCACAAAGACCCAGTTTTGATTCCTCGGTACTATATACATAGAAAAAGCCAGAAATGGTGTTGTGGCTCAAGTAGCACTCTAGCCTTGAGAAAGCCCAAGGACAGCCCTCAGGCCCTGAGTTTAAGCCCAGGACTTGCAAAAATCCAGACTGGAGGTAATGCTCAAGTTGAGCAAATAAGTGGAGCAAGTGCAGACCCTGAGTTCGAACCTAGTATTTGTATATTTTATGTGCTATGGAAAAAGTCAAACTTATTTTTTTCTGAGATTCTGAAATGTGAAATTTCTATAAAATGGGTTTCCAAACAAAAGATGACAAAGCTATCTGCTTCTCCTAATCTGGCATGCCTCTATATGCTGGGTGCCAGTGGTTCATATATAAAATCCTAGCTAATCAGGAGGCTGATATCTAAGGATCATACATAGCTCAAACCTAGTCTGGAGAGGAGAATCTCATCTCCAGTTATCCACCCCCTCCAAAAAGCTGGTAGTGGAGCTGTGGCTCAAGTAGTGGAGCACCAGTCTTGAGCAGAAAAGCTAAAGGACAGTTCCCAGGCCTTGAGTTTGAGCTCCAGTACCAGAAATCAATCAGTTAGTCAATACATAAATAGCTTTGTTTGGGGGAAATGGGAGAGGCTTCCTCAACTCTGGAAAGGGGAGAAAAGAACGAAAAAGAGAAAAGAACGAAAAAGAGTAAAAAGAACTATGATAAAGAAAATAAGGGAAAGAATGACACCCTTCAAAAAGAAATATACTCATTACCTAACTTACAGAACTGTCCTTTTGCAAGGACAAACGTGGTCATATGTAGAATCTACTCAGGATCTTCAATGTAATTAGCCCAGCAAAGTCTTTTATATCATTTCCTATACCCTCCACAGGTTCCCAGAATGGATACATGTAGAGATCAGTATTCAGCCTCCCACAAGAACTTATACTTTGCTCCCAGAAAATAGCCTTTACCTACTGAAGATAAAGTTAGTATTCATTTGTGACCATTGTCTGTAACACAGAGCTCTCACAGAAGCCAACTGTTCAATAAACCAATATTGCAATAAATATCGGAGAAGATGTTTAGTTCAGTAACTGCTATTGTTCATGGCAGTGTCCCAGTCATGGGCGATGACCCCGAGCTAGCTGTGCAACCTGATTTGGTCAATGGCAGATTGTCAAAATAAGCAGAGGTTTGATAAACTCCCCTAACTGGAGTTTTCACTTTCTGGAACAAGTCTCCTTGTAAGAAGCATGGGCTAGAGCAGAGAGTGAAAGGTACCTGTGGACAGAGACTCTAGGTCAGGGACAACAGACAACATAATGAGCCATACGGGAAATCATTTTGGCTTTATAGGGTATGTGGTCTCTGATAGTCACAAGTGATTAGCTTTGTCAGTGCAACACAAAATTAGCCATTCACGACATGGAAGCAAGTGAGTCTGACTATGTTGAAATTAAATTTTATGGATGCCGACTTAATGTAAGTGACATAATTTTCATATATCACAAAATACTTTTCTTTTGAAGTCAACCATTTTAAAAAATGTATAATTGACTTCTTCATCTGTTAAAAATGTACAAACTAGCTGGGCATCACTGGTTCACACATGTAATCCTAGCTACTCAGGAGGCTGAGATTGGAGGATTGGGGTTTGAAGTCATCCCAGAGAAAGAAAGTCCATGAGACTTCCATCACCAAAAAGCCAGAAGTAGAAGTGTGGCTCAAGTGTTGGATGGCTAGCCTTGTGCAAAACAAAAAGCTAAGGGACAGCTCCAGACCAACACAAACACACACACACACACACAAAGGCAAAACTACTGCTTGTGGCAATACAAACACTGATAAGGGACCTTTGCCACATGCTGCACTGAACAAGAGGCCACCT
Source organism: Megascapheus bottae (assembly GCF_031878675.1). Lineage (NCBI taxonomy): Eukaryota > Metazoa > Chordata > Mammalia > Rodentia > Geomyidae > Megascapheus > Megascapheus bottae. The sequence continues at coordinate 53,175,557 of NC_143519.1, read as the reverse complement.
GAATGGTCCAATCACAGCCATGCTCCCAACTTAAGCTATCCAAGCAAGATCACCGAAGGCCTCAGCTAGTGTAGGCAGCCCATACCATTGTGCACCAGAAGGTTAATTTACGACATTGTGCTTTGGAGTGGTGCTTTGTTTCTGTAGACAATGGAAACTGTAGCTGTGAACTTTCTGATGCTATGGAATATCAATAAAATAAACTATCCCAGGAACAGCTCATAAGAATAGCTCATCACAAAATACAGATGTGCCTATTTGGGAAGCACTGCTCAAAATTCACTATATGATTGCTGCACAAGTTCAGATCAGTATCCTGGTTCAATTTTCTTTGCCTGTATGCCAGCTGTCTAAAAAATATCTTACAAAGTTACCTCCTTCCCTCTCTCTCCCACATATGGGAAAGCTTGCTTTATTGGTTGCCAGAACTAAGTGCATTCCTGCCTCCTGTTATTAACTCCAGAGGTGAGCTATTCCATTTCCCATCAAGACACTGTGTAGGCAGCCAAGGCAGCCCTCTCAGAAACTACTGCTCCCTCCCACAGCTGCATCTGTCAGTCATAATGGGGTGTTTGCTTCTCACCCTCAGTGCATGTTGGAGAGAAACACTTAGAGGCCAGCATGCTGCTCCTCAAAAGGTCCCCAGACTTCACCTTAATGTGTGAAGCCGAGTGTGTCTTACGTTCAAGTTCTTGCTGCCTTTCAGAATAAACAGTGCTTGGCCGGGGAAGGGACTACTGTCATTTCCCAATTGCTAATAAGGAGGAAGAGTTTGGGGAGTGAGCTACTGGGGGCCTTGGTTCCTATCTAAAGGTGGCTGTGGGAATAGTGAATGAAGGGCAACCTTGATTCTTGTTGATACTGAGAAGGTGACACGGAATGGAAGACATGGGAACCACAGTAACATGTTACTGGGTATGGGGACATGATGCTAATTAATGGGGCATGCTTAGCCTTTCTTAGGCATTTTTCTGGCTTTCAAGAGTTCATTATCATAAGACATAGGATGCAAATGCCATGATAGATATTTAGAAAGAAAAGACCAGTTTTGCAAGTATACAGGAGCTTAGAGACAGATGTTTGTAATCCCAGAGGCTGAGATATGAGGATCACAGTCTGAAAGTCAGGGCAGAAAAGTGCATGAGATTCTCATCTCCAATTAATCAGCAAAAAAGTCAAAAGTGGACGTGTGGCTTAAGTGGCTGACTTGCATGAAAAAGCTAAGGGACGGTACCCAGGCTCTGGGTAGAAGCCTCAGTACTGACACGAAAACACATGAAAGGCAGCTGGACACAGGGTTTCTGAATACTATCCTACAAAAATTGAACCTGCACATCTATACTAGAGGTGGAATATACAAATATAAGTGGAATACTGGGTCCTATAATTTTCTGAAAGGAAGTTATCTTCACCAAAATTCTGCAGGTAATTCTCATCAATGTGACAGTGAAGCACCACTTTGCATACGCTGAGTATAGTTGTATTACAATCATAAATGGAAATAACATTTTTGTGTGAACACTTAATACCATTAGTAGTAGTGATAAATCCTGCTTATTAGTTTTTCAAAGAAAACTCGTGTAGCATCTTTTTAAAACTTGTTATCATAAAGGTGATGTACAGAGGGGTTACAGTTACATAGGTCAGGTATTGAGTATATTTTGTTTTGGGCAGTGTCTCCCTTTCTCTCATGAACTCCCAGTTTTCTTCCCCATCCCCACCTACAGTTACATAGTTCATTTTCAACAGTGTCTAGTGAGTACCCCTTCTGCATTTGTTCATCCTTTGCCACCTCCATTTCTGTGGCCCCCATAACCTCCCAAAGACTGATAAAGGAACAAACAACACAAAAAGAAAACAAAAACAGCAAATAAAAAGACCTAGTTTCCATTTCCTGGAACCTAGGATGAATCTTTTTAAAAATTGATTTTTTTTCTTTTGTATTCTTTTTTTTTTTTTTTGCCAGTCCTGGGCTTGAGCTCAGGACCTGAGCACTGTCTTAGGCTTTCCTCAAGGCTAGAATTCTACCCTGAGCCACCGCACCACTTCTGGCTTTTTCTATGTATGCGGTACCGAGGAATCGAACTTGAGTCTTTGTGCATGCTAGGCAGGCACTCCATCACTAGGCCAAACTCCCGGCCCCTAAAAATTGATTTTTATTATAATATTGCTGTAGAGGAGTTGTAGTTAAGTTACAGTCAGATGAGTACATTTATTTTTCTTTTCTTTTTTCGTTTCTTTTTTTTTTTTGCCAGTCCTGGGGCTTGAACTCAGAGCCTGGACACTGTCCTTGGAGACTTTTTGCTCAAGGCTGGCGCTCTGCCACCACTTGAGCCACATTTGCCACTTCCAGCTTTTTCTGTGTGGGAATCAAACCCAGGGCTTCATGCATGCTAGGCAAGCACTCTACGACTAGGCCATGCTCCAGGCCCATGAGTACATTTCTTTTTGAATAGTGTTACCTCTTCCCTTTCATTTCTTCCCAGTTTTTTCCCTCCTGACCTCTCCCTTCAAAGTGGTAGAGTTCATTTTCAATTGTCTAGTGAATATCGCTGCTGCATCGGTTCACCCGTCCCACCATTTCTGTGATCCTCCTTACTTTCTCCAAAGCAGATAAACTGACATACAGGACAAAAAGCACAATACACACATACGTACAAGACAAAAAATAGAGATGGAGCTGTTATCTCCAGCTGGAGAACAGGAAGCCTTGCAAGGCATGTGGCCCTGCCAGTCTTAACTTTACTCCTAGTGATGGGCCCCAGACCCATATTAATGAGGGAGTGAGAAGTCAGGGACTTCAACAACAAGGTCAGAGGGACCTTGAGTGTCTGAGGTTATTCTGGGAAAGAAAACATGTTTGTGTTTCACAGAGAAGCCTTCCAGCTGCACTGAGACATACAGGGTCAGGACTCTTTGACTTCAAAACATGTTTATGTTTTGCAGATAAGCTATAGGAAAATGCAAGGCTAACGGCAAAAATTCTACTTCAGTAAGTGCTTGCTTGAGTAGAATCTGCCTAGCAACCCGCATGTGGCTTTTGCCTTTATAAACTCAGGCCAGCTAGAGCTTGGAGCTATTCTTCACTGTCCAGATAATGGGGAGCAGGCTTTGCAAGGCTAATGAAAGATTCCTAGCCTAATTGACTGAGTGCTAGTGACTTTACTGCCATGGGTTCGAGGCCAGTATACAACACTGGTTTTACTCTGCTTTCTAATGTTGTTTTTATTCTGCACATACTCTTAAGCCCAAGTTACAAGCAGCTCAAGAAAATCAATATTTGTAGCTGGGTGCCAGTGGCTTATAGCAGTAATTGGAGCTACTTAGGAGGCTGAGATCTGAGGATCATGGTTCAAAGCCAGCCCAGGAAAGTCAGTGAGACTCTTACCTCCAATTAACTACAAGAAAATTGGAAATGGCACTATGGCTCAAAGTGCTAGAGCACTAGCCTTGAGCTGAAGAACTCAGGAGCCATGCCTAAGCCCAGAGTTCAAGCCCCCCAATGGACAAAAATAAATAAAAATCAGTATTTGTGCTTACTAAGCAAAGGTGTGTGTTTTTCTGTAACCAGAGTAAAGCTATAAAGAGGAAAGTTTATTCATGTTGCTGAAGTAGATGATGAGAGGAAAGCTCATTTCCAGTGCTTTGGAATAATACAAAGGATGGTCAGGAGGGCAGAGTGCCATATGTTAAGGACAACAGGGGAAGTAGCCCATCTCTTGATCAGAAAGTGACACCCACACATCCTACTACAAATATCTAACATTTTTATCATCAAAGATCTAAATGTTTCCAACTTAATAAAGCAAAATTTAAATCAGAGGCCTTTCTCTGTGAGGCAAGTCTACAGTGTTCTGTTTTCAAAGAACCTGCTACAGGAGCACAAGTTCTACTGTATGAGGATGGTTATTTTTCTCATCTATGGCATCAGTTTTCATAAGCGTCATACTCATTTTCTTAGCTGAAGAAAGTTAGGGGCTGAAATGGTAGTCTGCTGTAATCCTAGCTACCTAGGAAATGTAGATGGTAAGATCCTTTTTGGGACTAGCTCCAGGCAAAAAGTTTATGCTCCTGTCTGAAAAAGAACCAAAGTATAAAGAGCACCAGCGGCTCACGCCTGTAATCCTAGCTACTCAGGAGGTTGAGGTCTGAAGATCGTGGTGTGGAGCCAGCCTGAGCAGGAAAGTCCATGACTCTTTTTCTCTTTTTCTTTTTTTGGGGGGCGGGTCATGGGGCTTGAACTCTGGGGCTGGATGCTGTTCCTGAGCTCTTCAGCTTCAGGCTGAAGCTCAAGCCCTACCCCTAGAGCCACAGCCCCACTTTCCATTTTTTAGAGATTAATTGGAGATAAGAGTTTCAAGTTCTTAGTGCCCGGGCTGGCTTTGAACCCCCAATTCTCAGATCTCCTGAATAGCTAGGATTACAGGCATGAACCACCGTGCCTAGGCCAGGCCCGGCAAAAGTCCTTGAGATTTTTTCTTTTTTTTAAAATATTTTTTATTGTGATTAATAGAAGGGTTACATTATATTCACCAGCTTGAATGTGCATAACTTCACAAACATTGATACCCTTGAGATTCTTATCTCCAAGAAACCACCAGAAAACTGGGAATGGAGCTGGTGTGAACAAAAGAAAGCTCAGGGGCAGCACCCAGGTCCCAAGTTCAAAATAAAAGTCACAATAAAATCTGGGAGCAGCCTCTTGCTGAGTTCAAGACCTCCATAAAATTAACCAAGCAATTGTTCCAACATGCTCTATTGTGCCCAATCCTTAACACCCTCCTCTCTCGTATTCCCTCTAATTCCTCCTTTTTTCCAGTCTTTGACCCTAAAAGATGCTTTCTTGAATATCCCAATACACCCCTCTTCTAGGCCACTTCTTGCCTTTACCTGGGAAGACCTGAATGCTTTAGAAGCCCAGAAACTAACTAACTCTTCTAAGGACTTCGCGACAGCCCACAGTATTTCTCCAGTGCTTTACAACAAAACCTCTCCTCATCAAATCTTTCCCCGCGTTTCCTCCTTCACTATGCCAGTGACCCTCTCCTCTGCAGCCCTTCTGTTATCTCAATGTCAAACACTCTGATGTCCTCTCCCTTGCCTCCTGGGCCTCCAAGGAGAAAGCCCAGATATGCCAAAAATCAGTTAAGTATTGGGGATTAACTGTTTCCCAGTGGAGCGGAACAATAACCCCATAGGGTCCATGAGCTCCTCAGTTCTCCCCTACTCCAATCCAAAAGACACCTCCTGGCCCTCCTTGGCCTTTTCAACTTCTTTTGAATATGGATCCCCAACTTCTGGGTCCCTCCATGAGCCCCTCCTGTCACCCACCCTCAACTCCTATCTGTCAATTTAAACTCTGTCCAAGGCCTCTACCCTCTCTTTCCCCGACCTTAAACATCAAGGGCAGGTCTTAGCTATTCTCTGTTAAGAAAGCAGAGACACCTTCCATCCTTTGGCATACCTGTCCAAACTACTGGATATGGTGACACTGGGGTTGGCCCCCTTGTCTCCAGATTCTGGCAGCTGTGGCACTCATAGCCCCAGAAACCCCAAAGATTTCCCTTCACAGCCCTCTCCACATTCTCACCTCACTCCCTCAAGGACCTTCTAAGCCACAAATCCTTTCTCGCCCGACCTTTCTGAATCCAAATCCTCCATGCCTTCCTTCTTGCCCCTACCCTATCCTCAGAACACATCTCCCTTCTAAGACCTACTACTCTCTTGCCTGCCTCACCCAGGAATCTGAATCTCCAGTTCATTCTAGATCTTTCTCTAAATCTGTTATCCCATATCTCAATTCTAGGAGCCCCTGACTGCTTTATTGATGGCAGTTCTCTTAGATGCCATTATTCAAGAAAACTCAGAGGAGCCTGGAACAGGTCTGAACTTTCACCTCCCACAGAGTTGATAGAGTTCTGCATCAGCAGGAAGTAGCCCCTTTCCCTTCACCCCCCTTGGCCTCGTCCCACGAGGCCCAACCATTTTTAGTTTTTTATTGTAATTAATAGAAGGGTAACAGTTATATTAAACAGAAGTGCATTACTTCACAAACACTGATACCCCTTCTCATGTTTTTGTCCCCATTTCCCTCCCCTCACCCCGCCCCTCATTTCCCCCTTCCCTTTTCTATTTCAAATAAACAAATAAGCATATATAAAATATACCACATTACAAGGTAAGATACTGTAACAATATAAGAATAACCAAGGGACGACAAAAGAGATGAGAAATAACATAGCGCATTAAGGACAACAATCACACATTATATAGCTCTTGTTTCTATATCCTGGAGGCCCTTTCATTTAGCTTCACCCTAGATGGCCTTATGTATCTAGGTTTTGAACTATTGTGATCCTCTGCTAGGAGAGTCCAAGGTTTGTACGAATTATGACAAATGAGGAAAACCATTGAGCCTATGTTCCTTTGGGTCTGGTTTACTTCACTTAATATGATTTTTTTTCCAAGTCTTTCCATTTCCTTACAAATGGGATGATGTCGTTCTTTCTGATGACAGCATAGAATTCCATTGTGTATAAATACCACATCTTGTTATAAATAAATCACTGATTGAGGGGCATCTGGCTTGGTTCCATATCTCTGCTATGGTAAATAGTGCTGCAATGAACATCATTGTGCTAGTGTCTTTAGTATATCCTTATTTCTGAAGATTTGGGTAAATACCAAGGAAAAGGATTGCTGGGTCATAGGGGAGCTCTTTTGAGGAACTGCCATACTGCTTTCCATAGTGGTTGAACGAGTTTACACTCCCACCAACAGTGTAGTAGTGATCCCTCCTGTAGGCCCAATCTTTTTATGTATCTAAAGATGGAATATGAAGGATTGAGTTCCTATTCCCCAAAGTTAAGCAAAGCACTGGGTGCATGCTCATGTACTTGTTGCTTGTCTGCAGGCAGGTCATTCTGACCTTGGTCCCCAAGGTAGAGCATTGCATTGTGGGTCTGGCCAAGAACTTCACCCTGAGCCTCCAAGAGACCACCACCGATCTTTTAATCTTGCTCTTGTTAAGCCCTATATAATCCTACCCCAAATCCAGTCCCTAGCACAACTTCCAAAGTAAGGAAAGCACATGTAAAAATATCAATTGTGTATGGTAAAAATTCTCATAGTATAAAAGATTATTTCAATAAAAGATTGTTGTCTGGCTCAAAGGAACTTAGGCTCAATGGTTTCCCTCATTTGTCATAATCAGTAGAAACCTTGGGCTCTCCTAGCAGAGATTTGCAATAGAGCAAAACCTTGATACAAAAGGCCATATAGTAGGACGCTAAATGAAAGCATCTCTAGGATATAGAAACATAAGCCATATAATGAGTGATTGTTGTCCTTAATGTACTATGTTATCTCTCATCTCTTTTGCTGTCCCTTGGTTATCTCATATTGTTACAGTATCTCACTTTGTTACCTGACATATCGGATATATTTGTATTTGGTTATTGGAAATTGGATAGGGAAGGGGGGAAAAACAAGATGAGGGGTGGGGGTGGGGGTGGGAGTGGGGGTGAGGGAAATGGGGACCAAGACATGTGAAAGGGTATCAATGTATTGGAATTAATGCACCATCTATCTGGCAAATATCATGTAACCCTTCTATTAATTACAATAAAAATATATGAAAAAAAAAGATTGTTGTGTGGCCATTCCCACCCTCATACTCCTGTCCCAATCCACCAGTTCCCCAATTTTTCTTTATGGAAGCAACTTCTAAATATGTACACACATATGCTTACATATGTAATTATATATTTATGTAAAAGTCTAGGATTCTTTTTGATTCACTTATCCATATTTACAGTCTACTTAATAACTATTGACAAATAGTACCTTTGACAAACGTTTCTGGTTGGTTATGTTCTTAGTTTTGTTTTTTCTGCCCAACTCCAGCAGCTGGCTCAGATGGGAATAGGATGCTCTGGGCTTTTTCCTGAAATGAGTCCCTTGACTGGATTTCACATTAAATCCTATGGAATTAATTGCTCTCAACTCTCCAAGTGGAAGTATGAAGGGTCTTAGAGCTGAGCAGAGGACTGACATCATTGATTTAGTGATATATACTGATATGCGGCATATTAAAATTAGGAGCAGCCACTAATTCATTGCTTACCTTCAAAATCCAGTTTCCTAGCTTGACTATCTTGTATGTTTTCACTTGTATGCTTACACTTTCTTTGCAATATCAAAGGCATGTCAAGCCTGTTGACCTCATTTCTTCCCTACCCCTTTAATTCTTACCTTTTATAGAAAGGACTCTCTTAACCCTTGCCCATTCCATTCAGTAAACACGATGACAGAAGAAAAAGGATTTTTAATATAACTTTCTAGATATGTATACATTCATATATGTATATTCATATGTAGGTATATGTGTTTTGCATGGCCCTGAAAGGTGAGGAATGGTTCAACTGACAGATTTGGTTAAACCAAAGAATTTCTTCATCATCCACTTCTAATAGGTCAGCTGGGATGGTTTCAGTTCCAGATGAAAGGGCACATTCTAAGGGTCAGGGAACTGGATATCAGGAAGCAGTAAGGAAAGAACACGCAGGCACTCATCTGTCTTCTGACAGGTTCCAACATGCAAAATCCTGTATCTTAACTCAAACACATAAACGTTTTCTACTGGCATCAGGCTTTCTCCACACACATACACATAGACACACACACAAATATTCATTCATACTCTATCCAATCCCACAGGGTTCCAGCCACTAACCCCCTCATCCCCTTCTCCCACTAAACGAGTGCTTTATCAAGCATGTAATCTATCTTCTCTACTGCCATAGCTGTTTTAATTCTGTGAATTTGTATCACATAATTTCAAATGGTTCTGACAAGTTTCTGGTTTCAAAAAGACAAAGATATTGGTTACTTGCCAATAATTTTACCTGTAGTATTATCTAGGAGATAAGTTTGGCTGGCAGTTATAAAAAATAAAACACAAAACAAAACAAAACACATGGCCAACATTATAATGACCAGGGTGAAAACAACAAATTACATTTCTCTCTTCCATACAGGTTCAAAGACATCCGAAGCTACAGTATTGATATTCTAAGCTCAATCCAAGGCCATAGCTTCTTTCATCCCACAGCTCCACTTTTCCCGGTCAATGTCTATCGTTTCGTCAAGTCAGCAGCATGGAGACAGGGGAAACGAGAGGAATGCTCCCTTCTGAAGGGCACCATCTAGAAGTTACACACATTGCTTCAGCTCACATGTCACTGACCAGAATTTACTACTCACGCTACTTGTACACAGGCAGTGAAGTCTTTTTTTCTTAAGCCAGCTACTTTAAAATATGAAAGTTTTAATTAAAGAACTAGTTGCAATTGAAGAAGGAGATAAGTAAACTCCAGTGTTTGGCAGCAGAAGCTGCTAAGTCACATGGCAAAGATCTTGAGTACACAAAAGCAAAAATCTGGAGACAAGCCTCAATAAAGCTACCCCAGATGAACTGCTCTACTCCTTCCAAATTCACACACAAGCAGCTACTGTATTCTAAAAAGTGTCCCAGGAGATTCTAAGTCTGTCAATGATCTACATATCAGCTCAAAGTTCTTACAGCTACATGTTTCACTTCATTCAGCTGTCACAGTCTATTCACCCTTTTCCTTTCCTCTTACTCTATCCGAGTAGGCATCAGCTGATTTCTTGTTGTCACAGAAGTAAACTGAAGTTCTAGCCATTTAATTAAGTTCCCATTGCTCTAAGTACAGTGTCAAGTACTAAGTGAAACCCTCGTACATGGTGCATAGAGAACAGTGAGGAAATTAGACAACTCAAGAGTCAGCATGTGGACTTTAATGAATCATACTGGCAAGAGTGCTTCTGTAGAGATGCAAATGTAAGACATATAAAAATGAAGACATTTTGTTTTTAACCCACAAGTATCATTTTTTTTCTTTCTTCTTTTTTTTTTGGCCAGTCCTGGGGTTTGAACTCAGGGCCTGGGCACGGTCCTCGGCTCTTCCACTTGAGCCACAGCACCACTTCTAGCTTTTCCTGTGTATGTGGTACTGAGGAATCAAACCTAGGGCTTTGTGCACACTAGGCGAGCACTCTACCACTGGGACATGCTCCCAGCTGCCTTTTTTGTTTTGTTTTGTATTTCTTAACTCAGGATCTGGGCACTCTCACTGAGCCTCTTTGTGCTCAAGGCTAGCACTCTACCACTTGAGCCACAGTGCCACTTCTGGCTTTTTCTGAGTAGTTTGTGGGAGACATGAGTCTCACAGACTTTCCTGCCCCCAGGCTGGCTTAGAACTTCGATCCTCAGATTTTAGCCTCCTCAGTAGCTAGGATTACAGGCATGCATAACCGGCACCCAGCTCCATATATATCTCTTAAAACTATGACTGACTTTAACATGAAACATATTTCAGGACACTCACATAGTTCATCCTGAGACATATACACTTGTTATCCAATACTGGATATACTTTCTTGACATTTAGTTCACCATTCTTATATACAAATTTGTCTTAACATTTTCCTAGGAAAAAAATATGAGAAAAAGTATTCAGATTTCAGGAGTAATAGTCTTGAAATAGCTCAATTTTAAAAATGCTACAGTATTTTTTCAGACTCTCCTTTTTGAAAAGCATTTTTTTTTTTTTTTGCCAGTTCTGGAGCTTGAACTCAGGGTCTGGGCACTGTCCTTGGGCTTTCTCCAGGCTAGTGCTCTACCACTTGAGCCATTGCACCACTTCCAGCTTTTTCTATGTATGTGGTACCAAGGAATCAAACCGAGGGCTTCGTGCATGCTTGGCAAGCTCTCTACCACTGGGCCACACTCCTGGCCCTGTGAAAAACATTTTTCTACTTGTTTTCTTGAATGAAAAACTAATATAGAAAACAATTCTGTCCTGGAATTTGTGAGTTGAGATATACCTATACTGTTCACAAATTCACACATGAAAGGATCTGCTCTAAAGGAGAGCAACATTAATAGGCAACCAGAAACCTAGGAGCCAAGTACTTCATCTCCCTCCCAGGCTTTGCTAGCACATGTCTCCTTTTACACACAATCTCTTTCCTTACAGTATAAAACAGACCACCCTCTTTGTCAGGATCAGCTTAGCTGTAAGCACTTCTAGGTAGTCTGATGACCTTTTATTGGGAGAAGTGGCTATCAATGTTCTTTTAGAGAAGGACTACTCATTCACATTGTTGGTGAGGTAATTTCTAGTTGTGTAGGAGTATTTTAGACTCTGCCAAACACTTGGTATTCTGGTCCTCTGGTTAAAATTCAGGAGTCTTCAAGCTCACTACGCCAACCCCAAAGCACTCATACTCTTCCAGCTGCCTGCTGATGAGAACCAGAGACCTAGATGATTCAAGATTACCTATGAACTTCATGACTTCCACAGAAAGTAACTGTTTCATATCTTCAGTAACACTGACTGAAGAGGAACATATTAAAAAAAAGTAATTAAATGTTATCTAAGTTGATTTAAAAAAATTCATGGAAGGACTAGATGCAAAAAGTACAATATTTATCCCCAAATGCACATACAGATTTACAGGTAAATGTTCATGTTCTACCAGCATATCTTACCCATTATTCTTTTTTAGTATAAAAATATGTTTATCTATTACAGTACAACAAAAACACAAAAGTTCTTGGTAAGGTTCCTCACACTGAAGCTCCTGGAAACTGCTGTTGTCTTTGCTCCAAAACTTGCTGATTTAGGAGTTGCTGCTGCTTCTGTAAAAACTGTACCACTTCTGGACTTCTTAGTAATGACTTAAAGCGAAAAACAGGAAAAAATATTGATAGTATTACTCTTATGTGATTAACATGATAGAATTACTATGACACATTCTCATATAAGATAAGAGTATGGTTATGAAAGTCTGAATTGAATTCAGTTTTGTGGGTGATATATCACACTACAGTCAAGCTGCAAACTATTATAATATTAACACCTACAAACAACGGCTGAAACCTGCTACTATTGCTAATTCTGTATACAAAAGACATGCTTTCTGTTAGGTCCGTCGGGAAGAAATGACTTCTTCCCTTGGCTCTCTCCCCCTGCACCCTGGAAATCCCCGCCCAGCACCTGTAACCTTGGCAACTGGCAAGCCTGGGGGCAGTGGGAGGTCCCCACTGAGGTATTTCCCCACCCTCTGAGATCACATCCACTTCTGCTGTGTCTACACCCCTCCCCCTGTATAATCTCTCACTTCCTGCCCTAAGCTCTCTTGCTCACCCAACTCTATCTTGGGCGGCAGGAGTCTGTTCTTTCCTCACACAATAAACCCTCTTCTCCTGAACTGCGTGGAGTTTCCTTTCAGTAGACCTTACACTTTCTAAATGCCTGCAAACATAATCTCTTCAAACATGAGTGTAAACAACCAATAATGGCCTAAAATGACAGCAAGACAAAAAAGGGGTCAGATGTGAAAATAAGAAGTTAAATGACATTTGTACATGCATATGAACCAGTACTGTAATTCAAAATTTTCTCATCTACATCTTCAGGAAGAAGTTAAAATTTGTATTTGTGAGCTGGGCTCTGGTGGCTTACGAACTGAGATATGAAAATTGCAGTTCAAGGCCAGTCCAGGCAGGAAAGTCTGTGAGTCACTTATCTCCAACTAGCCACCAGAACTGGCACTGTCCTCAAAGTGGTAGAGTGCTGACCTTGAGCAGAAGAGTGAAGAGACAGTAGCCAGACCCTGAGTTCAAGCCCTATCACCACCACCAACAAAAAGTATTTGTGTGTATTGTGTGTATATAATTGTGTGTGTGTACAAATGAATCTCTCGCTATTGGTAGACATAGACACACACACGAATACATTAAATTTAAGAGGCTGGTTGCTCTAAATCAACAAATACATTTAAAAAATATTTAGTGTTTTTATATGTAGCTGTCATCAGATAATAAATATAAGTGTTCCATTGGTAATGTGCTTTTTACTGTAATAAAATACATATATAAGTATATAATAAAATACAATCTGGCCCCACTTCAATAAAGTAAATAAATTTAAAAAAAAATTGGAAATAGAGCAAGGGGAGAGAGGGACACTGTTCAAAAAGAAATGTACTTATTACCTGACTTATGTAACTCTAACTCCTCTGTGTATTACCTTTTTTAATTTTTTTGCCAGTCCTGGTGCTTGACCTGAGGGCCTGGGCACTGCCCCTGAGCTAGCTCTCTACCATTTGAGCCACAGTGCCACTTTTTTTTTATTGCTTATGTGGTACTGAGGAATTGAACCCAGGGATTCATATATGCTAGGCAAACACTCTATCACTAAGCCACATTCACAGCCTGTATATTACCTTTATAATAACAATTTCTTTTAAAGCCAAAGAAAAGACTAAAAAGGAAATACACCAAGAATAACTGGAAATAGTATCAATAAATATTGATTTTAAAATTATATATATTCTGTATATCACCTTTATAATAACACCAAAAACACCAAAAGAATTAATGAAATGTAAAAAAGTACATATTATTTTGTAGTGTACTTTCTATTCATTAATTTATTCAAAAATTAAATTGTCCATAATTTTAAACAACTATTGGCCAATATATGTATTACTGCATCTATTAATATTGATACGTTATTAATAATTATTAAATAATGATTAAATAATTACCCAAATTATTAAACAACTAAATTAAAAATTATTTGTAAAGACTGGCCAATGTTCTATTAAGTAAATGCATAATCATTCATTGGTTGTTATGAGACTACTGTATATTTATTTAGGCTGTTTTAACTATTCTTTACTGATGCCTTTCTGGTGGTATCCTTGTTTTAACTTTATCTATATTTAGTATTCACTTTCTGCAGACAGCTTTACATTAATTTCTGGGTCAAAAGGTATAACCATCTCTAAAGCGCCTGTCTCCAGTGTGCACCAACATGAGATGCCACGAACAGGAACGCCCAGCAATCATTAAAGGAAGTTTTTCATATAGTTTACTGTGATTTTGATTAATATTGAATACTTTTTTTAATAGAATTGAATGGTATTATTTCTGCTTTACTGTTTCTATCTTTTACAATGTTTTGAGGCCAAAATTTTATCCTTATCCAATGATATAAATATATATGTATACACATATGTACATATATATGTATATATGTATATGTGTTTCCATGCTGGGGCTTAGACTCAGGGCCCAGGTGCTGTCCCTGAGCTTCTCTGTGCTCAAGGCTAGTGCTCTATCACTTGAGCCACAGCACCACTTCTGGCTTTTTTGGAGTAGTTTATTGGAGATAAGAATCTCAGGAACTTTCCTGCCTCAGCTGGCTTCACACTGTAATCCTCAGTTCTCAGCCTTCTGAGTAGCTAGGACTACAGGCATGAGCCACTGGCTCCTGGCTCTCTACCACTATCTTTGACTACAGAAATTATTCTTTATATAATTAAGTTCATCTTCCTTGAGATAATGTCTCAATTTTATTTTAAGAGAAGTTTAAGACTCTTAGCAGGAATTTGTTCTGTTGTATGAGTGTCAAATTTCTATGTGATTATTGTTATTTAGTGAACAATCTCTTTTTTCCTGATTGACTTAAGATAACTTTATAATAGAGATACTTGGTAACTATTGGTTTGATTGTACCTCCATTTATTATATAAATATTAGATTTCAACATAAGAAAGTGTGTATGGAAATGGCACCGTGCTCACATATGCAGAGTTCATCAATGAAGAAATGGGAGTTACAGTCCTGGACATCATTAATGGAATTGGGATGATAGGCTGTACTGGCAAGGAGGTAGTACAAAGAGATTTAATTCTGGTAGTCACCTAAAAAGTTCCAGAACCTGGAGAATCTAAGTTCCACTTACCACAAAAAATTTTCATTAAAAGATTTGTAACCAGAAGCCAACACATACCAGTCGTTTCTGATTTAATACTTGTTCTAAAAGAGTAGGTCTTGCAGGACGATCCCCAAAAGATCCTGTTCTTTGTTTCACAATGGAGAGTATATTATCTGCAGTTTCCTGTGGTAAATGATAAAAAATGTGAGTGAGATTAACAGTTAACACTGTAAATATAACAACCCATGAAGATGGGGTTGCAAGGAAGTCATGAACACATCTTGCTTCTCACCCTATTACTGTGAGACTTAAGAAAGCCGCTGACTAAGTCATAGGGAAGGTGCTGGGAGTTATTTTAGATAACAGTCCTTCTCTCCCAGGGTTTCAACCTAAGTTCTTCAGTCTGTCAGAGGGCCTACAATGATATTGGGACAAAGGTGGGGATGGTGGTGAAGAGTTTGTGAGTTATTTTGGGAAAAAAAGTTATGAGGAACTAAAGCATCTCCCTAGGCCAAAATACAGTCTACCCATCTCTGATGAAATACATGAATGCAGAGGCAATGTGGACATTGCTAACAAGACATGTGGATCCATTTTTTGCCAATTTACAACCTGATGGAAGGGCAGTAACATTTTCAAGAAGCAAATGCTAGACAAAGCTTTCAGAGTTTGGAAATTATAAGGAAGAAATTAGCTGGAAAAGGCCAGTAAGCACTGGTATGAAGCTGCTAGCACAGACTAAAGAATAGTCCAGTTCTAATATAGTAACACCACTCTGAGACATCCAAAACCCAAACAAGCTGGGCGCTGATGGCTCATGTATGTAATTAATCACAATTACTCAAGAGACTGAGATTTGAGGACCATGGTCAAAGCCAACTTAGGCAGACACACCAGAGAAACTTATCTCCAACTAAACAGCAAAAAGCCAGCAGGAAGTGGAAAGAAAAACTTGAAGACAGATAGGAAGGGGTAGTATTATCCAAAAAGAAATCTACTCATTCCCTGACTTAGGAAACTAACTCCTCTGTACATCACCCTTTATAATAACTACAGCTAACTATCTATCTATCTATCTATCTATCTATCTATCTATCTATCTATCTATCTGGAAGTGGAAGTATGGTTCTAGTGGAAGAGTGCCAGCTTTGAGAAGTAAAAGCTAACCAAGAGCTCAAGGCATTGAGTTTAAGCCTCAGTACTGGTGCACACACATGGATTACCTCCCATTCAGGAGCACCTCTGCCAAATGTGCATTCCACTTACCTGACAGAACCTTACGTACTTAGAACACTTTTTCCGGCATAGCAAAGTAACATCCTAGTTCAATATTCTTGGCAATATTCTGCCAACATATGAAATGACCACAAAACAAAGACTGCTGGGGGAGGGGTGGGGACTGAATCCAGGACCTTGTATATGCGAAGTATTTACTTCTGCATCACATCCCGGAAACCTAAATTCTTACTAAACAACAAAAAAACCTATAAAATATTTTATCATGAAGCAACGCTTTATGGAAATTTAGCCTCAGTGCTATTTAGGATATTCATTATCTAGGCTGTTTTTCCTCTTGGCCTTTCTTATGCCAACATCTGAGTATACTAAATTATCCCATTTGCTTCTTTTACTATGAAAAAGAGTTAAGTAAAATGCTATTGTGAAAATGTTCTGTTCCTAAAAATTTTAGGCCTCAAAATGTACAAAGAAGATGCTAGTATACACAAAACACACAAATGATTTCTTCCTCTTCTTCCCAGAGTGAACTTTATGGGATTGTTTACTTTTTATGCCCTGGTTGTGGGCTCCCTCCATCACCCAAGTCTCAGAATGTGAACACCACAGAAGCCACAGAGTGGAAACAACCTTGGGTCATGTGGCCCAGGCTTGTAAAAATGTTGGAATTTCCTTTCTGAAAACACTTCAACACTTTTTTTCCTTTGACACTTACAGACTTTTGAGGAATTGTTTGGTTTTAAATAAACTACTGTGCTTTTCACTTGAGAATCTTAGTTACTTATTTCACAACTAACCAAACAGCCAAAATTAAATTTTACAATTTACTGTGTTATATGTGTCACTTTTTTTTTGTGGGTCATGAGGCTTGAACTGGGTCTGGGTGCTGTCCCTGAGCTCTTCAGATCAAGGCTACCACCCTACCCTTGAGCCAAGTCCCATTTCCCGTTTTCTAGAGGTTAACTGGAGATAAGAGTCTCAGTTCCTATTTTGCCTGGGCTGGCTTTGAACCTTGATCCTCAGATCTCAGTCTTCTGAGTAGCTAGGATTACTATATGTGTCACTCTTGCCACTATGTAAAGATGTTCAGACAATTATACTCGTTTCATGCCTTTTTTTTTTTTGAGAATTTGACTATGTGAAAGTTCGTTATTCTAAAGCTGAATTTGTGCAACACCGTGTTTGTTGTACAAATGTGTTAGCATTTAAAAATGTTGGGCTGGGAGCAGAGCCTAGTGGTAACAGTGCTTGGCTTGCCCTGGGTTTGTCGGTACTACATACTAAGAAAAAGCTGGAAGTAGTGCTGTGGCTCAAATGGCAGAATGCCTTGAAAAAAATGTGTCCAAGGACAGTGCCCAGGCTCTAAGTTCAAGACCCAGGATGTTGATGCTTCTTGGCACTAGAGAGCCCTAAGTACTCTGAGCATTACAGAGTACTAAAGGGGATATGCAGAACACGTTACTGAGACTACAGTCCTGACCACCCTAAGGACTTACCTTCTCCAGAGCCTCAAAGTCTCTTTGCCAGCTCTATTAAGGGTCCATCCACCCCTCTCCCAGATGTGTAGGCCTGGCTGATCCTGTCTCAGGGAGCTAGTCATTCACTTAGCCCAAGAGGATCTAACAGTGTTAGGGCGAAGAACTCCTAGGGGGAGGGGGAGGAGACACCCCTTTCCCAGCCACTAGCCCAGCCAGACACCCCTCAGCTCTCTGAGAGCTGGAGGGTGGGTGCCGAAAATGGGAGGGGGAGGCAGGGAAGAGGGGGGAGTGAGCAGGGAAGAGGGAGGAGCAGGGAGGAAGAGGGGAGTGAGCAGGGAGGAGGGGGCGTGCTCAGGGAGGGAGGAGCAGGGAAGAGGGAGTAGGGAGGAGTAGGGAGGAGGGGGGGGGAGCAAGGAGGAAAGGGGAGGGGAGAGGGAGGAACGGGAAGGCAGCGATGGCGGGGTGTCCCTCTCCTCCCGCCGGTCCCCTCGCCCGGCGCAGGTACCTCCACTTTGAGGCCGGCCGCGCTGCCGGCCGCGGAGCCCCCTCCCGCGCAGTTCAGGGCCTGGTCGCTCTTCTTCTTCTTGTACTTGTCCTTGTACATCTTGTTGCGGTGCTTCTTGCACATCCACGGCTTGCGCTGCTTGGCCACCTGGCTGGTGGTCTCGCTGCAGCCCTGGTAGGTGCAGGTCTTGCTGGCGCCGCCGCCCCGCCGCCGGGCGCCGCCGCCGCCGCCCTCGCCCCCCGAGGGGGCGTCTTCGTCCTCCAGGTCCTCCAGGCTGGCGGCGCTCTCGCCGCCTCCCCCGGGGGGGTCGGAGGTGTCCAGCAGGTCCGCGTCGTCCTCCGCCGCCTCCTCCTCCGCCGCCTCGCCCGCCGCCTCGCACGGGTACCCGAGGGGCCGTGGGCACGGCCCGACGCCCCGCGCGGGACCCGGGGCCTGCCTCGGGCCGCCCTCGGCCTCGTCCGGCCCCGCGCACGGCCGCATCACCAGCAGCGTGAACTGCGAGGCCGGCGCCGGCGCCGCCGCCACGGCCGCCGCGGGGACCGGGGCCCCGGGACGCGGCGGCAGGCCGCCAGCGGAGCCCGGCCCCACGCTCTCGGAGACACCGTGTACCTCCGTGCTGCCGGCGCACGGCGGGGTCCGCGACTCCAGACTTTCGGCACCTGCAGGATCCGGCTCCGGGCCAGTCAGAGAAGGAGACACCGGTTCCTTGAAGGCACCCGGGACTGCGCCGGCGCCGTCGCGGGCGACGCGTCACGCGTTTCTGCGCGCGCGCGCGCGCGAGGTGGTGGGGCGGGGCTTAGTGGGCGCCTAGGCACTGACTGCGCATGTGCGGTTCTCCTACACACACACACACACACACACACACACACACACACACACACACACACACACACACACACACACACACACACACACACACACACACACGTGTGTCACGTGACTGCAGCTTGTGAAAGCTGCCTATTTCAGATGGTCCAAGGGAAGTTCAGCGTCCCAATTAGGATCGCACCTGAGTGGCGTGAAGATTTGTGGTGTCAGGAGGCCAATTAAAATGGTATTTTTATCCCAAGCTTCCATTATTATGATATTTTAACCCCAGACTGCTGGAGATGGGGGATGCGACACTGTCACAACTTGGAGCAAATAGTGCACAGGGAATGGAAGCAAGCCTGGACAATTGGAAAAGGATGGAGTGTAGGAGGGAGCTGACCTGAGATCCTTGGATCCGTGTGTGTGTGTGTGTGTGTGTGTGTGTGTGTGTGTGTGTGTGTGTGTGTGTGTGTGTGTGGACGGATACTTTTCTCCTGGAATGAAGGAATGAAGGAAAAGTTTGGAGACAAGGCATTGCTGTGTATCCCAAACTGGCCTGGAATTTGCAGCTCTCCTTCTGCCTTTCCTGAGTGCTGGGGGTCGATTACTGGAGTGAACATCTCGTCCAACCCTTTGCTTAGTTCTTTACATAAAAAATAACATTTTCACTAAATACAAGGGAAATGTATGAGAAGGAATAGCAAATGAGAAACATAAAAATGGCAATGATCAGTAACAATATCATTTCTGATGATATTTGCCCCATTTTGTCTTGGCCAATTCCACCAAGGGAAAGATCTTGCCATATCCCAAAGAAAACAGATAAGTAGATGTTTCCACAAAATGTATTCATTCTCTGTCTAGTCAGCTTTCCTGTTTTACCTATTGGAAGGGAAGGCAGTGAATGGCTCTACAATAAATACATCCATTCACACAAAGACGTTTAGATGACATGTGAGTAAATCACTAGTAATGGTTTAGAGACCGTGTAAGGGAGAGGTCGGGAATTAGACAACTTGGATATATTTTTGGCGCACTTTTTACATGTATGCATATCAACTGTATTGGTTTATACTCATCAAGATACCTAGTAGATGGAAGTATTGCACAGTTATTGCAAAAGAAGTAATTAGGACAGGTGGGTATTTTACTCCTGATAATGTTGGAGTGGCATGATTCTGAAACACCTCCAGAATGAATCCACACTCATAACAACAGATCCCTTCGTTATTTTGGTAGCACTGTCAATTTAAATCAGAACAAAAGATGTCTTTTGAAAACTCAGAGGATTCAAAAGGAGGAACAAAGATACCTGAACAATTACCCATGGAACCATTTTTATGAAGAAAAAGCAATAGAAAGATGTCCTCCTCACACTGCATCATTATTGAGTATAAGAAGATGCTGTCAACATTTCTAAGCTTTGTGGTAGGAGGGGTAAAATCTGCACAAATAGACAACTGGAAATTCTGAATAGAACCAAAAGAACGTAAGATTAAAAAATGTTGATAGGAAGATGTATCAGACAAAGTTACATATCCTTCCAAATATTAAATTTCTGCAGTCTTCATTATGCATGGATGTATTTTCCATTCTTTTGGCTCAAAAGTTGGCAGAATCTATTTTGTCGTATAAAAAGATAGCATATGTAATCACAGCTTTCCATTTCATGTGCTATGATAAATGTCTCAGGGGACTGACTCACAATATGCCCATAGTATTCAAATGAATGGATTTCAAATTCATTTAATTGATGCCTCATTCTTTTCTTGCATTTCTCCTATTGGGAAATAACTTTTCCAGGTGGCCATAGATCCTGACATTTTCAGGCTGTTTGTCACTGAGCAACTAAAAAAATCATACCAGAAATGATTAATACTAGCTTACCTAAAATTTGCATTACAGCTGACCTTGATTTAGGAAGGGTCACTCTAGGATGAGATTTCAGTAGGCACTATTTACTTTCAGAGACTCTGCTGTTCTTGGGGGTTATGTCTTGCCTCTTTTGGATCTTTATATGTTTTATGTTGGCCAGCCTTGTGCTTTGTACACAGTGGATTAAAAAAATGGGTTAGATAAAACCTTAGCCAGTATTTCATTTAATTCCTTTATTCTGGAGAAGTGCCCAAATGATGCTTTCGTTATAAAGTTTATTTGATGATAAGCCAAGTTTAGACCCTAGATTTCTTAACCAGTTTGGTACCAAATACCTGTTGGCTGAATAACACACAACACTTCCCTTGCACAGGTCATGGTGACTTTCCATTGGTCAATCAGTTGTCTAAAGTGCCTCAGTCTGTAACTCTGTAAACAAGAGACATTCCAGACACTCCAACTTCCAGATACTTGGTTGGTCAAATGGTTTCCTACATCCTTTCCTTCCTTTTCTTTAGCCAGAGGTATCTGTTCAAGACCAATCTGTTTACTCAGGCACAGTCTTCCCCATCCCACCGTACTGAAAAAAAAATGGTATCAACTCTGTGCCTTTATCTGTAGTTACCAAATTTGGCATCTTTAAACTCTCCTTGGCTAGATACCATTAAGTGGGGGATGCTCAAATTCAATGCCTTCTCACATGGCTTCCTGCCCTCTACCATTGGCTCTGGGTTCTATCTGCAATAACTTCCTTTCTTGGGTAGTACTGAGGCAGGAACCAGCACCTTTCTCTTGCAAGGCAGGCGCTTTACTGCTGACTCATGTCTCTAGACTTTTCTTGATTGGTATTTTTGAGATGGGGTCTCAGGAGGGTTCCTAGATGATTAACCCACTTACAAAAGCTGGGCGGAGAGGTGTGCATTACGTACTCCGTTTCTTTCCATTGAGATGGGGGTCTCACATACTTTTCTGCCTAGGCTGACCTAGGCAGTAGCTGGGATGACATTCGCACCCAGCTACTGATTGAGAAGAGGTCTTGCATTTATGCTGGGGTTGGTCTCAAATCATGATCCTCCTATTCTCAGCTTCCCGATCAGCTATGATTACAGGTGTGAGCCACTCGTATCCAGCTCTGGGAGTTTCTTAAAGAGGAGTTTGTTCTCTTTCTGTACAGCCCCTCTCATATAGTTCATACCTTGGTTGCCTGCTATGACTCTCCCCTGTCAGCCAGTGGGGCTGATGTTGCTGACATTTCCAGCATTTTCAAATGGTCAAATTCAGTAGGCACTTTTCAGTGTCTCCATCCATTTTCAGTGGCCAATTTGACATTTTTGACTTGTTTTGGACAGCAATCATCTATCCTGAAGCTCAGCATCTGAACCTATTTTCTTGGGGGAAGAGGGTGGCTTTTCTACTTTATGCAAAAGGGCCTGTCTCCAAATGTCACATACCTGTGCTCCCTGTCTCTTCCTCAAAGACTCTCTCCAACAATGTAGATGCCCCCAAGTCAGTAAGTCAGTATTGCTTCACTCTCCCTCCCTCCCCTCCCCCCTCTCCCTCTCATAATCCCTCCTCTCTGCCTCCCTTCCTCCTCCCCCTCCTCATTCTTTATGTCATGGCACATGCAGAAAGACAATATGGGCCACTTGAAAAAAAACTGGACACAATTTTAGGACAACAGTATGAAGGGCTGGGTGGGAAATCAACTTGTTACATTTTCTTAAAATATGTAAAGTGTTTTCCTGAAAAACTGGTAGGATTAATTGGGGTTAAGTGTGTCATTTTTTAAAAATCCAGTGTGCCTTAGAAAGAGAATTCCAGAATGACTAACTTCCAGGTGTAGGATAACGAGGATACATTGCAGTGAGAGAAACACACTGGGGTTGATGGTACTTTACATGTGTAGACAATGCCTGGGACTTGTTCCTTGGTGACTGGAACAGGATGCACATGGAAAACCAAGAGTTAAACAGAGGAGTATTTCTTCTTTAACATGCTGTTCATATTAAACTCCTCCCTTCTCTATTCCCAACACTTTTACCAGATGAAATGTGTTTTATCTACCTATTTCTTCTGTTTTTATAGGCCTGCTGTCCAAATGGCATGTAAGGGACAGAATGTATAACCAAAAAGATTTGGTGCTGGGGTGAACACATAACTACAATTATGGGCATAAGCCACTGGCACCTGTCTGAGTGAACGTAGATTGTGGTAGAAATGGAATTTCTGGAATCAGTCCTCCAGAAATATGAAAGGACAATCATAATCAATGTATTTTTCCAATTCCCAGGTTTGGAGGATACAGATCTAGTTACATTCTAAATCTTCAAAAGACAAAACAAGCTGGGTGCCAGTGGCTCATGTGACTCATGTGTGTACTCCTAGCTACTCAGAAAGTTGAAATCTGGAGAATCATGATTCAAGGTTAGCCTCGGAAGAAAATTTTGCTAGCTTATTGTCCCTGTACAAGCAGACAGGACGAGGGAAAAACTGGGGGGTGGGGGGGAGAGAAATGGGTCACATTGTCCAAAAAGAATTGTATGTTTTACCTGACTTGTAAATGTAGCCATTCTGCTCCATCACCTTTGTAATCATAATGATTTTTTTTTGAAAGTAAGCAGATGGCAAGGCTGGAACACTCACTAGGAAAGCAAATCAAGTAAGCATGAAGCTCTAAGTTTAAGCTTCAGAGCCACCAAACAACATCTGCCACCACTACCACTACTTTCTATTTTACTGGGAAAAAATTAAGTGGAAGTTTCCCAAAGCATTCAAGGGGAAAAAGAACATTAATTATAAAACACAGACAGTATTTATAACTGAAAGAAAATAGGTTACTCTGGAGTCAGAGGCAGGAAAATCTTGAGTTTAAAGCCACTTCTGACAAAATTACAGAAAGGATGTCTCAAAAACAAAATATTAAAAGAAAAAGCCGGTGAAGCAGGGTGCTGGTGAGTCAAACCTGTAATCCTAGCTTCTCAAAAGGCTGAAATCTGAGGATCGAGGTTCAAGGCTAGCCAGGACAGGAAAGTCTATGAGACTCTTGGGTCCAATTAACCACCAAAAAACCAGAAGTGGCACTGTGGCTCAAAGTGGTAGGGTAGTAGCTTTGAGCAAAAGAGCTCAAGGACAGTGCCCACACCCTAAATTCAAACCTCAGAACAAAACAAAACAAAACAAAAAAACCCCAAACCCCAAAACCAAACCAAAACAAAAATACTCTGGGATGTAGATCAAGTGGTTGAGCAATTGCTATCTAGTATGTGCAAAAGCACTGAGTTAAATCCCCATTGCCATAAAAAGAAAAGATTATAGAAACAATGCCTGTCCTGAATTCTTCCTGTTTAAATCAAGGGCAACATCTACCTGGGAGGATCGCTGAAGATATTCTGAAGAGTACTGGGGCTTGAACTCAGGGCCTGAGCACTATTCCATAGCTTTTTTTTTTTTTTGTCAAAGCTGGTGCTCTACCACTTGAGCCATAGCTCCATTTCTAGTTTTGTGGTGGTTAATTGGAGCTAAGAGACTTACAGATTTGTCTGTTTGAACTGGCTTTCAGCCTTGACTCTTAGATTTCATCCTTCTGTGTAGGTAGGACTAGAGATGTGAGCCCGCTGGAGCCCGACTCCTTCCTCCCCCCCCCACCCCCTCCGCCTTAGGGAAGAATTCTTATAACTTCCATATCTAAAGATTAGCATTCTTGCTTTACATAGGAAATGGAATTCTATTATGTTGGAGCTGTGTAATGTCACAGATTTTAAGAGCATTGTAGCGCTTCTTTTTCTTTGTAGACTTATCCTAACTCATATTGACTATTACTTATCTTCCAGGTAATCTTTAATAAAAGGACTTTGTCATCTTTGATATTTGCCTGGGGCTGGAATAGTATTTTAAGCTGGAAGCAGGACAAAGCTTTACATCTCATTATCTTTTAGAAAAATGATCTCCAGATTGTATGTATCCTTGTTCTAAAGATTTTCAATTAAAATAAGGTCCCACACAGATGCTTGGGGAAGAGTGTTGAGCAGGCAAAAAAAAAAAAAAGGAATCTGGTGTATTGAAGTTCTTCATCATTAGACTCTGAATTGTGGTTCAGCAGACTGGAACTGCTGCTCTTATGTGCTGTTACACATGTGGGTAGACCTTAATGCCCGTGTGCAAGAGGGAAAACAAAGAACCGCAAGAAAAGGGGTTTATACACTAGGAAAGGAGAGGCCAACTAAGGTCTGAACTAAAGACACAGTTCTCACATGACTGATGGTGATCTTTAAATTTTTTAATTGTTCTTATAAGGGTGATATACAGAGAGGTCACAGTTACATAAGTCAGGTAAAGAGAATGCATTTCTTTTTGGACAATATCATCCATTCCCTTGCTCTCTCCCAGTTTTTCCCTCCTATCCCCACCCACAAGTTGTAAGGTTCATTTTCCACATCGTATCTAGTGAGTGCCACTGCTGAACTTGTTTACATTTGTCCCTCCATTTCTGGGTCTCCTCCTTACCCTCCCAATGACAGATAAAGAACAACAACCACAAAAAAGATAAAAATAGCAACAAAGAAAATAAGCTCTTGGTTCTATTTTGTGAAGTTCATTTAGATAAATATTGTATACAATCAGATGCACATAGGCATTCAGCCTTTGTGTTCCTCTCCTTAAGACTGTCCTCTTTTGGTCTCACTGTGTGTGAACACCTAGAGTCCTGTATAATTTATCATGTCCTGGTGCTGACTGTGAATTTTTTTTTTTTTTGCCAGAGCTGGGGTTTGAATTCAGGGCCTATGCACTGTCCCTGAGCATTTTTTGCTCAAGGCTGCATGTTACTACTTAAGCCACTTCTGGCTTTTTCTGTTTATGTGATACTGAGGAATTGAACCAGGGTTTCATGCATGCTAGGCAAGCACTCCACCACTATCCACACTCCCAGCCTTGACTATGATTGTCTTTTCTTTTCTCTTTTTCTTTTCTTCTTGCCAGTCTTGGGGCTTGAACTCAGGGCCTGGGTACTATTCTTGAGCTTTCTCTAGGCCAGTTCTACCACTTGAATCACAGCACCATTACCAGCTTTCTCGGTGTATTTGATAGCAAGGAATCGAATCCAGGGATTTATGCATGCTAGTTAAACACACTACCACTAGGCCACACCCCTGCCCTGGCTGTGATCTCAACAAAAGGAATCTCATGGTCATGACAAAGGCCAGGTCACTGTGAGTTGGAGCCCGAAAGTGAGGTAGGAAAGACAGACATGAGATGCATCACTTTCAGTGAGTGGGGTGTCAAGGAGAAATGAGAGACTTGTAGCCAAATGGATGACAGGACTTAAAGAGGACTTCTTTTCCTTGGTAATTTTTTTTTAAGGTGACAGAGACACATTTTTGTGTTTATAGACGAATTAGAGACTGCAGAATGGGATAGATTGAAGTTATAAGAGAGAGAAGAAGGTTCAGGTATGATGGTTTCTATTTGTTTTATGAGAACGTCTAGCTATATAGAGAGTATAAAGGCATTTCTTTTGAATTAATTTCTTGAGGCAAATAAAGCCAAGCATCAATGCCAGGCCTGGGTGTTTGGCCCCTAGAGATAGAGTAGGGTAAGAAGCAGTGGGAGTGCTGGCTCAGATGGAACATTTATAGCCTGCTGAGCAGATAGGAACTAATCATTTTGAATCTGCATAACTCATCCATAAAAATTTCTGCAACCATCTGATTTTTATTTCCATCTAAGTCTCAGTACAGGCACCTCAAACAATCAAACATTTTATTTTATTTTGTGTTTTGCTGGTTCTGGGTCTTCAACTCAGAGCCTGGGCACTGTCCTTGAGCCTTCTCAAGGCTAGTGCTCTACCACTTGAGCCACAGCACCACTTCTGGCTTTTTCTGTGTATGTGGTACCAAGGAATGGAACCCAGGGCTTCATGCAAGCTTGGTGAGCACTCTTCCACTAGGCCACACTCCTGGCCCCTCAAACATTGTATTAATCAGAGAAAAGCTTCTCTGATTAAACTCTCCATAAGAAAAGCTTTAGTCTAATATCTCCTCTGTCAACATTTCATCATGACAGATGTGTCTCAGTCTGGATTCTTATTTACAAAGAACATAGACATAATGTCATTACAGATAATTAGTCTTAAAAGCATTAGCTCTTATAACACTCATTTTATATTTCTCATTCATCCATCAACATGTTCAGGAAACATATGTCCATCTCCTGTGAGGATCTGGGTCTGATTTTATTTCTGCTGAGTTTCTTAGTGTATTTATATTTTTCAGAGGAAAGACATTAAATGACTCTCATGAATCTATTGTTCCAGTATTATAAACCTATTATCAAAATGACAAGGTCAAGGGGAAAGTCAGGATTAAAAAAATCATCTTGTCTATTTCTTCACTAACAAACATTTAAAAATAATTTTTGTCAGGCACTGGTGGCTCATGCCTGTAATCCTAGCAACTGAGGAAGCTGAGATCTGAGGATCACAGTTCAAAGTTCGAAGGGATCAAAGTTCAAAGCTAGCTTGGGCAAGAAAGTTCATGAGACTACATTTAACCAGCAAAAAGCTGAAAGTGGAGCTGTGGCTCAAGTGGTAGAGTGCTAGCTTTGAGCAAAAATGCCCTGGGATAGCACCTAGGCCATGAGTTCAAGACTTAGGTTCAGTGTGCATGCACGCACACACACACACACACACACACACACACACACACACACACACACACAGAGATACATGAATTTTATTGCATTCGATAGAAAATGTAATATAGGGGAGTCTATAAAAGAATACATGGCAATATGAAAATCCACGTACTATAAATTTGTCTTGAACACTGCTCAGGAAATTTTACTTCACAAATGCACTGGAAGGAATTCAGGCACTCCATTGTCCAATGTATCTTTGATAGTGCTTTCTCCTTTATTTGTATGAGCCAGTACTGAGCCGCATCTTCAGACAAGAGGGTTCATCTCAGTTTTTCTCTGAATAGGCCTGCCTTCTGCTGAGGTGGTTGATCGACCCCCCTCACCAATAAAAAGTCACCTAAAACATGTACTTATGATACATCAAAGAAAAACATGATGCAGAATCAATCTGCCATAAAAGTAGGTTATTTTAACATATTTGTCACAATAATCTATAAATAAGGCAGAAAAAATATGGACATAGAAAAATTTGAACAATATAATTACTACATCAGATTTAATAAACAGGTATAAACATCTGAATACAGAATTAAAGAATAAGCCAGGTGCCAGTGGCTCATACCTGTAACCCTAGCTACTCAGGAAGCTGAGATCTGAGGATCACAGTTCAAAGTCAACCCCAGGCAAAAAAACCTGTGAAACTCTTATCTCCAATAATCTCTCAGAAAAAGCCAGGAATGGCACTGTAGCTCAAGTGGTAGAGTGCTATCCTTGAGCACAAAGATGTACAGAGCCAGCATCCAGGCCCAGAGTTCAAGCACCAGGACTAGAAAAAAAGAGTTAAAAATACAATTTTCAACTGCTTAAAGATAATTATAAATAAAAATTAAACTATATAACCATATAACTATATTTTCGAACTGGAGATGTAGCTCAGTTGTAGAACACTTGCTTAGCATGTACAAGGCCCAGTTTGATTCACAGCAATGAAAAAAAAATGAATGTACATGTTACTTAAATACACATAGAACAAATACAAATATCAACATGTTCTAAACATGTGAAAACTTAAACAAATATTTCTATAATCATCAGTTATTTATTAAAATTAAAATGAAGTGGAAACCGTGGATATGCCTGTAGCCATTCAAGAAAGTTCACATTTTATCCATCAGATAAATAACCCCAGAGTTTTACAAATGAGTTCTCTCAATGTATTTAAAGAATGGATAATTCAAGAAAGCACCAGGCCTGGTGGCCTATAAGTTCAAATCTCAATTATACACACACACACACACACACACACACACACACACACACACACACACACACACTCCCCTCTTTGGTAGTATAGAAAAAGAAGAGAAATTTTCCAAATATTTCATGGGACTAGTGTAGCTATGATACTCAAGTGAAAACTTACAGGAAAAAAAGAACAAATCTCATGAACAAAAGTGTAAATATGTATACTATTTCCAGATAGAATCATGCAATGTATATGAAGTTATATGTATATAAAATTAGTAGCTAAGTTAAGCCATCATGCTAACATTGCAGAAGAAAATATATCATAATTTCAATAGAGTTAAAAATAAATTCAAGTTCTGCATGTTTTTCAGCTAATTTCTTAGTAATCTAGGCACAGAAAAGAACTTCCCTAGTTTGGTAAACTAAAAAACTCCAGGAAATATTATCTTTACTGACAAATTATTAGAAAGTTTTAAAGTCAGCACAAACAAAGATGCTTGCTGTAAAAGCACCTTTTCAACATGGAACTAGACGTCCAAGCCAAAAGAAATAAGGAAATGGCACAAAAAATAAGAAAGGAAAATATAAGAAAGGAATGGATGTGGTATCCAGATCCTGTTAGCTATATTATGAGATGCTTTGTCGAGGGGAATGAGGTTCAATGTTGATCCTAGGCAGAACTCCAAGAATTTATCTGAAAAAAATAACTAAACAAGCATAACAGGGATAGAGGCATGATTCAAGTGGTAGAGTGTCTACCTGGCATGAGTTCAAACCCCATTATCAAGGAAAAAGGCAGAAGCTGTAATTACACACACAAAAATGATCATCTATATTTAAAAAGCAAATAAAGACATTGTTCTATTAAAAAGAAAGGAAGTTGGGTGCTGTGGTTTATGCTTGTAAGCCTAGCTACTTTGGAGGCTAACATAGGGAAGATCATGAGCCAAGGGTAGCTTGGACAGTGTGTGCATGAAACCCTGGGTTTGATTCCTCAGTACCACATAAACAGAAAAAGCCAGAAGTGGCTCTGGCTCAAGTGATAGAGTTCTAACCTTGAACAAAAGAAGCTCAGGGACAGTACCCAGGCAGGCCACAGGATTGGCAATAAAAGAGAAAAAAATAAAATAAAAGTTGGATATAACCTCACACATTTGTTACCCCAGTTATTTGGGAAACACAAGTTAGGAGGATTGTAGCCCAGGCTGGCCTGGGCATAAATTGGAGATCCTACTTGAAAAGTGAAATAGAAAGGGCTGGGATTATGGATGTGGTAGAATGTCAGCCTAGCAAGTTCAAGGCCTAGAGTTCAAATCCCGTACTACCAATAGGAAATAACAAGAAAGGAACAAGCTTACTAGGTACAACATTGAATGAATACATACTTAATGTAAAAGTAGCTTTATTCTTTCTTTAGTATATAGGAATACATACAAAAGTGCAGTTAGAGAACTGCAACATAGCAATGAAACATGAAGAATTAAGACACAGGTCAAATAAAGCATATCTTGACTCAGTTCATACTAAGTCACCGTGTACTTGCTTCCATCTAGACTGACAACACATAATTCCTAAATATATCCTTGCCTCCCTCTTGCTTGCTTTTTTTTTTTAGTATGGGGTGTCTATAAATAAATTGTGCCTTTCATTTGCCACAATTTCCTATTCACCATGGTGTAATTTTTAAACTATTTAACAATACTTTTTGCTTGAGCTATTATTATCAGAAGTTCCAGGTATGTTAATTAATTCAGTTAAGTTCGTGCAACTGAATTTCACACAAGGTGCAAAATAGTGGGACAAAAAGAAGCTGCAGCATTGTTGGGTAGAACCTTCAAGTGATGTTACACAATAGGATAGCCATATCTCAAAAGCTATCAGCAAAGAAAGACAGTTCATGTAATACAAATACAGTGATTAATATAGTGATTCTGGGATTGGCAAACAGAATAAAGATGTTCAAAAACATCTACATGATATTAGAGTTCACGCACAGAAACAACCTCCTCCCCCAAACTCACCTGCATTCATCTCTGATAATTAGTTTTCTTGATTCTCTCTAAATTGGAAGCCTTCCCTGTGAAGACCATGTCCTTAATACTTCAGTTTCTTCATTCAACAGAATTTAGGGAGTAGAAGTTATATTAAAAATGAAGTCCATTGAAAATAGGCAATTAGTGGGTTTGTTTTTGTTGCTGTTTTGATGTTTGCTAAGCGTCTCTGTCTCCTTCCAAGTAGAACTTAAAATTTTATGAAAATGACGTGTGGATAATAAATGCCTTTCATTTGGTGTGAATGCTGTGGATTATGGTTGGAAACAATACTCATTACTAACGCAGGGAAAATGTTAAGTATAATTTATTTTGTACTGTTCTGCAGGTTTTTATGAGGTTTTGTTGGAAAGGTCAGTTATATCCCCCCCCCCATCTGTGGTATTCTGTGCATAGTTGTTGTCAAGACCCTCCATACAATGACCACACTATTGAGGCGGCACTAAAGCTTCTTTGCTTGAGGTTAGTTCTCTCCAAGGACTTAAGAGAGCAAAAGCCATGCTGGGTTGCTGCAGCAGCCACTCTTAATCAGATATTTCCTGCTGCTATAGAGTTGAGGAACAGATGAAGTTTGAAGGCAAAGAAATTATAAACATGATTCATGTCCTGGCTGTAAGAAGGTAAGGAGGGTTGGGCCAGATGCTCTTAAATCAATACTTTTCCTACTCTTTTGCAACTCCATAGTAACATAAAGTGTGTGTGTGTGGAGGGGGTGTGTGTATGCGAATACTGGGGCTTGAACTCTGGGCCTGGGCACTGTCCCTTGGTTTTTCTGCTGAAGGCTAGTGCTTGATCACCGCTTCTCACTTTTTGGTAGTTAATTGGAAGTAAGAGTCTCACAGACTTTTCTGTCTGGGCTGGCTTCCAGTCTTGATCCTCAAGCTCATCACCCTCATGTATAGTTGAGCTTGCAAGCACATGAACTTTTGAATGGTTCACCTTTTTTTTTTTTTTTTTTTTTTTGCTAGTCCTGGGCTTGAGCTCAAGGCCTGAGCACTGTCCTTGGACTTTCTCAAGGCTAGAGCTCTACCACTTGAGCCTCAGCACCACTTCTGGCCTTTTTCTATGTATGTGGTACCAAGGAATTGAACCCGGGTCTTTGTGCATGCTAGGCAAACACTCTACCACTAGGCCAAACTCGCAGCCCCTGGTTCACCCTTTTTACCTTATAGAACCAAAAGAATACACAGTTTGCATTTCCTTTACTGAAAATCCAAGGCTACTTAGAAAACAAAATAGTTTGAGTATCATCCTGGATAATTTGTATAAAATTTTGTGCCTGAGAGATTTTTTTAAATGGAAATGGAAAATTGTGCTTTACTTCTGATGAGTTTCCATTTGTTTTTCTCATTTTCTCTTTAATAACTGACCTTCCTTTCACTGAATCAAGCCTCTAAAGCAGACTTTCATTATCCATTCTTAACTCTAAGAAGTTTTATTATTTAAAGAGAAGCTTGTAATGTAGAATTAATATGATTTTGTTCGTATTTACTACTGAGAAATGTTCCTTCCAATGAGATTATCTTGTGCAAAAAGATTATCTAGTCAAAAAGGTAGGACAAGAAAAAGTTAAACTAATTTATAACAAAGGAAATATTTAATATCCTCAGTAAAAATAAAAATGACTTCAATTAACTTAATTGCACCCAAACATCATATATTTTCCACTATCTCTTTTGATGTGCATCTTAATAAATGACCCCTTGAGTATAAGTAGTCCTTTAGTGTAAGTAGTCTTTTTTTTATTTTTCCTTCCTTCCTTCCTTCCTTCCTTCCTTCCTTCCTTCCTTCCTTCCTTCCTTCCTTCCTTCCTCCCTCCCTCCCTCCCTCCCTTATTTCCTTCCTTCTTCCCTCCCTCCCTTCCTTATTTCCTTCCTTCCTCCCTTCCTCCCTTATTTCCTTCCTTCCCTCCCTCCTTCCTTCTTTCTTCCCTTTCTTTCTTCCTTCTTCCCTTGCTTTCTGTTTTGTGTGCCAGTACTGGGACTTGAACTCAGAGCCTAAATGCTATTCTTTAGCTTTTCTGCTCAAGGCTGGCATGCTATCACTTGAGCCACAGCTCTACTTCTTGCTTTTCCTCATTAAGTGGAGTTAAGCATCTCATCGTCTACCACTTACTCTGGCTTCAACAGGATCATCAGACTTCAGTCTCCTGAGTAGCAAGGATTACATAAACCACCAGTGCTTACCTGTGGGTAAATATTCTATATTTCCTTAAAACAAATTAATCTAGCACAGTATATGTGTTTCCCTAGGCATGCTTTCCCTTATAAAATAAACTGAGCTCTTAAAAATATACAGACTTGGGGCTGGGAGTTTGGCCTAGTGGTAGAGTGCTTGCCTAGCATGCACAAAGACCTAGGTTCGATTCCTTGGTACCACATACATAGAAAAAGCTGGAAGTGGTGATATGGCTAAAGTGGTAGAGCTCTAGCCTTGAGAAAGCCCAAGGACAGTTGCCCTGAGTTTGAGCTCCAGGACTGGCAAAAAAATTCTACAGACTTATATTATGGAATTAGAACTACCTTAACAAGTAAAAGTGGTATTATTGTCTCTTTGTCTGTGTTCTATAAGGTCTGTTTGTCAAAGGACCATAGGAAGTTTTCATCTTTGGAATCCATTAAATGGAACAGAGATTTTTATGTTTTGTTCTTGGTTTTGTGTAATTCTATTTGAAGAGGAAATTAACAGATAGATGCATAAGTGTGTTTGAAAAATATAGGACAATTCATTGTATACATGGCATCTCCTGTGGTGGTGGCGTCTGTAATGAGAAACACAAGCAGACAGAAATCAAACCAGAGCTTGGTGGAGGGGTCAAATGGAAATCTGAAACATGTTCTATTAGCAGGAGATCAGGGCTTAAGAAGAGTGGGGAGGATGGATGGAGAGAAGAAAGGTGGCTGAATACAGTCTATAAGATAAAAGAAGGTGAAAAGTAATTTAATCATCTTGTTTTTCCCTTTGCTTTCCCTGATTCAAATAAACAAATAAATGTGTCTACAATACAACAGTACCAAAGTCAGATACAGCAGCAAGAAAGGATAAAAAAAGAATAAAGACATAAGTTCACATAGTACATTGAAAACAACAACCACAAGGATAAATCTCTTGTTTCCCTATCTTGGAGTTCATTTCTCTTAGCCTTTATGGTCATATCCACATAGTTTTTGAGCTATTGCACTCCTCTGCTAGAAAATCATAGGCACATACTAATTATTACAAATGAGGGAAACAATGGAGCCTATATTCCTTTGGGTCTGGCTTACTCATCCCCCCCCGCAAATTTTTCCATTTCCTTACAAATGGAGCAATGATGGCAGCATAAATTCCATTGTGTATAAATACCACATCTTCCTGATCCATCTGGAAGGAGCATCTGGGTTCGTTCCATATCTTAGCTATGGTAAATAATGCTGCAATGAACATGGTTGCGCTGGTAGTTTTAATAAAGTTTCATGTTATTATCCAGTTGCTGATGGCTCATGCCTGCAATCCTGGCTATGCAGGAGGCTGAGGTCTGAGTAGGATACTCAGTGCATGTATGGGAAAATGGCATTAGGTAACTTGACAGGATGGGAGGAGGGTTGGGAGAGATGGGGTGAGGAGAATGATGGAAAGGATGACATAGATCAAGATGCACTGTTCTTACAAATTGGCATACTGAATTGAAACCCCTTCGTGTAACTATTGAATGTTAATAATACTAATATAATAAGAATTAATTATTAATAATAAGACAAGATACAATGTCCAAGAACAAGCTAGAAGGAATGGGATTAGGCTCACACAAGAGTGGACCTTGGAGGTGAGAATGGGACTGCAGGTGTCTCCCCTTCCTCTTTGCATGGATGATATGCTGGACTGTAATACGCTCTGATATGCAGAGCATCCTGCCAGGTTGGCAGAGGGGCAATCCATATCTCTGGGTAGCATTGTGGATGGCTTGTGTCCATGAATTCTCTGGGGTGAGTTTCTTAGATGATCGTGCACCAGAGGGCCACACAGTTGGTGGTTTGACTGGCATCCCGAGGCTTCCTCTTATCTCATGGCTTGCTCTCACTGGAGCTGTGGGGGATGTGCTACAGAAGTGGCAGCAGCAAGAACCTTTGTGTCTTCATCTTCATGTAAACCCAGCCTTCTCCAAGTGAGTGAAGACATGAGGAGACCTCTAGCCTCTGGAAAGATGTCTCTTCCAGAAGACAAAAATAGAGTTGTAGTTGAGGGTGAGCTTCCAGTGTCCAGTTTTAAAAAGATTCCTTTGAACTTCCTTGGTGCTACCATGGAGGGATGTATGGATCATGTAGTTCAAAACAACCAAGCAGAGTACATTTTGACAACAGAGAGCGTCTCTGGTGACCAAATACCTAATACTGTCAAATCCGTTTGCATCAACATTTACCACGTTATTCCAGGATAGGGCTTGGCACCTCACAAAAACAAGGCCACTTTCTGACAAATAGAGAGGCGCAGGAAGTACAAGAGGGGGTGATAAGGCTGGATATATGGAAGAGGATGAAGCCTAACAGATTTTTGGTGTAGCACACACAGGACACAGCTAATGTGCTGCTCTGTGAATGCGTTCATTGGCATAGGATGGGTGAGAAGGAGAATGTACTTAGAGGATCCAGGTATGGAGTTTGCCAAGTGGGTGATGTGTGGACTGGTCTGGCCAAGCTTTTTAAAGATGCTCTTGAATCAGATGTCTGACAAGAAACTTGAGGTCATGGTAGAGCAGGCCTTTGGAGATTTGAAGGGAGCCAGCCAGGACCAGAGCACTACACAGCCCTACTGATATGAAATCCTGTTTTCCACTGGTCTCATTCTTCAACCCTTCCTGTCCTCAACCAGAATGCCTTGACTGAACACCACGGGCAGTCAGTCTCTCCCTCTTGTGTTTTATTGCCCTTGGAATTGTAACTTCATGCCTTGATAATAATGATGCACAGTCATCGGTTCACTGGGAACACAGATGTTTTAATAGTAATGCAATTATTATCTGGGTAAATCAAGGGCTAAACTTGATTACCATATAAGGGTATAAATAAGATAGTAACTGCCTTCTCCACGGATTCTCTCACAAAACAAGAAATAGTGGGGTTCTCACAAAGAGATTATTCTTCCTTCTGTCTTTGATGGAAGAATGATGACTAATGTCTAGCATTTAACATTATCACTTTGAATTCACTTGCTATCCTTTTCTAAAGTCTTAGTACAACAGCTAGGAGTGTGGCCCAGTGATAGAGTGCTTGCCTGGCATATACAAAGCCCTGGATTTGATTTCTTGGTACCATATACACAGCAAAAGTCAGAAGTGATGCTATGGCTCAAGTAGTAGAGCATTAGCCTCAAGAAAGTTCAAGGACATTGCCAAGGCCCTGAGTTCAAGCCCCAGGACTAGCAAAAAAACCAGCTTAGTACAACACACACACACACACACACACACACACACACACACACACACCACACACACACACACACACACACACACGCACACATACTCACACACACACACTGCTGGTCCTGGGGCTTGAACTCTGGGCTCGGGCACTGTCCCTGAACATCTTTAGCTCAAGATTAGTACTCTACCACTTGAGCCACAGCAATGCTTCCATCTTGTTCTGTGATTAACTGGAGATCCACGTCTCACAGACTTTTCTGCTTGGGCTGGCTATGAACCACCACACTCAGATCTCAGCCTCCTGTGTAGCTAGGACTAGAGGCATGAGTCACCAGTGCCTGGGACAGTATGCTATTTTGTTTTTAGTTTTGAAAACAGATTATAAGCTTGCAAGGAGGTTTGTCAGTTTGCAGAAAGATTTGTGCTCTGCACCCTAAGTTGAATAAGTAGTGAAGGAAAAGAAGATTCTCACATCTAGACATTAAAAAATTAACTTGGACAGGCTCTTCATAAGCAGATTTCTGGGAACAGACAGGTTTAATTACTACTGGAAGTTCAGATTAAACAAAATATGATTTTGGTCAGGCATAATGCATTTATAGTTAAAAAGTCAGTCTGTGATATTTCAAATGGAATGGGAAATGAGGCATGGTCTGCAAATTGACTTTCAATTAAAAATCCAACTGAAACCATGTCTTTTCTAAGTATTTATGGATTTATAATTATTTAAGTGATTTTTTATTATCTTTTTGTGTATGTGCTGGTTCTGGGACTTAAACTCAGACTCTGAACATTACCTCTTAAGGCTGGCACTCTACCACTTGAGCCACATACAGCTTCATTTTTAGCTTTTTGGTGATTAATTGGAGATAAGAGCAGAAAAGACTTTCCTGCAGGGCTGGCTTCAAACCTGGATTCTCGGATCTCAGCTTCCTGAGTTGCTAGGATAACAGGAATGAGCCACTGGAGCCTAGCTGTTACGGATTTTGTTGAAGTTTTCATCTAGACAATGAAACCGCTCTTGGTGAGCATGAAGTTGAGACTGAAGTTTGCATGCACAATGAAAGCAAAAACTTTAAAAATCAAACTTCAGAGGTCAAGTTGAACTTTTAGTATATTTTTTTCACAGAACAGCAATGTCATTAATTGTACGAGGTGTTCTGAAAGTCAGGTTCCTGTGAATTCAGTGACAAAATCTTTAATAAATAAAGGTAATGAAATGGGAGGAAATATAGTAGGTAGGGTATGTGCGGGTGGTGGTGGTGTTTTCTCAGGTGTTTGAAAAGATGGGGTACAATGTAGGCAGTAGTTTATTATAATGGTAATTGAGAGTCACCAGAAAGTAAATGGTGAGTTCTCACTGGAAGACTAGAACATGCTAGGATTCATGCTTAGCCTTTAGCAGAGTGTTAGTGTCTCCGATAGTTATTCAGCAGAATTAGGGTCTTCTACGTGCAATGCTTATCAGTGCCTAGAAGCTTTGGGGGGGGGGCAGAAGGATATACAAGAGGCCAGGAAGTGTAACCTACTGGTAGAGTGGCTGCCTAGTACGCACAAAGCCCTGGGTTTGATTCTTCAGTACACATACACAAAGCCAGAAATGGTTGCTGTGGCTCAAGCGACAGAGCACTAGCCTTAAGCAAAAAATGTCCAAGGATAGTGCACCAGGACTGTCAACAAAAAGAAAGATACACAAGAGAAACCTCATGGTAGGGAAGGAAGGAATGCATATGTAGGCAGTTGGTTAATACCACCTTGAAAATGTTTTTTGTAAAAAAAAAAAAAAAAGAAAAGATATTTCACATTTATACATGATCACCACCAGGGGGCAACTTTCTCACCTCTTGCAAAACTAGCAGCCAAAGGGAAGGAAATCTGCTTCACTACATTTGGTCAAGAGAAAAATCCAAGAATCACAGTGGGTAGCCAAGGTCTTTCTTTTCTTTTCTTTTTTAAGCATAAGGTTTAAATAGGTCTCTAACATTC
Organism: Megascapheus bottae; assembly: GCF_031878675.1. Taxonomy (NCBI): domain Eukaryota; kingdom Metazoa; phylum Chordata; class Mammalia; order Rodentia; family Geomyidae; genus Megascapheus; species Megascapheus bottae. Next base: position 53,137,521 of record NC_143519.1, on the reverse strand, counting down.
ACAGCATTTCCTCCAGGGAAATAGGGCAGTGTAATGCTTAGGTATGTGGAATGATTTCAAATACAAAAATTTAAAATATAACTTGATTAGTCCTTGATGGAGTTAGGGGAAAAAACCCCCACCAAATTACTTATTTGTGTATATGTAATTATGCGTATCTGTAAAATCTGTTTTACAGAATACTTTTTAGGTGTTGTATTTTCAAAGCAATAACTTTCAGAATTCAACTCGTTTATATCAGCAATTGCTTATTACTTCTGAGCATTAGATATACTCTAAATGAACAGAGGTCAGGATTCATCCCTAAATGCTTCTCTATCTTCTTAAATGTGGAATTACTCATGAAAGAAATAATGAAGATTCACCAACACAGTTTGAGATAGTCTACTTTCCTTTTTTTGAAGGAATAAAAATGTTTCGGTTTTCTTTTTGCAGGTTAATAAAAAACATTCCTGGGCACTTGAGCTTCATTGTCAGGGAACAAATTACAAAAGTTCCAAGTATGGTTAAAAGTGGGCTTTGCTGTGCTTATCAAATAGCTTCAGGCTTTGCAAATACTTTCTGTGCTATGAGCACAAAGACACATTCATTCTACACCAATTTTTGCAGCCTAATTTGCTTCCAAAGCTATCACTGGTAGAAATGACTGTCGTTACCTTCATCATCAAGGGGAAGGTTCTTTGCTTATGTTGCATCAGTGCTGGGACATTACTCTCACAGGTAGCCACTGTTGGTGACCTCCTTTCTGCCTGGAAACCCTTCTTTAAAATGTCAAAATCAGTTTGGTGGCTCACATCTGTTATCCTAGCTACACAGGAGGATGGCAGTTTAAAGCTAGATGGGATAGAAAAATTCTGTGTAGCTCTCATATCCAATTAACAGCAAAAAGCTAGAAGTAGAGCTGTGGCTCAAGTGGTAGGGTGTAGCCTTAAGCACAAACGTTAAGGTACGGGACCCAGGCCCTGAGTTCAATCCTAGTACCCACCCCTCCCCACAATCAGTTTCAAGCTTATTATTCCTACTAAAAAACAGTTGGATTATAAGCCAGGAACAAATATTTTGGTCCTTGTTAAGCAAGTAGAAAAAAAGATACAGTCCTATCTCTATGGGGTGGGCTGAATTTTGTCCCTCCTCAATTCTTGCACCATTCTAACCTTCCTTGTATTGGGTGACTGGGCGTTTGGGTTTAGATCATGTCATGAGAGTGGTAGCCTCGGGGTGGGGGGGTTGGATTCATGCCCTCATTCAAGGAAACAAGCATCACGGCTGCCTCTGTTCTGTGAGGAGGCAGGAAGTAGTCACCTGTCTGTACCCAGGCAAAGCAAGAATCCTTCCCAGAAGCCAACCATCCTGTTACTCTAATCTTAGACGTCCAGCATCCACAGATGTGAGGAAATAAATTTCTCTTCTTATATCCCCAGTCTGTGGCATTTTGATGTAGCAGCCCAATCTGAGATCAGCATCAAAGACCACATGTTCCCTACAGTGTCTGTTTAGTGGAAGCAGTACATATACAAAATGAGAAGCAATATATATGTATATATATCCACATTCATATAGAGGTCTCTAGTTTACTATTAAGAATGGCTTGGCATCCAATTGGGCTCAAAAACAGAGATAATAACATTGGATGTGATGCTTCGTAAAATTGTATTGAACTAATGAAAATTTTTCTTTTCTTTTAATTTTTAAATTTGAATATCTCTTTGTTTAATGGTTCTAGGGTTTGAATTCAAGGTCTCACACTTTCTTGCTAGGATGGTACAACACTACTAAGCCATGCCTCCAGCCCTGTTTTTCTTTATTTTTGTCTTTTTGCCAGTCTTGGGGCTTGAACTCAGGGCCTGGGCACTGTCCATGAGTTTCTTTTGCTCTACCACTTGACCCATAGCTCCACTTCTCTGTTTATGTGGAACAGGAATCGAACCTAGGGCTTCACACATGCTAGGGAAGCACTCTACCACTAAACAGCCCCTGACACTGTTTTGTTTTGTTTTGTTTTGCTGGTTATTTTTAGGATAAGTAGGGCATCACTTCCTGCCCTAGTGGATGAGTCTGAGTCTACTTACTCTTAGGATTCTTCTTCTTCTGGGACAGCAGGCAAGGGCCATATTCAGATTTTCTCCATGGAGGTAGTCCTGTAGACTTTTCTGCCTCAGCACACAGCTGTGGACTGAGAAGCATTCTTATAACCGCTATGATCCACCTATTCTCAGCCTCTGAAGATTGGATTACAGGCATGAGCTACCAGTACCTAGCTTAAAGGTATTTTTAGGGAAGAGTGACTAAAGATTTTTTGTTTAGTCCAATTCTTTGATAGCTACTGATTATTATTTCCTGTTTCTCTTGCCTGACTTTGTTTTTCTCAGTGGTTTGGCATCTAATTAAAGGTGTTACCTCTAGTAATAGAAACACTGGGATGGAAAGCCTGTTTTTCTTTTCTTCTACTTAATAGCTGGATAGTTTGGGCAACTTTTCCTAATTTCTTTATTACAGTTTCCTTACACAGTTGTTTGCATTAATGTCTCCTAAGGGTCCTGTGTAAAAGGCTTTGTGCCCAGTGTTGTACTGTTGGGAGATGTTACTCCTCTGAGAGGTGAGGTCTTGTGGGATTCCTTATATTATTGGGGGTTTGGCCTTGAATGGGGTTGTAGAGTCCTTATCTTTTCTTCTTTCTCTTTTGTCTTTCTGGCTGTGAGATTTGCTCTATGGCAAGTCCACTGAAAGTCTGAATTAAGCAACAGGTCTACCTCGTCATGGCTGTATCCTTTGACACAGTGAGCTAGAATAAGCCTTTTCTCCTCATAAGGGAAGCACTTCAAGGATCTTGTCATTGCGATGTAGTGCTGACTACTGTAACTCACTTGTGCAGTGGGGTGATACCTGCAGGACAGGTGGGTGTTCATAAGTTGACCCAGGGGTTCTGCTATTTGGGCAGCATTAGAATCCCCTGGAGCATGCTAAAACAGAAATGACTAAGTTCCCCTATCTTCCCACCGCACCCGGAGTTTCTGATTCAGCAGGTAGGTAGAAGATGAGACTGAAGACTGGCAGGGCTAATGCGTTCTCAGGAGTGGCCACATTACAAAGAAATAGGTGAGCCATTTTAATAATATATGTTGTTTCACCTATCCTATGGAAGGATATTATCATATCAACATGTAATTGGTATAAAATGTACTTGTGAAGAATTTTTCTTCATGACTGAAAAATTTATTTTAATGTATAGAGGGGTTACAGTTATATTCACCAGATAGAAGGTGCATTACTTCTCACACATTGGTACCCCTTGTCATGTTCTTGTTCCCATTTCCCTCCCCCTCCCCCTGTCTTCATCCTTTTCCCCCTCCTATTCCAAATAAACAAATAAATACAGTATGAATATGAATAAACAAATAGTTATACCAGGTAACAAAGTCAGATACTGTAACAATATGAGATTAACCAAAGGTTAACACAAGAGAAGAGAAAAAACTTAGTACATTAAGAACAACAATCACTCATAATTAAGCTCTTGTTTCCATGTCCTGGAGGCCCCCAATGTGTTTTTTTTAAACAACCTTATTTTTAGCCTTCGATTTCTAGCATACCCCAATTAAATTTTCCTTTTGAGTTCCCAGCACATCTCAATTCAGATGAATCCCATTCCAGGTGCTGAAGAGCTCCATATAGCTGGAAGTTTTGTTAGGCGATCTGTTTTTAGAGTAAGGGAAAACAGCAGAGGCTTCGAACAGTGAAAAAGTCCCTAAAGAGGACTTGTTTCTTTGTGTTACAGACATTTATGTCACTTTTGGCTTAACTTCCCAAAAGTACAGGTGTCCTTTTGTGAGAAAATTGAATGCCTAGGCTCTGGGATATTTTAGTAGAAAGTTGCGTATTTCACCACACAAAGAGAACATCCATAAATAGCTGCTGTGATGCCCAGAAAATACTCTTGTTTCCCAAATCAGGTTCTTGTTCCTTGAAATGGAATTTACCACATACTTCCCTATCTATCTATCTATCTATCTATCTATCTATCTATCTATCTATCTATCTATCTACCTAATCTATCTCCATTGGTCCTGATAGTCTAACCAGGATGAGCAGTGGTGAATTTGTTGCTTTAAATTCTTCCTGGGAGAGTCCAGAGACCACTTTAAATAGAAATCTCCAGGAAAACCTTCTTCCTGGGAGAGAGAGAGGAGGGGGGAGCCTGAAGATCACTTTAAATAGAAATTTCCAGGCAGATTGCCATGTAAATCAATTAGAATTACCATTGTCCACTGTCACTTCTCCCACCTCTCAGTCCTGGGAAGTACCTGGGCTGAGAAGCTTGCCTACCCCCGAGAAATCCCATGGTGGGTATGGTTGAGGACTTCGTTGTGAAAATGCATATTTCCCCATTCAGATCACAGGGAAACATCTTTTAATCAGTTATTCTTATTTCAGCACAAGCAGGCATCCACTCAAGATACATTATCCCTGTAAACAGCTCAAGTTTAAGATCATTAAAATTTTGCCTCTGTATCACAATGTTTTAGATTCATGGCAGGAGGGTCAGCCTACATTTCTCAGTCTCGTTGAAATGGATACATTCTGAGGACGTGATGGTAGGTTGTGCTGGGTGGCAGATGTTTGCCTCATTTGATATGGAATCCACACTGTGGCATGAACGATGACGTTATGGAGCCAGGCACGTGGCTCACACCTGTGATACTAACTTCTCAGGAAACTGAGATCTGAAAGTTGAGTTTCAAAGTCAGCCCTGGCAGGAAAATCCATGAGAACCTTATCTCCAATTAAATACCAAAAACCCAGAAGTGGAGCTGTGATAGAGTACAGCCTTGAGGAAATCAAATAAACAAAGGTCTAGCACCCAGGGCCTCAGTTCAAGTCCCAGTACCTGCATAAACACAAAAAAGAATAGAAAAGAAAAAAAAGAGGCAAGTTATGGTAGCTGATGTGCCTCCAAGATTTTCTACTTGAATTCTGACTACATGGTCACTTTCAGACAATGGTGGTTAATCAAAGAATGATAGTAATTTTAGGTTGAACCATAGGAAGCTGCTCTGTGTTTAGGGCCACAGTGGTGAATATTGACAGCTTCATGTATATAATCATAACTAGAGAGGGTAGTATTTTTCTTCTCATTTTCCATGCCATTTAAAGTTGAATGGTAAGGAGAAAGAAAAGTAAAACTATGAATGTCAAATCCATGCAATTGCCAAGGGGAGAGAAACAGAGCAGAATGCTTTTGAGCTGTGCTTGACAATCTTGGCTGCCATTAAAATCACCTATGTGGTCAGAATCAACTGGAGTGAGCCCCAGTAGTCACAACCAATGGCACTCCCTTGATGGTGACACTTTAAAGCAAAATGATATGTTATTCCTATGTACCTGTTGTGTTGTACAGGCTCCATATTAAAGACTGCCACAGGAGTCCCCTCTGTTGCCCTTGAAGCAGAAAGCATCCATATTTGTGAGAGAGTCTATGGTGTAGAGGCGACAGAACTACAAGAACTTCTGGTAGTACCTGTCAGTAAAGAAATGGAGACCTTAGCTCCTGAAGAATTTTTTTCTTATCAAATCTCTTGTGAAGTCATAGCTCTAGTAACACCACAGTCCTGTGCAGAGAATTATATTAGTCTGTGATCAGACTCCTGATTCACAAAAAACCAAAACAAGAACAAAAAACTAAAAAGACAAAACAAAACCAAAGTGTTAAAAAGTGTCAACTAAGTATTCTGGAAAAAGAGGTCAGTCTGGGGATAACTTTTTAAGATTTCATCTCAACCAGTAACAGGGAATGATGGGACATTCTGCCATTCCAGCTATGTGGAAAGCTGAGATTGAAAGCATCTAGGCTCTAGACCAGCTTAGAAATTTTTTTTTTGCAAGAACCCATCTTAACAGAAAAACCTGGGCATGGTAGCAGGTGTCTGATATCCCAGCTATGTCAAGATGTGTGGATGAGAGAATCCAGATTCATGCTGGCCCCATCCAAATGCAAAACAATATCTACAAAATGGCCAGAACTAAAAGGGCTAGAAAGGTGGCTCAAGTGATAGAACATAAACCAGGCAAGTGCAAAGCCCTGAATTCAAACCCCATTACTACCAACCAAACAAAACACAATGGAAGAAATGTCTAGATAAGGAAATTCTTATTGGAGTGAACACACTTGAGTCTGAGCTCTGGGCAAAAGATGAGAAATCTGCCTGGTGGGTGAAGCTACATTCTATGGTGGCTGGAAAAAGATCGATTTTCAGAGGCCATTAGTTTAAGAATCAAGAGCCTTATTGGATGGTTTCTTTCCTAGGCAATGTGGATGTCCAATTTGGTGGATGTTAACATTTGATTTCTCATATATTGTTATTTCTTTTCTACTCATCACCCCTTAAATAGAGTTAATCTCAAGTTCAGCCTCAGGGAAATGTATGATTGTGAAGAAGAGAGGGTTCCAAAGACAGAACAGAAAGAGATGCCCAGGAGGTACTCAGCAAACCTGGGAGGGTTCCAGATGTCTCACCATCAAGTTGAGTCAAAGCCCAAGAGTTTTGGCTGAAATCTATGCTGCATTTCTCTCTCCCTCTCTCCCTCTCTCCCTCTCTCCCTCTCTCCCTCTCTCCCTCTCTCCCTCTCTCCCTCTCTCCCTCTCTCCCTCTCTCCCTCTCTCCCTCTCTCCCTCTCTCTCTCTCTCTCTCTCTCTCTCTCTCTCTCTCTCTCTCTCTCTCTCTCTCTCTCTCTCTCTCTCTCTCTCTCTCTCTCTCTCTCTCCAGAATGACTGACTGTATTTATAAAAATAAAGATATTCTGGAATCTTATTCTTTACAGATGTTTTAGAATCTGAAACACACTTTATCCAAAGCAGCAGATGTGGTCCTGAAAAGTTTTAGGTAAAGTAAAATTTCATAAATCAAATCACAGATGTCAATTTCCATGTGTCAGAATTACAGTGCTGCTTCAATATTAAGTTTTACAATGATCATTAATTATCAGTGGCTTCTAATTTACCCTTTAATGCTTTTCTGGTTGTTAATGAATTCATTTCTTCCTTTGTTTTTGCTCCTTCTTAGCAAATCATTCTTTGTTCCGCTGGTCATGGGACTTGAACTCTGGGTCTCGACATTGTCCCTGAGTTCTTCAGCTCAAGGCTACCACCCTATGCCTTGAGCCACAGCATCCCTTCTGGTTTTTTGGTGATTAATTGGAGATAAAAATCTCACAAACTTTTTAGTGCCTGGGCTGGATTTGAACCTTGATCCTCAGATGTCAGCCTCCTGAGTAGCTAGGATTACGGGCGTGAGCCACCGCGCCTGGCTTTAACAAATCATTTTAAGTGGTAACCAAACTTTTATTTATCAAAAATGGTTTTCTTTTTTCATATATTTTTTGTTGTAATTAATAGAAGGGTTACATGATATTTGCCAGATAGATGGTGCATTAATTCCCATACATTGATACCCTTTCACATGTCTTGGTCCCCATTTCCCTCCCCCCACCCCCACCCCTCATCATGTTTTCCCCTGTTCCCTATCCAATTTCAAATAACCAAATAAAAATATATCCGATATATCAGGTAACAAAGTGAGATACTGTAACAATATGAGATAACCAAGGGACAGCAAAAGTGATGAGAGATAACATAGTACCTTAAGAACAACAATCACTCATTATATGGCTTTTGTTTCTATATCCTAGAGGTTCTTTTATTTAGCGTCATACTATATGGGCTCTCCTAGCAGAGATTTGCAATAGAGCAAAACCTTGATACAAAAATGATTTTCTTTAAAATGACCTTTCCATAACCTCTTGGTAAAGGCAAGAATACCTTATAATGGAAATTTGACCTTTTTAATTTTTTATTCTTTGGATGCTTAAACATCAGATCACATCAGTGCATATATATATACATATATATATATATAAACATATATATATATATATGTACTTTGTTCCCAAACTTTTCATGGCGCCTAGAGACAAATGGAATATACTCCAGAGCTCCATTTTATATGCTGGTTGATTAGAGCTAAGAGTCTCATAGACTTTTCTGCCTGGGTTGGCTTTGATCCTCACTCCTCACATCTCAGCCTCTTAAGTAGCTAGGATTATAGGGGTGATCCACCAGCACCTAGCTTTTGATCTACTTAAGTCTCACTACTCCCCTGCAGATGGGTACATGCATTCAGCTACCCCACCCCTGTGTCTCCCTTATGTTCTCTGTAATGAGTCCATCTCCCTTCTCAGTTCACATTCATCTCAGCCCTTTTCCATCTGATCCTGAGAGTTCTTCCCTGCATCTCTAAGGAAGCTGCTGCCTGGCCCTCAGCAATGCCAACCTGAATGGCTTTTCAGCCACTTCAGTCTATATCGTTAAATAAATTAATTATTCTGTTATGTCTCCTGCACTGAGTTAGGGCTTGAGGCATGATGATAAACGAACCATTTGTCTTCATGGAATTTTCAGGTAGTTATGGTATGTGGGTAGAGAGTATGATCATGAAATACTCCCTTCCCCATATTTCTCAAAGCTCAATTTTAGTAGATGTAATGGAGGAATGCACAGGGTATGAAAAGAAAAGATATTCATTATATGCTTTTTTGACCTGGAATTATGATATAATTTTCACTTCCTGCCATTTCTCAACTTCAGGAATAAGATGACACGTACCAAACTTCCTGAGCACATTTCTTCATCTTGTGGTCACCTTGGGTTCAGCTGAAAGAACAGTCATAGCATTTCACAAGAAGCCGTCCAAAGTGGGGATTCACCTCGTATGAAATCCTAACTGCAATATAGAAATAGATCTTACCTAATCATTTAGCAAGAAATGGTTGTCAAGTGAAGTAAAACTTCCTGATGTATGAAACTTTACCAGTAGGATTGTTTTGATAGAAATGAGTGTAAGATTACATTCAGAAATATACCTGATGATAGTGGTTACGTTAAATATTAGAAAAAAGAATCCATGTTTACTTGTGACTCTATTTTATGCCTGTCGTAGGCATCGGTAGTACTGGAGACAAAAAGAACAAAATAACAATGGGCTCTTGTACTTACCGATGTTCTTGCTGTCATTAGAATTCATGTTTTGGTCAAGGGAAGGGGAAAATGAATAGAGAGGGGAGGGTGTGTAAATACAGTCATAAAATTCAATGTATGGGCCAGGAGTTTGGCCTAGTGGTAGACTGCTTCGCTAGCATGCACAGAGACCTGGATTCGATTCCTTCGTACCATATATATATACACACAAAAAGCCAGAAGTAGTGCTGTGGTTCAAACAGTAGAATTCTAGTCTTGAGAGAGCCCAAGGACAGTGCTCAGGCCCTGAGTTCAAGCTCTTGGACTGGAAAAAACAGTGTATATCTGTGAAGATGGGACTTAAGGAGCTAGGTGGGGTTGGGAAAGTTAGGGAAGAGCAATGGAAAGGGCGGCAATCAAAATACATTGTACATACACGCTGACAATTGAATTAAAATCCCTTTGTGCAATAACTTAAAGGTAACAAAAATTATAATAAAAATAAAGAACAAAATTATAATTCATACTTTGGGAAAAAAGAATTGGCAATTTGAATCAATCACTTGAAGTCTGTGACATGGAGTGGGTGTAAAAAAACAAAATTCAGCCTGGCTTTGCAGCCTGGATTTTCACTTTCTCCCTCATATTGCACCGGACTTTGTGGCATCTTTTTTAAACCCTTTGATAACTTCATCAGACAGTCAAATAAGGATCTTCTAGTGCCAGGGAAAGGTGCATCTCTGTATTCTTTACATTTGGGATGTAGAAACAGGAAGATTGTGAGTTTGAGGCCAGTGTGGGCTGCAAAACAAACCCCCAAACCAAAACAAATGATCAACCCCCCGACCTTCCACCACTTCAAAGCACAGCATTATTATAGTATGCCAACAGTCCACACCAGTAAGAGCCTTATTGATTTTGATGTGACTTTGCAGAAGGATGCTGTAATTTATATTGAAAACTTTAAGTGAGGTCCTTCAAGGGTTTTGGTCTAATGATTTGAACAAGATCTTTCTCTCAGGAGTGAGAGGCTCAGGAGAGAGAGTGGAGTGCATGGGCGAGGAATTCCTCCTTGCAGTTACCTGTGAGTCACCCCTTCCTTTCTTATTCCACACAGTTAGTTATCAGCTGGTCTGGTGGAATCTCTATAATGTATCTTATGTCCATCCAATGTTTCCACCATCAACTTCTGCATGGTCTATCATGACCATGCTTGTTTACTTTCCAGAGCATCAACAAAAGCTCCTCTCCCTTCTCCTTCTTCTGTTCTAGGACTTGAACTCTGGACCTTGTGCTTGCTGTGCATAACATTTTCTGTACCTGAAAACAAAAAACCCATTCGGGTTTTTTTCATATAAAAAGGTGAATTGATTTGGGAAATAGATGGTGAACTGACAGGCCAGGGACACAGTGCAGACTCAGGAGCTGAGTCTGTTCTCACACTGGGTTTTTAAGGGCAAAACCCATGCGGTCGAACCTGGTCGCACACAGTTGGCCAATGGGATAGTTACATACACAGAGGGACCAGAGCCAGCTCCAGCCACACGCAGGTAGCCAATAGGGTTACAGCCCAGTGTTTGAATTTACCTGTCACCTTAGTTCGAGTTGGCACGCAAATTGGGCAGGTCTCCACACAAAGCAGGGCCCCCCTCCACCCAAGTGGATATCCTGCCTCATGGGGGGGTATAAGGTTGCCCCTTCCTAGAAGGGCAAAGCTGGCTGGGCTGCTTTACCATTGTTAACCTTCCACAATGGGGTGGGGAACTCAGGCATTCCGGATGGCCCCAGTCTAGTCAAAGCCTTCACTCATTTACCTCAGTAGAAACAGGGTTATACCAGTGCATAGGGGCATCAGTTTATAACTCTGATCCTCTTTTTTTTTTTTTTTTACTAAGGACATCATTGCATTAATTACCCATTTCATTTGATTTTCTAGACCCAGAACAGCTAAAATCTTCCATGAGTGGTGAATTGCTCTGGGACTTGAGCAAAGGCCAAGGGAGTGAAGGAAGTCAGAGAGGAGCCCATCTGTCCCCTAGATGGCAGAGGTCCAGCCAGACCTAAATTGTAGTGTGTAGCAGGTATCCTATCTTAGAACCATTCACAGAAGTGCCACAAAGTTTACTGAGGAGACCTAAGAAAACCTTGGCTTTGCTCTGACTAGCATGTTCTACTGAAAGCACTGAAGAGGGCACTGTGGCATGCACCCAGGTCTTTGGAACATGGAGATTTACCTGCTTTGCACTGTACTGTCTTCTCTCTGCCCAAGCCATTGTTCTCACTCACCAACCTCCGTCCTGTCTCTTCTCCATCGCAACCTCTGTTTCCTTCCTGACGATAATTTTGTCTTTTATTTTTCCTGGATTCTGAATTTACAAATCACTCCTGGGATAAGAATCTAGCCCTCTCTGGTTTGCTTAATAATATCAGTCCCTTTAAGCTAATTTTATTTTTATTGTTTTACTTTGCATTTTTTTCTTTAAGGAGGAAGAAGAGGCAACAGTTGCAGGGACTGCTAGCATCATAGTTTCTGTAATAAACTGAGAATGGCAGTGAAGAGAGGATGCTCTTTATCCTAATATCAGTCCATGAGGAAAGGCAGAACATCTTTTCAAAAAATCCCTAAGCCAACTCTCTTATAATTTAAAAAAAGTCCATGGGGCAGGGAGCATAGCCTAATGGTAGAGTGTTAGACTAGCATGCATGAAACCTTGGGTTCAATACTCAGAAAAAGTCAGAAGTGGTGCTGTGGCTCAAGTGGCAGAGTGCTAGCATTAACCAAGAGGTGTCCAAGGACCGGGCCTAGGTTCTGAGTTCAAGCCCCAGGACTAGAAAAAAAAAGGTCCATGCCCCAAATTTAACATTTCCCTCCAATGTCACAATAAGAACTCAGAATATTGGTATTAATTTGCTGAATGATTAAGTGAAGCCTGTGAATGTATGGGTTTCAGTCTATGAGATAACCCGATATTCTCCCAGCTCCACAAGCTGAGCCCAGCACAGAAGAAGAATCCTATGCATGGAAAGGTCAGCCCAGAAAATAGCTTCTCAATATGAAAACATTGAATCAGAGCTGAGAAAACGCTTCCAACAGGACTGGCCTTTTCCAGGAAATCCACAGAAGAGTCAACTAAGACTAGTTAGTTGCCATTAAAATATGAAAACTATTTGGTGGACTTCATAAAGATCCAAAAAGTGAATCTTATTTATTTATTTAGCCAAGCAGTACTTTAATATATCTAGGTTAGTATGAAAATCTTCATAGTAAGACATGTGTATCCTGTTATTAATTATGCCCCTACTCTTGGCAGTGTGAGGCCAGCCATGTCTGTCCAAAAGCATGAGAGTGTTGCTGCCCTCACTGTTTGGGGAGGTAGGCAGACAAGACACATCAGCAACTGATGATCACATATGCGCTAACACATGCTCTGAGAGGCCTTAGAGAGGAATGGCAATTTTACTTGTGGGTTAAAGAAGACTTCAAGGTGAATTTTGTAGGAGAAAAGACAAGTCATATAAAATAGATGAGGCTTATTCCAAGCAAAGATAGCAGAGACGCAGAAAGCACAAAAGACACAGGCGTGAAGACCTTCTCTGGAATGTCAGGCATTATAGAACACAGGCCGGGGGAAGGCAGAAGGAAGGCAAAGTGTAAGGAAGACAGCTCATGAAGGAACTTGCTGTTCTTGCAAAGGAATCAGAGAATGAGATTATCTACCAGGAGGAACATTATGAATATCAAGAGCGTCAACTGGAGGAGGACAAGTCTGAAGGCATAGAAACCAGAAGAAGAGTATAAATGACCTAGGACAGACATGATGCAGATGTGAATTAAATAGTGGAAGTGGTATAATTAGGAAGGGTGTGTGTGTCTGTGTGTGTGTGTGTGTGTCTGTGTGTGTGCATGCTGGTACTGGGACTTGAACTCAGGGTCTAATGCTTATAGCTGAGGCTCTTCCTCTTGAGCCACACTTCCAATTCTGGCTTTTGACTAGTTAATTGGAGGTGACAGGCTCATGGATTTTCCTACTCAATTTCTCTTCAAAACTCAATTCTCAAATATTTATCTTCTGAGTAGGTAGGATTGTAGGTGTGAACCAGTGACCCAAGTATTGGAAAGATTTTTAATAAGCAGGAGCCTGACTTCCATGCACCAGCGGCTCATGCCTGAAACCCTAGTTACTCAATAAGCTGAGACCTAAGAATCCCAGTTCAAAGCCAGCCTGGCAGGAGAGTCTATAAGATTCTTATCTCCACTTAACCACCAGAAAACCAAAAGTGGCACTGTGGCCTGAAGTGGTAGAATGATAGATTTCAGCAAAAGAGTTAAGGGATATCTCCCAGGCTCTGAGTTCAAACCCCAAGGCTACCACCACCCCCCACCACCAAAAAACAAGCAGACAAAAAAAAAGCAAACTGAAAACTTAGTGACTGATTTGATATAGACTGTGAGGAAAAAAAGAGAAGCTTAAAAAATCTATTTTTTTAACCAGTTGTGGTGCTTGAACTCAGAGCCTGAGCACTGTCCTTAGACTTTCTCAAGTCTAGAACTCTACAACTTGAATCACAGAACCACTTCTGGCTTTTTTCTTTCTATGCATGTGGTATTAAGGAATTGAACCCTGGTCTTCGTGCATGCTAGGAAAGCACTCTACCACTTGGCCAAACAGCTAGCCCTAAAATCCTATTTTCATCCTCTTAAGTTGATATGATTGTGCAACCCCATTCCTTCTAACCCTCCATTTATTTAATTAACATGTCTTGAAGGTCTCCTATGTGCCAAGTATCATCCTAGACACGAAGGGCACAAAGTTCATGTATGTAGCAGTATACATGATAAAAATCTGTTGAAACAAACACCCATTCAGAGAAAGGAGGAGCAAATGGTGTCTATTATTAAATCGGTGGGCCACAGGGAAGGTGGCTTCTAGAACAGCTGCTTCAAAGTACTGAAGTAGCATGAAAGTATTTTGCTTGACTATTTACCATAGCAAAGATATGGAACCAACCCAGATGCCCCTCAGTAGATGAGTGGATCAACAAGATGTGGTATTTGTACACAATGGAATTCTATGCCGCCATCAGAAAGAACAAAATCACCCCATTTGTTAGGAAATGGAAAGACTGGAAAAAATCATATTAAGTAAGCCAGACCCAAAGGAACATAGACTCAATGGTTTCCCTCTTTTGTCATAATTAGTATAAACCTTGGACTCTCCTGGCAGAGGATTACAATAGTGTAAAACCTAGATACATAAGGCCATATAGGATGAGGCTAAATGAAAGGAACTCCAGGATATGAAAACAAGAGCCATATAATGTGTGATTGTTCTTAATGTACTATGTTATTTCTCATCTCTTTTGTTATACCTTGGTAATTCTCATATTGTTGCAGTATCTGACCTTGTTATTTGGTATATTAAATATATGTTTATTTGTTTATTTGAAATAAGTAAGGAAGGGGGGAAACATGACATTATCACTGGTGGTGTGACCATGACAAGCCCAGAGACATGGGACTCTCATGATGGGGTGTGGGTCGGGAGTCCTCCTTCTGCCCTTCCATTTTCCAAATACCACAAGGCAAGCAGTTTCCTCCTGCACATTCTCCCGCCTCTCCACAGGCACAAAAACCGTGGAGCCAAGAACCACAGACAAAGTCAAAAGAAACCTTTCTGCCTTGATTTAGTTCAGGTATTTGTCACAGTGGCAGAAGCTGTCTAACACAAACACAAAGCACAGGAAGAGGGAGGAGCATGTGCTGAGACAGTGTTCTGATGGGAGAATTCAGGGAACTTCTGAAAGTTGAGACAAACTAGAGAGCCAGGTGACAGGAAAGGAAAGACTGGCTCATGGACGGACCTTGGGGGAGAGGGGAGAGGAATGGAGAGGTAGAGGGAGAAGGAGAGAGGGAGAGAGAGGATTTTAAAGGAATAAATATTGGATTTATCTTTTCAGAATCAGGCTGGAGGTCATAACAAAGAAGAAAGTGAGTTCAGACAAGAAAGAGAATGTAGCTGCCAACCTGGAGGCGATAGCAATGAGCAGGGAAGTGTAGACCCATAGACCCAGGAGTGGTGGACATGGTTTCTGTTGAAGGCTCAAACTCTCAGGCCACGAACTCATTTTTCCTTCCGTTCCTTTCCTCTATCTAGAAGGTAAGAAAAGGAGCAAAATACAGTGCTCACCCTTTTAAAACTGAGCGGGACAGGAGAATAGACAGAGGATAGAATGGGTCCATAAAATATATCATAGTGGGCTGGGAGTGTGGCCTTGTGGTAGAGAGTGCTTGCCTACCCTGTACAAAGACCCAGGTTTGATTCCTTAGTACCACATACATAGAAAAAGCCAGAAGTGGTGTTGTGGCTCAAGTGGTAGAGCTCTAGCCTTGAGAAAGCCCAAGGATAGTGCTCAGGCCTTGAGTTCAAGCCTCAGGACTGTCCAAAAAACAAAAACAAAACCAAAAACATGGCAAAGGCATAAGAATAAATACTAAATAAATATTTGTGACTTCAAGGATTCAAACAAGCAATGTTGCAAAGGAGAGCTGAAGAAAATCACTTGGACTTGGGCTTGAAGGATAAATATATGATTTTTCATGCACTGTTCAGTTAAGACAAGTGGGTAATAGCAGTAGAGAACTGCAAAGTCAGCTCTGAAATTATTTTTCTGTTTCAGAAATCTAGCCTAGGCCCACAGCAATATTCTATTACCTAAATCCATCCCTGATTAGACAGGAAGGAAATGATTTCATTCTGAAGACAGAGACATAAATAATCGCAGAAAACCCAAAATATAAATGCTATTTATTTCTGGCTCTTCTGTTAATGTATAATTAACATTTAGAATAAAAAAATTGAGGAAGAAGCTAATTCTAATAGTGGAAAATGATAGAAGAAAGATTTTTGGAGACTCGAGGAAAGGTTTGGGTTTTCTGATAGCCTCTGAGGAGCAGGGCTTTAAGAACCAAAGCAAGAGGGCCAGGAGCGTGGCCTATTTGTAGCGTGCTCACCTAGCATGCATGAAACCCTGGGTTTGATTCCCGGGAACCACATACACAGAAAAAGCCAGAAATGGCGCTGTGGCTCAAGTGGCAGAGTGCTAGCCTTGAACAAGAAGTGTCCAAGGACAGTGCCCAGGCCCTGAATTCAAGCCCCAGGACTGGCAGAAAAAAATTAAAGCAGGAGTCTCTGGTTCTATAACTGTTTACCTCAGCCATGTCTCTCTTCACTGGATCAGTTAAAGATAACTGAATTTGAAAATTTCCATAGCTTTGACCTCCCTATCCATTATTCTCTTTAGCCCCTTAGCACACTTTATAAATAGGGCATGGATTCCAAACCAATCACACAGTTCTGAGAAAGCAGTGAAAGCTTGTCAGGAGCAAACATTAAAATTTGGTTAACACTGAATGAGTCTATGGAAATTTCTCTCTGAATAAAGCAATATGGGCTTGCATTTGCTAAAGACATAATTCGGTCCTTCCCTTCCAGCCTCTCCTCTTCCTCCATCTTTTTCTTTTTCTCTTCTTTGTGGTCCATTCTTCTTCTCTGGAGCTTAAACTCAGGACTTGGGCACCATCCCCCGGGCACTGTCCCAGAGTTTTCTTGGGGCTTAAACTCAGGGCCTAAGCACTGTCCCTGAGAATTTTTGTTTTCCTTCTCAAGGCTAATTACCATTTAAGCAACAGTTCCCCCTCTGGATATTTTTTTGTAGTTAATTGGAGATTTTCCTGCCTAGGCTCGCTTCAAACCAAGATCCTCAGATCTCAGCCTCTAGAGTAGTAGGACTATAGGCACTGAAGCCTGGCTCTAGTTTTGTTTTCAAGGTATACATATTACTTGTACATACTTATAGCACCAGAGTGTGATAATTTAATATTTGTATATAATATATGTCATGTTTTGCAGAACAAATAACATTTCTATCTCCTTAGATGGATGAGTGTGAGAATGTGTGTGTGTGTGTGTGTGTGTGTGTGTGTGTGTGTGTGTGTGTTTATTGGGGCCTTAATGATCTAATTACTTCTGATTCTCTATAGAACAGCAGTGTATCTATAGTCTACAAATAATTTCTTCTTCTTCTTCTTCCTCCTCCTCCTCCCCTTCCACCTCCTTCTTCCTTCTCTTTTTCTTCCTCCTCCTCCTTCCTCATTCTCCTCCTCTTCTTCCTCCTCCTTCTCTTCCTCTCCCCCTCCTTGTTCTTCCTTTTCCTCCCATTCCTCCCCTTCTAACATTAGAGCTACAGCGGCACTTATAGGTTTTTGGTAGTTAACTGGTATTAATCTCATTTTTTCTGGGTGTGGTGGCTCATGCCTGTAATCCTAGCTACTCAAGAGGTTGAGATCTGAGGATCCCAGTTCAAAGCCATCCTGAGCACTAAAGACTGTGAGACTCCGATTTACAATTAACCACCAGAAAACTGGAAGTGGTGCTATTGCTCAAGGGGTAGGGCAGTAGCCTTGAGCTGAAGAGCTCAGGAACAGAACCCAGGCCCAGAGTTCAAGCCCTATGACTGACAAAAAAAGTCTCATTTTCTTTGTGGTTGTTGTTTTTAATGTACTATGTGAAGTTATCCCCTCTATGGTTTATCCCCTGTTCTCACTGTGTCTGACTTTGGTACCTGGTATATTGTATATGTCTATTTGAGTTAGGGAACGGAAAGGAAGGGAAGGGAACAATAAAATGATGAGACAAAGGACAAATGGTGAACAATGTAACAGCGATACAAGACTATATGTTGGAAATGAACTCTACAGCTTGGTGGGGGGGGAGTGGAAGGAGGGAAAGTGGGAAAAATGTGGGAAGGGGTAGCAATGTTTGACAAGACATGTACTCACTATTTTATGAATATAACTGTAACCCCTCTGTACATCACCCTGACAATAAAATTAAAGAAAAAAAAAGAATCTCATGGACTTTCCTATTCAGATTGGCTTCTTATGGTGGTCCTCAGATCTCAGCCTCATAAATAGCTAGAATTACATGTGTGAACCACCAAAATCCTGTGCAATTTATTATATGAACTCATTTGTCTATCATGGGCAGGAAGTGGTAGTTAGAAGAATTGAAGTCAGAGATGTCTCTGAAGGGGGATTTTAATCTGGTCCTGGAATAATAGAATAGGAGTTGGGATGGAGCCAGAAGGGGAAAGAAGACATTCACATTGTGGGGTAGGGATGGAGGGAAGGGAAGTTATAGGCAGTGGACAGAGAGATGGACAGTCATATTCAGAAGAGATGGTTCCATCCTTGAGTAGGTCACATCGAAAGACAAGAGTCTAAGTAGACTGGGCTAGGTGTAAATTCAGAAACTCTTGCACCCTTTCTTCTCCTTTCCTTTCCTTTCCTTTCTTTTTCTTTTCTCATCTTCTCTTTTCTTCCCTCTTCCCCACTTTTTTCCTCCCTTTCCTTCTCCCCTCTCCTTTCCTTTGTTTTTCTTTTTTGTGGTGTCAGTCTTGAGGTTTGAACTTAAGGTTTGGGCACTATTCCTGAGCTTGTATGGTCAAGACTAGTGCTCTATCACTTGAGCCATATCCCTACTTCCAACTTTTTGCTGGTTAATTGGAAATAAGAGTCTTACATACTTTCCTGCTTGGGCTAGCATGAAGCCTCAATCCACAGATCATAGCCTTTTTTTTTGTGATTATGTGGCTTGAACCTGGGCCTGGATGCTGTCCCTGATTTCTTCAGCTCAAGGCTACCACCCTTCCCCTGGGCCTGGGCACTGCCCCTGGGATCTTCAGCTAAAGGCCAGTTCCCTACCCCTTGAGCCACAGCCCTACTTCTGGTTTTCTTGTGCTTAATTGGAGATAAGAGTCTTACAGGCTTTAGTGCCCAGGCTGGCTTTGAACCAGGATCCTCAGATCTCAGCCTCCTGAGTAGCTAGGATTAAAGGAGTGGACCACTGTGCCCAGCAGATCACAGCCTCTAGAATCGCTAGGGTTACAAGGCTTGAGCCACTGGAGCTCAGTTTAGTTTTTCTTTTAAACTTCAAAATAATAATAAATAAATGGAAAAGATACATACAATGAATTTTACAGAAAATTTAATATTCAATGTATCTCTAAAATTGTCTTAAATATATTGGGTGAAAGAAATAGAAATAGCCTGTAAATTTGTAAATAACACCAAAATTAGGAAAATGTATGATCCATTAATTTTTATGCATAAAATGCAATTAAAAGCTGGGCACTAGTGGCTCATACCTGTAATCCTAGCTACTCAAGAGGCTGACATCTGAGGATCACAGTTTGAAACCAGCCTGGGCAGGGAGGTCTGTGACACTCTTGTCTCTAATAAACTACTCAGAAAAGGCTGGAAGTGGCAATGTGGCTCAAGCTGTAGAGTGTTAGACATTTTGAACACAAAATGGCTCAGAGACAGTGTCCAGGCCTAGAGTTCAAGTCCTGGGAATAGCCAAAACCAAACCAAAGCCAAAACCAAACCAAAGCAAACAAAACAAGAAACAGAATTAAATTAAGTGGATTGATTTCTCTTAAAGACTTTATATAGAAAGCAATAGGAGCATTTGGAGGTTCTCAATCAGGTTCTCAAAATGGTAATTATTGAATATAATTAGAAATGTATCCAGTGATGTAGTTCAGAATGACTCAGGCATTGAAGGGTGAAGCTTGGGGATCATGGCTATTTTCCAAGTTGATCTAGTTATTGAATCCTTGCTGACAAGTGGAATAAAGAAGAAATTATTATTATTATTGTTGTTGTTGTTGTTACTGCTATTGTTGTTGCTGTCCATTGTGAGGCTTGAACTCAGGGTCTGGGTCTTGTCTCTGAGCTTCTTTGTGCTCAAGGCTAATACTTTACAATTTGAGCCACAAGTGACAATTTTTTCTTACCTTTTTTTTAATTAAAGAATTTACTAACCCAATTTGGTTTTTTAGTGGTTAATTGAAGATAAGAATTTCATGGGTACTTTTCTGCCTAGGCTGATTTTGAACCACGATCCTCAGACCTCAGCCTCCTGAGTAGTTAGGATTACAGGTATGAGCTACCCATGCCCAGCAGAAGGAAATTATTATTTATATTACTATCTAAACATCATCACTCCTTGAGGAAGGTTTGGAAGAAATTGGTGCCTGATCAGAAAGCTAGAAAAGTAACTGAACAAGTGTATCATAGCACAATTTGGGGAGATTTCTTTCTTCTTCTTTTTTTTTTTTTAACCAATCATGGGGCATGAACTCAGGGCCTGGGCACTGTCCTTGGACATTTTTTGCTCAATCCTAGTGCTTGGTCACTTAAGCCACAGCACCACTTCCAGCATTTTCTACTGAGGAATTGAACCCAGGGCTTTGTGCATGTGAGGTGAGCACTCTACTACTAGTCTACACTCCCAGCCCTGGGGAGATTTCTTGATTCTCTCATGTCCCTAACACAGTCACATTCATTGGCAGTGGCTGTCATTGCACTTATCAGTGGAAAGCTGGACAGGGAGTAAACTGGAAAATGGAAGCTGGCATGTATATAGAAATGCAGGCTTTCCAAGTGAGAGAGGAAAGCTCAGATCCAAAGGGGAAGAAGACAGCCACAGGACAAAGTCACAGATGCCAGGATGATTCTGGTCTTATCTGGCTGGGTGTTAGGGCACTGTGTTGCCTGCAGTGACACTTGGAGAACAGGGAGGGAAAAGAAAGAGAAACTCACCTTTGACATTTTGAAATTCTCTACACAGTGACATTTCTTTCAGCATGCCATAGATTGAAAGGCCCGTGGGGTTATCTTTTAAACTCCATAACCTTTTCTGTGTTTTCTTCCTATGGATCTCTCCTATTAAGTTAGCAACAAGCTAGCAAGGCAAATTTCCAAATTTCCTTCTTATTTGATGCATCTCCTATTTTATTTACCTGTGAATGTTGGCTAAGTTAAAACAGCACTGGAGCCTTTATAGTAGTTTTTTTAAAAAATGAATCTCCACAGTTCTAAATATCCCATTTCCTTTTTAAAGCACTACTAAGAGACTTAGAACTTTCAGAGTTAAAAAAAATATTAGGGAGGAAAACATTTGAGTGCATCACATAAATAAAGTTATTGCTAAGGACCCAAAATCACTTTGTTGGACTTGCTCAAATTCTTTTTTTTTTTTGCCAGGCCTGGGGCTTCAGCTCAGGGCCTAAGCACTGTCCTTGGGCTTTCTCAAGGCTAGAGCTCCACCACTGGAGCCACAGCACCTCTTCTGGCTTTTTCTATGTATGTGGTACCAAGGAATTGAACCTAGGTCTTTGTGCATGCTAGGCAAGCACTCTACCACTAGGCCAAACTCCCGGCCGACTTGTTCAAATTTTTTTCCATATATTTTTTATTGTAATTAATAGAAAGGTTACATGATATTTGCCAGATAGATGGTGCATTAATTCCCATACATTGATACCCTTTCACATGTCTTGGTCCCCATTTCCCTCTCCCCCACCCCCACCCCTCATCTTGTTTTCCCCCATTCCCTATCCAATTTCAGATAACCAAATACAAATATATACAAAATATCAGGTAACAAAGTGAGATAGTGTAACAATATGAGATAACCAAGGGACAGCAAAAGTGATGAGAGATAACATAGTACCTTAAGAACAACAATCATTCATTATATGGCTTATGTTTACATCATATTTTAAATGACAAGTTTAACAAACAAGTGTTCAATGAGGGAATCTCTAATTACAATCTCTGGGACTTAGTATTTAGAACTTAATCAAAATTAGGCTAAAGGTTTGTATGTCATAGAAGCATATCAATTTATGAAATAAAACATTATGTCTATAGACTTGTTCAGATTTTAACTACAACCTTCTACTTGTGAAATTAACAAAAGTGATAAGTTATATTTTGTATATATAACGTATTAACTTCATCTACAAATGTTCAGGTGCCTCCTCAGCTCTGAGCAGTGTGCTCTGTGGTGATTTTAATGTGAAAAGACTTCTAGTGTAAGCCTAGGGCCAAGTTATCATTCTGTTCATTTATTTCTTCCCTTCTTTTCTGGGACTTCAAGTCTTTAATGAACTAAGTTGTTCAGGCATTCAACAAATACCTTGAATTTCTATGTACATCCCTCTGCTCCATCTGGAGGTAAATTGTGAAGGTAAAGCTAGGCTTGCCATCCACTGGGAGAAGACTGATCTCCTGTGGTTCATCTTCTACCTTCCCATTCCACTGGGCTATTTCTCCCTCCTGAGCCATGAGCCAACCAACCCAGCCCTTCCAGCCACCATAATGACAGGAAGGTTAAATGGAGCCTTCCCTGTGTGTGTATGTGTGAATTCTGGGTCAGTATGTTAATCCTTTGGCTTTTTTGCTCAAGTTGGCTCTCTTAATACTTGAGTCGCAGTTCCACTTCTGGCTTTCTGGTGATAACAATTTCACAAACTTTTCTGCTGGGTTGGCATTGAACTCTGATTCTCAGAGTTCTTCTGAGTAGCTAGGGCTATAAGCCTGAGCCACCATGCCTGGCTTCGAATTTAAACTCTTTTGGGACTGTTAGTCTTTCAGTTTTCCTATTCAATTTGAAGGGAAGAACAAAGAAGTAAAATTTATACAGTAGTTTGAGTAAATATTAATTGAAGGTTTTACATCAGGTATGCCTTCACAAATAGTGGTGATAGTCATCTCTTCAACCTGGACTAGAGAATTCAGACATCCAGGATTCCAAAAACCACATGGTTAAACCAAAGGATTCCATGTCCTTATTTTTCTTATTAGTTTTTCATTACTTGGATTGCCAAAACAGAAGTTATGAGGCCATCTTTATCCTATAAGAATTGATCTACTGCTTCTGAGGAATTATTTATCCCTCCCTATAGCAACATATCCGAACATAGATGAACTGTGATCATGATTCCAGACCCCTATAACTTATAAAAACAGGTGCCTTCTGACAGAGAGATCTGTCCAGTGTTTCTTTATTTAATTGGTGTGCCAGTCTGCTTTGAGCAAAACGATCTAACTTGCTTGAGAAAAGCAGGTTGCAAGATGCTAAGTCATAGAGGTTTCTTCAAGATAGAGGAGTCAGAGTGAGGGTACTGGCAACAGCAGGGGCACACACAGTGTGTTTCAAGTGCAGCGAGCTGAGTGTCTGTCACCAGCTTTCCAGCATCAGAAGAAGCTGACAGGAACAGGGACACCTCCCCCAGTCTATTGATTGGGGTGAACACAACTGGAAAGGCCTACCCTCAGCTTTTTGCAGTTAAATCACTTAAGAAAAATCATTCAAACGATGACTGGTATTTCTGTCTTCATTTGTTTGGGGGAAGGTATTTTGCAACATCTAAACAAATGTCTGAAAGGGAATTTTATTTGGTTTGTTATTCTGTAAGTGAATTTTGTGTGGACATTAAAACCTGAGGAAGATTTACTTATTCTTTCTTAGACTATTACTTACTCAGTTGTGGAGTTTATTGGCGGAGAAATGACATATTCCAATCTAGGAGAAGATTACAAACAGTCTTCTTCACAGCACATTGTGGGGAAGAGGCAAAGCTCAGAGAATCCCATGTGATTCTCTTAGATGTTCACCACAGTGGTATTATACAGTCTATCCAGAGGTGGTATGAAATCCACAGGATCCACCTGGGACAGTCACAGAGGACCTCAAGTAGAAACCAATTACCTATGTAAAAAGCAAGGAGACATGCTATCAAACCAGGTATTGGGGGTAGGGAGAAGGACTGGTAGTCCAGCCAAAGGGGGATTTCTTTCTTCACTTCTCTCTCTCAGTTAAAGTTAAGATCAGGGAGATTACTCCTTGGCATTTATCTAATAGAGCACAAACATGGTATAGTAAAGCTGTCAATACAACCATGTTCATTGAAGCACTGCACACCATAGCCAAGATATAGAATCAGCTCAGCTGCCCCTGAATGGACAAATGGATCAAGAAAATGTGGTATATACAAAGGAAGTTTACTCAGCTATTAGAATGATATTGTTCTATTGTAAGGAAATGGAAAGACCTGGTGAACATTATATTCAGTGAGTAAACCAGACCCAGAGAAACAAAGGTTTTATGGTTCTTTTCATTTGTGGTAGACAGAATGTGTCTATAGACCCAGAAGTAATATACTTGGGTGAACCATGTACAAGTAAGTGTTCACAAATGAATTAATTGAATTACAATTGACTCTATGGAGAGATCAAATAGTATAATCTTTTAGAAAGACTAGGTCAGGCCTGGCATGGTGGCTCATGCCTATAATTCTAACTACTCAGGAGGCTGAGATCTGAGGATCACGGTTCAAAGCCAGCCCCGGCACTAAAACATCCCTGAGACTCTTATCTCCAATTAGCCACCAGAAAACCGGAAGTGACACTGTAGCCCAAGAGGTAGGGAGGTAGCCTTGAGCTGAAGAGCTCAGGGACAATGCCCAGGCCCAGAGTTCAAGTCTCATGATTGACAAAAAAAAAAAACTAGGTCAAAGACCAACAAAACCAGCACCAGGAAAATGGTATATCCAAGAGGGGGTGGGACTAAAGGGAGAGGGGGTAGAAGAATGAATGGGGGAAGGGAGAGAGAATAAAGTTAAGAATTCATTGTATATACCACAAACTTACAAATAAAAAGTAAGGGAAGAGGTGGGGCCAAAGGGGGCTGAGAATGTTGGGGTGATACTGATGAAGAAGCATTTTATTGGTAAACTTTTGTTATACATCACCTGGTTTTTTAAATTTATTTTAATGTATAGAGGGGTTACAGTTATATTCGCCAGATAGAAGGTGCATTACTCCTCCCACGTTGATACTCCTTCTCATGTTTTTGTCCCCATTTTCTTCCCCCCATCCTCTCCCCTCATTTTCCCCCTCCTATTTCAAATAAACAAGTAAACATCTATATAATACACTAGGAAACATAGTGGGATACTGTAACAATATGAGGTTAACCAAGGGGCAACACAAGAGAAGAGAGAAATACATAATACATTAAGAACAACAGTCACTCATAATTAAGCTCTTGTTTCCATGTCCTGGAGGTCCCTTAGTTTGGCCTCATCCTATATGGCCTTATATATCTAGGGTTTGAGCTATTGTAATCCTCTGCTAGGAGAGTCCTAGGTTTATACTAATTATGACAAAAGAGGGAAACCATTGAGCCTATGTTCCTTTGAGTTTGGCTTACTTCACTTAATATGATTTTTTTTCCAAGTCTTTCCATTTCCTTATATATGGGGCAATGTCGTTCTTTGTGATGGTGGCATAGAATTCCATTGTGTATAAATACCACATCTTTGGCACCTGATTTTTTAAAAATATATGTTTTTAAAAAAGCCAGTCAATCATTGCTCATGTCTGTAATCATAGCTACTGTAATCATAGCTACTGAGGAGTCTGAGATATGAGCGTCATGGTTCAAAGCCAGCCCACGTAGGAAAGTCCATGACATTCCTCCAATGACATTATCTCCAATTAATCACAGAAAAATCTGGAAGTGGCACTGTGGCTCAAGAGATAGAGTGCCTGCCATGAGCAGAAGGATCTTAGGGACAGTGCCCAGGGTCAGAGTTCAAGGCCCAGGACTGGCAACAACAACAATAACAAAAATCCCAGGTGAAAACCCAAACAAACAGATAAAAATACTATTAAAAACAGATCAGGGAGACTCACTTGTCATTTTAAGGAAATGAACACCCTTTAAGTAGGATCCTCTTCACATTTAAAAACAGTTCTGTCAAAGTTGAGACACTAGGACTGGAGTTATAGTAGTTCACTGATAGAGATTTTGCTTAGCATGTGCAAGGACCCGGAATCAATCTCTAAGAACTCAGAGATAATTTGAAATATTGAATGTGAAATTCATGAAAGAAGAAAGAGTGCTATCACAAATAGAGTAAAAATGTTACCACATGGTTTATATTTGGGACCAGAGGGTTTACTGTGTCATACCACTACCAATGCAAATATGATCATTCTAGATATTTTCTGGAAAGTACATAGCAAATAAATCAGCTCAACTCCAAATATTTGGAACATGCATATTTATTTCACAAGTCTACCTTTAGTACTTTCTCAGGGCAATATAATTTATAGAGAAACTTCATAGATTGGAGTACAACTGTCTCCAGGACCTAAGCTTTGCTGGGATGATCAGAGAAGGTGGTTTTGGGGTACAGAGCAGCTGTGGTGTACCCTTAACATCAGATAGATACTTCAGGTAAGTCTTTGAATGAGACAGATAGCTGCTTGCTCTTGAGGAATGCCAAGGAGGTGGGTGAAAACCCAGGAGAGGAATCTTTGGAGTTAATGATGGACTCTATGAGCAGGAAGGGGAGGAAAGGGTAGTGGGACAAATTGGAAGGAAGCCCAGAGCAGAGGCAACAAAAATCCCTAACAGGAGAAAAAGAACTCAAGCAGAACTGTGGATTTTATTCCACCTGGTAAATAGTGCAGGATCAACTGTCTGCTGGGTCACTGAAGCAAAAAGGACAAGGAAGCTGACTACTTTGATATTTACATGGGAAGACTGATTGAGAGCTGTCCTTGCAGAGACAGAGGGAGAGGTCTGAAGTCTCCAGGATGTCAACGTCCAGGAACCATGTTGATCCTTGTTCCTGTACAGCAATTTGTGTGCATGCTCTTTGGCTTATTACCATTTTTCTTGGGTCCTCATGGACATTTTTTTTTTCAGGGCATGCAGTAAGCCCTGCTTCATCAAACTACCACTCAATTCAGAAAGTCAGTGATCCATAGGGCTGCACACCTCTAGATCTGACTTCTTCCACTCCTTTTTCTAAGCTGATATTTGCTATGGCTCCCATGATGCAACAGACACATTGGCAAGATTCTCAGAACACTTGCAAGGCGTGTCCTTTCCATCCACACTATAGACGTTCCAAGTGAAATCACTGAGTCAGGTCTCCTCATAGGCTTACCTTCCGAGAGTAGAGAGAATTGGTGGCGGCATGGCTGATCTGTTTTTAAATTCTCCATTCATTTGATGAGCATACCTAAGGCGTTCTATGTGCAAAGCCTTTTCGTAAACTCTTCAGGAATACCGTTCTCTCAAGATTCACGGAGTGAACGCAAACTGCTCTGACAGAAAAGGCACTTTTTCCATCTAGACAGACACCTTCTCTGTTCCACTGCTGCACGCGTCTAGTTCTAAGCACGGAGATGCTGTTTGGACATCAGAACACTAGGAATAAGGTGTTCTGCGTCCCAGGGGCTGAAAATTAAGAACATTTGAAGGTGAGTCTTCACTCATCTTCTGCTCTACCAATCCTGTGTATGAGGCGCTAATGACAGGGGAGTCTCAGCAGTCCCTGCAAATAAGCCTTTTATGCCTTCCTACTTGCTCTTCTGTTGGAATGTCTCCTTCAGGACCAACCGCATGCCCAATAGCAGACCCACGTCTCTTCAGTTAGGGGATGAGCTTCTTGCTCAGTGTTTCTACAGAACTCCGTACTTCCTTGCAGCAGAGCAATTTTATAGCTAGCAAGTGCCAATGGCAACCTATTTCTGCCTTCAGCCATTTAGTTTGTAGCTGGGTTGGCAGGGCATCAAAGTGAGGATGCAATTCAATTAGATACAAGTAACCATCAAAACCTTTAAACTTGGCACTGGCCCTCTAGACCACACCAGTGAGTGGAAAGCAGATGAAGTCAATGTATAAGGGGCAAGTGCTCCTCCTCCTCCCTCCCTCCTCCTCCTCCTCCTCCTCCTCCTCCTCCTCCTCCTCCTCCTCCTCCTCTTCCTCCTTGTCCTCCTTCTACTCCTTCCCCCTTTCCCCCTTCCCCCTCTCCTTCCCCCTTCTCCTCTTCCTACCCCCTCTCCTCCTCCCCCTCCTCCTCCTTCTCTCCCTCCCTTCCTCCTCCTCCTCCTCCTTCTTGAAAGAGGTAAATTTGTGTAACCCATTTGGCAGTTTTATGTTGGCTGATCTGACTCCAAGTGATTGAAATAATGGTGATCCTCTGTAATCTTTTAGAAGATCGTCATCTGAGTTGTAATTTCAAGGACGGAGCAAAAAGATTGCATTTGCAACTCAAATATCCTCTTCTCAGAAAGCTCTGCCTCTGTCTAAAAGACCTTACGTTTCCAGCTGGAGCCAGTTTTCTCTATCTCCTGTTTTGTTTTACTTATTTTCCTATGCACCTAAAATTATCCAACATACTGTACATTTTGCTTAACTTTTGTTCGACCCTGTCAGAAAACCATGCAGACGTCCAGGTACAAAGAACAAAAGAAGATTGATTGCCAGCAGAGGGACTGAAAGAACCCTTCTCACAAAAAGAGAAGTGCTGGCTGTTGCCTTAGGTGACCTATGTAACCTATAAAGAGCTAGGAGGCACTAGGAGGTAGGGATTGAGGTGTGGATGTCTGGACCAGGGGCTTCACCATGATTACTAGGGGTTATGGTTGCCCAAGTGATAATAAGGGGTCTTGCAGCTGTCAAGACTTGAAGGTCACTTTAAGGAGATCTTGCTATCTTACAGAAGTGCCCCCACAAAGAGTGCCATTCCAAGGTAAAGAGGGGAAGAGGCAGATTCTTTACTGCTTGTACCAAATGGGCCTAGGGTTGCCTGGGAGATTATTGTACTAAGATTTTTCTTGTTATGCTCTTGAAGGACTGCTGTTCATTTTGCTCAGTGTTGAGTCCCAAGAACAAACAACAGCAACACTTTCAAAAGGTGTTTAATAAATATCTCCTAAATGAATGGCTAGCTACCATTTCATCAGCAACAATGTTTCCCAGGAAGAGATTTTCCTGTATGTCTTGTGCATATTTCTCAGGATGCCCAGGACACTGAGATATCTTTGTATCTACATCCTAGAAGCAGAGTCCTTGCTCCATATTGTGTAGTTTGATCTCTAACATGTCAACGAGATGTGATCCATCTCAATATTTTGAACAGAATAAGGTTATAGCCTAAGGCTCTTTCCTTCATTTGCAGCAACCATATGTTTATGTTGGACTGGGATGTGTTATGAAGTTTAAGGATTGATTATATATTTATATCTCAATTGACTTTTTGGAGTGAACGTTTTCCCCACATACGTCTATTTAAAATGACTGTTTCTGAATGAAAGAAGTGAAATCCAGTAACGAGGTTGCAGAACTTGAAGGCTAATTTTTGGGTTCGAGAACCTAGCTTTGTAATGTTCCTCAGTTTCCTAATTTGCAAGGTGAGTAGATAATGGTTCCTACCTCATGTAGTGTCATGAATCAAAAATATTAAGAACTTACAAGAGTATGTGGCACATAGCATTGAGCAAATAAGTGCTAGCAATGAATTTATTTATCACGATTGTTCTTCCTAAGTGGCTAGTCCCCTTGAGCTAAATCATTTCTGCTTTATTACTATAAAATGGGATAGAGAACATCTGACTCATCACCCATAAAAGGCTCAGGAAATCACTGGGTACATGACAGGACAGACACATATGCTTCTCATATGCTTCTTATTTTCATTTGTTTCTTGCTGCCTGCCTGTGGCCATCTGCGTATATTGCTAATTTTCTGTCTTACAAATAATATTATAAATATATAAGTATAAATATTGTAAATACAGAAAAGATAATATAACTATTATTATCTTATGGATGAAAGAGCTTTCCATTCTAGATACTTTAAAATTATTATAACTTGTATTATGGTAAACTCATTGGAACTATTTCTAATTAGAATTCCTTCTAGACTGGCATTTATTCACACACAGAAAAAATGTAGCTGGGTATGGCGGCACATACCTATAATCACAGCACTTGGATGCTAAGTCAGGAAGATTATAAATATGGTCCAAGCTTCCCTCGACTATCGAGCAAGTCTTTGTCTAAAAAAGGAAGAAATAAAAGGAGGAAATAAATAAATAAGCAGAGAAAAACTGATGCCTATAATAATACTGGGGCAACTGTGAGAAAGTTTGAAAAGATTGTATTCTGCAAGTAGCACTTTACTCTTGAAAAAATTTACAGTCTTGAGCACTAGAAGTCAGTAGTGGGAAAGAAATATTTCTAGGGAGAAAAGGCTGGTTTGGGGATAGGTGATATGATTGTGTGAATGGAACCTTCTGACACAGGTGCTGTCTAACAGGGCTAGCTCTGGGTAACTGGAGCATCTATATAGAGATGTAGAAGATCCATCCTTGCAATGGTTTGATGAGGTCTAGGGGTTAAATAGTAGTATTAGTAGAAATTAAACTTTGTTAAGAGTTTCCAAGTATAGTTGGACATGGTTTTGAAGAGAAGGTACCATCTCACTCTAATCTGACTTTCCTTGGGTCCTTTCAATCTTTATTTATTTATTTATCTATTTATTTATTTATTGCCAGTCCTGGGGCTTGAACTCAGGGCCTGAACACTGTCCTTGGGCTTTCTCAAGGCTAGAGCTCTACCACATGAGTCACAGCACCACTTCTGTTTTTTTTTTTTTAATGTAGGTACTGAGAAATTGAACCTGGGTCTTCATGCATGCTAGGCAAGCACTCTACCACTAGGCCAAACTCCAGGCCCTTCAAGCTTTATTTAACCCCCCAAACATGCCAGCACCATCTGCTATGCTTCTCCCAAACCACAGGTTGCTCACCAGCAGTCCTTATGTTTGGTGGTTGCTCCAACATGGTTGGAGAGGAAAGGGGAATAGGAAAGAGGAGAAGGAGAAGGAAGAGAGGAGATGAGAGAAAAGGGGAGAAGAGGGAAGGGCAGAGGAAGAGGCAGGGAAGGAAGAGAGAGGAGGGGAAGGAAAAAAGAGGAGGGGAGAAGAGGGAAGAGGAGAGGGAGGAGGGGAGAGGGGAGAGAAGGAGAGGATAGGAGAGTAGAAAGAAACGGATGAGATGAAATGGGGGGGAGAGAGGAAAGGAAGGGAGGGGAGGAGAAGAGAGGGAAGAGGAGGAGGGGAGGAAGTGAGACAGAATGGGGGAGGGGAAGAGAGGTGAAGGAAAGGGGGGAGAGGGGAGGAGGGAGAGAACAAGAAGGGAGAGGGCAGGGGAGGAGAGGTAAAGAGGAGATGGGCAGGAGGCAGAGAAGGGCAGAAAACAGTGACCGAGAAGCGAGGGATGAGGGTAGAGAGGGAGGAAGTGTGTGGTAGAAACAGGTGGAGGAGGGAGGGGGCTGTGTGGCAAACCCATCCTCAGCTGAGACTGTTTCCATGGCTAGAAGATGAACACATATTTCTACAGCATCTCTCCACCCACACCCATACCCTACTCAGGGTGGATCTGCACAGGACTTTTTGTCCATTTCAACTCTATTTTTCAAAAAAGCAGCTAGAATAATCTTCCTTGAGCACAAATTCACTTATGTAACTTCCCTCCTTAAAGTCCTTCAATGGATTCCCATGCTGTTTGGAATAAAATCAAAGCTCTTTCTATACCTACCAGGCAGTATGTCACCTGTCCTGGCCTACCTTTCAACCTGATGGTCTGTATGTGAACACCCTGACTTTTCTGCTCACATGATCTAAGGCCTTTCCTGTCACAGGACTTCTGAATATGTCTTTCTATTTGGAAACCGAATGCTTTCTGACCCATCTGAGTGCTCCCATATGATTTCATGAGAAAGGCATTTCCTGGCCACTGCATCTTAAAAGAATTTCTTTTGGGGATTGATCATGTCACAGTTGTGTTCTCTTCTTCACACTTCATAACTACAATTGTGAATCTGCATAGCATGTGTCCATTTGATTTTTTGAACATCTTTTCACTAGATTATAAGATTTCGGAGGGCAAGAATGATGTCTGTTTGCTCTATCCAGTGCCAAAGACTAACTTCATTTAGTTAATAAATGTTTAGTTACAGAGCTCAGGATGATAAATATTCTACATCAGTAAGGATCTAGTCTAAGATAACTTAAAGTCATGCTTTCCCTGAGTGACTGAGGTCTCTGGAGTCACTACAGGGGTTAGTGGGTTCTGTCACAGTAAAAAAGCAGCCATCGTAGGAAACATTGCTTATGTAGTGACAGCTGCTTAGGAATGGTTTTAAAATAAAAGGATGAAGGAATAGTGAACGCTGTCATTGGAAGCAGGGTTAAATTGGGGCAAGAAGAGTTTAAATGTTTGTTTTTTTCTTAAAAGAAAATATGTGCAAATTGAAGGCTATTATTTGTCCTTGGGATATTTTTTGTGTATAAAGGATAGTGTATATTAGTGAGTTTCTGTGCGTATATACACATACTTACACATGCACATTCATGCATGCACACAGACATGCAATTGATGTGTGTGTGTGTGTGTGTGTGTGTGTGTGTGTGTCTGTGTGTTGGCACTGAGGTTTGAACTCAGGGCCTAGGTGCCATCCCTTAGCTTTTTCATGCAAGGCTGGGAACTCTACCACTTAAGCCATACCTTCACTTCTGGCTTTTTGCTGGCTAACTGGAAATAAGAGTTTTACCTCTCCTGCCTGGACTGTCTGTGATCATTGGTTCTTCATCACTGCCTCCGAGTAGCTAGGATTATAGGTATCAGACACCAGTGCCTGGTAGCTGTTTTTTGATTTTGAAAGCTACCCACTGGATAACCAGGGAGCAAGAAAAGTAATGGGTAATGGGTAGCTGAGGAATGGATAGCTGCTGGCACAGCAGAACTGGAAGCCTAGTGCTACCAGCACTTCTTCAGGACTCCTCAGACTCACAGCATTGAGAGATGTCTCCTGGACTACCTGGACTCTGAAGGCAGAGGCCCTTCTCATGGGAACGGAGCCCAAAGGATTTTGTAATGAAGAATGGAAGGGTGGAATGTAGCACTGGTTGGGACCTCAAACCAAGGCAGCAGGTCTAGAAGCTGGCATCTCTTCTATAGTCTTCCTTAGTATACCAGGCCAGTTTTCTTCCCTTAGAGTACACATTCCCCTAGTGCTCCAGTCTGGTCTGCTATACAAGTGCATTGTTTTGTGTGAGTGGAGCTGTGGAAACTAAGAGACACTTGTGAACTTTTTCCACTGAATTCAAGTAGCAGAAGCAGGGTAGCCTGGAGTCCTCATTCTAGAGGGGATGGGGTGGCAGCGACCATGAGCTGAGTGTGGGATGGGGTGGTGCTCAGCTTGGAGGAATTGCAGTTGTGTGGGCAGTGATAAATGTGCTTGTACAAACGTGTAGAAGAGAGGTCTTAGGTCCTCCTCGTTAGCATTGCCTAGGACCCTCACTTAAAATAGACATTCATTGGCTCTGCTCCTGGATATCTTGGGCTAATCCCCAAGCCTCTATATTTTCCAAGAACCCAAGGGATTCTTCTCGTCAGGGAAATGTGAGACTCACTTGTAGGGGTGAGGAGAAGGCATCGTTACTGATCCTGTCTCAGAGGGGACACATAGAGAAGGAGTTATAGATTCATATCTTTACAACTATAGTGTGATTGAGTGATACATGTATTACAGAGTATGTATGGAGAATATTATAGATAAGGTGTGATATAGTGATGTAGATATAATGTGAAGACACATAGGTCTACATAAAACCACTAGAGAAATGATCCTTGTAGGAAAGCTGACTTGGTCACTTTACCGAAAGAAAAGAAAATCAGAGAAGAAACTAGGTTTTCAGTGGGAATCTTCTTTATTTATAAAGCCATCTTTCAACCTTTCTGAACTATATTTTTTTAAGCATCA
Source organism: Megascapheus bottae (assembly GCF_031878675.1). Classification (NCBI taxonomy): domain Eukaryota; kingdom Metazoa; phylum Chordata; class Mammalia; order Rodentia; family Geomyidae; genus Megascapheus; species Megascapheus bottae. Next base: position 53,103,973 of record NC_143519.1, on the reverse strand, counting down.
CAGACTCATCTCAAGTTGTATAATCCATTCCCTTGGCAACTCACAATGGAAAAATCTTTTATTCCATCTTTGGATGTGCCTTCTCATTACTCTACTTAATGTTGAGAGCAAGAATCCTGTGTCAGGGAGAGGTGAGAATATGCCTGCAGATTTGAATGGCTTTAATTTAAGTAGTTTCACTGTCAGCAGTCCATTTGAAAGGATGTAAAGCTACCCTTTAGGACAACTGGTAATCTCATGGTTCTGTGTTTTGGGGATATTTTTTTTCTCAAGGTTAGCACTCTACCACTTGAGCCATAACTCCATTCCTAGACTTTTGTTAGTTAACTAGAGGTAAGAGTCTCATGGACTCTTTTGACTGGGCTGACTTCAAATTATAATTCCCAGATCTCAGACTCATAAGTGCCTAGTATTATAGGCATGAGCTACTGGTTCCTGGCTGTGTGTATGTGTGTATTTATTATTTTAAGATTATTTCACTCATGGCTTTCCCTCCCCCATAACCAAAACAGCTCAAGAATAATCAAAGATCAAAAGTGATACTATAAAATGACTGCCTTAATCTGAATGGCTGTCACACCAGTTTTAACCAGGAGCATGTGAATATGCACACACAATATATACATATTGATAGGTGCACAAACATGTGCACACATACATATACTCAGATAATGCTAATAATGATCTAAAATAGCAGATTTTCTAACCCATTGTCATGCTTTAAATGGTAGTAAAGGCCATTTTATTTCCACAGATTTTACATTTGTGTTGTTTATTTTTTTTCTTACAGTGTTTGGGTTGTCTCTGGCATATAAGTAGTTAAATGTGGTCTAATTTAGATGTGATGGTTGATAAAAAGAACTGGGTGACTTCAGGTGTGCATAACCAGTTCTGATCTCTTTCATCATTCTGGATTGACTAAAATAGACCCTGGAAAAATGGTGGATTCTTTCTCCTAGCCTAGCCTAGCAAATGCTGATGGTACAAGGATGTGTTGAAACACCATCAAATAGTATGTTATTAACTGCCCTGACTATGGAATGATTCAATTGTGTTGGTCTATTGAAAGGATCAGCTCCCACAGGTTCAGTGTTGATGCTTTGAACCACCTGTTAATAGAATTAAATGAAAATTCTTACTCTTAAGATGCTGCATAATCTCTCTGCCTTGTTTTAGGGGCAGCTAGATTTCCATGTCTGTGTTCACAGGGGTCTCTCCTCTCAGGGGCAGCCATGGCTAGCCACATTATGGCTGCTCTCAGGATCATGGAAGCTCCTGGTGTCTTCTCAATTGGAACATCCGAAAGTTTTAACATAAATTCCCATCCTAGAATCCTAATGCAGAATAAGATGTCAACATACAACAAAAGCCATCAGAGACATGTAATATTGATGGAGTATAGAATAATACACACATCAGTGATACAACCCAGCATTTTATAACCTAGTATGAATGCACCAACATATGGTATCTTGGAG